>NC_134354.1:85300329-85601996 GCF_048569485.1 Anomaloglossus baeobatrachus | reverse complement strand
CAGCTTTGGTAGCAACCATTACGACATGGACTCTGCTGCTGTGGACCCGAGAAGAGTGAGTGCAGATTCATTGCACCCACACTCCTCACATGAAGGGTCCGCACTCCTAGAAAATGGGGGATACGTTCCCTGAGTGTCTCCCCCCCATATTCTAGACGGTCCAGAGTCGTCGTGGGACCCCTTTATTTTTTTTCTTACAATAAATTGGTGAAAGAGGAAATGTTTTGGGGACTGTTTTTTCAAATAAATTTCTTTTGTCGATTTTTTTTTTTTTGTTAGTACTGACAGTTTATGATGTTGAGTATCTAATAAACGCCATGACATCACAAACTGCTGGGCTTGATCTCAGGTTACTTTACAGCTAGTATCAACCCGATTTATTACCCCGTTTGCCACTGCACCAGGGCACGGGATGAGCTGGGGTGAAGCGCCAGGATTGGCGCATCTAGTGGATGCGCCACGTCTGGGGTGCCTGCGGCCTGCTATTTTTAGGCTGTGAAGGCCCAATAACTATGGACCTTCCCACCCTGAGAATACCAGACCACAGCTGTCCTCTTTACCTTGGCTGGTGATCCAATTTGGGGGGGACCCTACTTTTATTGTGTAATTATTAATATTTATACAATAATTATAAAAAAGAGCCTGAGGGGACCTCCACATTGGATCCCCAACCACGGTAAAGCTGCCAGCTGTGGTTTTCAGGCTACAGCCGTCTGCTTTACCCTAGCTCTAGCTGGCTATCAAAAATGGGGGGACCCAACGTCATTTTTTTTTTTAACTATTTTTTAAATAGAAAAAATTAATGGGCTTCCCTGTATTTTGATTGACAACCAAGGTAACGGCAGGCAGATGGGGGTGGCAACCCATAGCTGTCTGCTTTATCTGCGCTGAGAATCAAAAATACCGCGGAGCGCTACGTCATTTTTTTAAAGATTTATTTTTACAGCACTGTGATGTCCAGCAATCAAAAGACAGGGAAGTCCATTTTATTTTTAGTTATTTAAATAAATAATTAAAAAAAATATATATGGGCTCCCGCTGCATTTTTTGTATTGCTAGCTAAGGGTAATCCAAGCAGCTACTGGCTGCTAACCCCCACTGCTTGGTGTTACCTTCACTGGCAATGGAAAATCCAGGGAAGCATTTTTTATTTTTTTTGCCAAAAAACTACAAAAAAAGGACGTGAGCTTCGCCATATTTTTGTATGCTAGCCAGGTATAGCAGGCAGGTGCTGGAAGAGTTGGATACAGCGCCAGAATATGGCGCTTCTATGAAAATGCCATTTTCTGAGGCGGCTGCAGACTGCAATTCGCAGCAGTGGGGCCCAGAAAGCTCAGGCCAACCTGTGCTGCGGATTCCAATCCCCAGCTGCCTAGTTGTACCTGGCTGGACACAAAAATGGGGCCAAGCCTACATCATTTGTTTTCTAATTATTTCATGAAATTCATGAAATAATAAAAAAAGGGCTTCCCTTTATTTTTGGTTCCCAGCCGGGTACAAATAGGCAACTGGGGGTTGGGGGCAGCCGTACCTGCCTGCTGTACCTGGCTAGCATACAAAAATATGGCGAAGCCCACATAATTTTTTCAGGGGGCAAAAAACTTCTGCATACAGTCCTGGATGGAGTATGCTGAGCCTTGTAGTTCTGCAGCTGCTGTCTATCTGTATGGAGAAGAGCAGACAGCAGCTGCAGAACTACAAGGCTCAGCATACTCCATCCAGGACTGTATGCAGAATTTTTTTGCCCACCAAAAAAATGACGTGGGCTTCGCCATATTTTTGTATGCTAGCCAGGTACAGCAGGCAGCCACGGGCTGCCTCCAACCCCCAGTTGCCTATTTGTACCCGGCTGGGAACCAAAAATATAGGGAAGCCCGTTTTTTTTTAATTATTTCACTTATTTCATGAAATAATTAAAAAACAAATGACGTGGGCTTCGCCCCATTTTTGTGTCCAGCCGGGTACAACTAGGCAGCTGGGGATTGGAATCCGCAGCACAGGTTAGCCCGAGGTTTCTGGGCGCCTCTGCTGCGGATTTCAGTCCGCAGCCGTCCCAGAAAATGGCGCTCTCATAGAAGCGCCATCATCTGGCGCTGTATCCAACTCTTCCAACAGCCCTGGAGCCGGGTGGCTTGTTGGGTAATCATGAGTTAATACTGGCTTTGTTTTACTAGCCAGTATTAAGCCAGAGATTCTTAATGTCAGGCACGTTTGACCCGGCCATTAAGAATCTCCAATAAGGGGTTAAAAAAAACACCACACAGAGAAAAAATACTTTAATAGAAATAAATACACAGACACATTAGAGACTCCATCTTTATTACCCCCTGTCAGCCCTCCACGATCCATGGTCTTCTGTCTTCTTTCTTTCTAGTGTAGTAGTAGTGACGATTGTAGTGAGGATGAGGTTCTCCAGCCCATCATGGGCTGGGGCATCTCATCCTCACTACAATCCTCACTAGTGTAGTAGTAGTGACGATTGTAGTGAGGAGGATGATGTGCACCAGCCCATCATGGGCTGGGGAACCTCATCCTCAGTACAATCCTCACTACAATCGGGAAGCAGCGTGCAGCCTTCACTCCATGAGTGATCACTGCTGGCTGTCAGCGGTAACAGCAGTAACGCTGACAGACGCGTTACCATAGCAACGGTGCTCTCGGAGCCGCGGTTAGCGGTGACGTCACCGCTAACTGCGTTGCTATGGCAACGGTGATCTCCGTTAATGACCGGCTGTGTCAGCCGGTCCCTAACGGAACGGGGAGTCGACCGTGTGCTAGAGCATGTCGCCGGTACACGGCGATACACATATGTGCACCATGTACCGGAGAGATGCACTCGCAGGTCCTACATGATGTGTCATAGTCATGTGACCAGTCTGTAGCCAATGAGATAATAGCCACGTGACTGGTCACATGGCTATTTTGACGTCACGATAGGTCCTGCTTCTCTGCTGGCAGTGCAGGTCACCGGGAGGATTCAGCGATCATCGGATGGAATAGCGGCAGGAGACAGAGTGCAGAAGGGATCGCGAGGACCGGTAAGTGTTATGGCAATGTTTATTAACTGTTTGTGTACATTTATAATGCATTTTTATGTGTTTGTGATTGCCTCCCATTCTAGCCTATACGTTCGAGTTCGGTTCCGACGAGCCGACCTCGAGCCGAACCGGGACCGGTTCGCTCATCTCTAGTAAGGGTATAAACTAAATTACCAGTCACCAAGTTATTGCTAGGTTGGTTCACCTATTACGGCCTGTTGACCTCTGGGATTTTGGTGGCGATGGTCGGTTGTCCCCCTTTGGGTCTCTTCTTCTCGCTGCAGTTTTTGCTGTTTGCATTATTTTTTCAACGTCTCTTTCAGCATCTTTCGCTGAGTTGTAGACTATGTTGTCACCGTCTTTTTGGAAAATCCCCTGCAATGCCGGGTACTGAAGTATGAAACTTTTTCTTGCTTGATGCAGAGACACACATATCTTGCTGAAAGTTGTTATTCACTTGGCCACATCTGCAGAATAATTGTCGAACAGAAGAAGTTTCATTCCTCTTATTATCAATGGTTAAGATCTCTTTCTATAGGCCCTTATTATGTGAAACTTGTCATTGTCACTAGTCTTGTCTGATCACCAGATTTTTGTTTATGGGAGTGCAGGTTCAGTCCCACCCTTTGGGCTCTTTTAATTCTACAGTCTCTGTTAGTTCCCAGGACCACCGGCATGTCTCATTCACACAAGCGTTGAAGGTCCGCAATCGGGACTTTGGATAGCCCCACCAATCTTAAGGCCGCTTTACACGCTGCGACATCGCTAGCCCATGCTAGCGATGTCGAACGTGATAGCATCCGCCCCCATCGTACGGCTGATATGTGGTGATCGCTGCCGTAGCGAACATTATCGCTACAGCAGCGGCACACGTACATACCTGCTCTGCGACGTCCCTGTAACCGGCGAACCGCCTCCTTTCTAAGGGGCGGTTTGTTCAGCGTCACAGCGAAGTCAATAAGTGGCCACCCAATCAAAGTGGAGGGGCGGAGATGAGCGGGATGAACATCCCGCTCATCTCCTTCCTTCCTCATTGCTGGCGCGACGCAGGTAAGGAGAGGTTCCTCGTTCCTGCGGTGTCACACGTAGCGATGTGTGCTGCCACAGGAATGAGGAACAACATTGTTACTGCAGCAGCAACGATATTTGGGAAGAGGGGGGCATGTCACCAATTAGCGATTTTGAACGTTTTTGCAACGATTCAAAGTCGCTAATAGGAGTCACACACAACGACATCGCTAAAGCGGCCGGATGTGCGTCACAAATACCGTGAACCCAACGAGATCGCTTTAGCAATCTCGTAGCGTGTCAAGCCATCTTTAGGTTGATTCATCTGGACCTATTCTAAAGGTCTTCAACCTTGTCAGCCAGGTGTTTCATCTCTGCGACCGTTTCCTCTAGCGGTGAGGACATTTTTTTTATTATTATTATTATTATTATTATTAATAATATTTGTTTATAGAGCACCATTAATTGCATGGTGCTACACGAGAAGGAGTTGCATACAGAATACATATCCAAGTTACAATAGGCAGACTGGTACAGAGGGAAGAGGACCGTGCCCTTTGCGGGCTTACATTCCTTAGGATTTTGGGGAGAGACAGTAGGTCAGGTGTTGGTCGGGCGGCAGCACCAGACGTTGGTGAAGTGGCAGCTGTGGTGGTGGTGAAGCAGTGGGGTCATTGTATCAAGGTTTGGACTTTCGGGGAAACCGCAAATGGGGTCTCTCAGGGTCCAGAGACAGATTTCAAATCGATCTGTGCAGATATATATATATATATATATATATATATATATATATATATATATATATATGAATCAATGAATTAGACAACAATAATCACGCTGAGACGTTTTCACTGTTGAGAGAAGCAAGCTTCTGCTCATGTATTAGCAATCTCTTGGTTATACAGCTCAGCATTTGACCTTGAAACAGGAACAAGAAGTAAAAGATAAGATTCTAGCTTCGCATCACAGCTGATGGGAAACAACGTGTTATGAATACTCCTTTGTTCATTGTTCATGTTGGCTTAGGGGTGCTTCACACATAGCGAGATCGCTACCGAAATCGCTGCTACGTCACGGTTTTGGTGACGCAACAGTGACCTCATTAGCGATCTCGCTGTTTGTGACACTGAGCAGCGATCTGGCCCCTGCTGTGAGATCGCTGCTCGTTACACACAGCCCTGGTTCGTTTTCTTCAAAGGCGCTCTCTCGCTGTGACGCACACATCGCTGTGTGTGACAGCGAGAGAGCGACAAAATGAAGCGAGCAGGGAGCAGGAGCCGGCATCTGGCAGCTGCGGTAAGCTGTAACCAAGATAAACATCGGGTAACCAAGGGAAGCCCTTTCCCTGGTTACCCGATATTTACCTTCGTTACCAGCCTCCGCCGCTCTCGCTGCCAGTGCCGGCTCCTGCTCTCTGCACATGTAGCTGCAGTACACATCAGGTAATTAACCCGATGTGTACTGTAGCTAGGAGAGCAAGGAGCCAGCACTAAGCAGTGTGCGCAGCTCCCTGCTCTCTGCACATGTAGCTGCAGTACACATCAGGTAATTAACCCGATGTGTACTGTAGCTAGGAGAGCAAGGAGCCAGCGCTAAGCAGTGTGCGCGGCTCCCTGCTCTCTGCACATGTAGCTGCAGTACACATCGGGTTAATTAACCCGATGTGTACTGTAGCTAGGAGAGCAAGGAGCCAGCGCTAAGCAGTGTGCGCGGCTCCCTGCTCTCTGCACATGTAGCTGCAGTACACATCGGGTTAATTAACCCGATATGTACTGTAGCTAGGAGAGCAAGGAGCCAGCGCTAAGCAGTGTGCGCGGCTCCCTGCTCTCTGCACATGTAGCTGCAGTACACATCGGGTTAATTAACCCGATGTGTACTGTAGCTAGGAGAGCAAGGAGCCAGTGCTAAGCAGTGTGCGCGGCTCCCTGCTCTCTGCACATGTAGCGACGTTATGATCGCTGCTGCGTCGCTGTGTTTGACAGCTAAGCAGCGATCATAACAGCGACTTACAAGGTCGCTGTTACGTCACAGAAAATGGTGACGTAACAGCGACGTCGCTGTCGCTATGTGTGAACCCAGCCTTAATCATGTAGTTAACACATTCCCGATCACACATCTTAGGGTCCCGTCACACATAGCGACGCACCAACGATCCGACCAGCGATCCGACCTGGCAGGGATCGTTGGTGCGTTGCTACATGGTCGCTAGTGAGCTGTCAATCAGGCAGATCACCATAGGAACAAGCGACCAGCCACCAGGGACCCATTTAATGACGCTGTGCTTGGTAACCAGGGTACACATCGGGTTACTAAGCAAAGTGCTTTGCTTGGATACCCGATATGTACCCTGGTTACCAGAGTACGCCGCTCTCAGGCTGCCAGCGCTGGCTCCCTGCACACGTAGCCAGGGTACACATCGGGTTACTAAGCAAAGAGCTTTGTTTGGTTACCCAATATTTACCTTGGTTACCAGCGTATACTGCCTCAGAGTCGGCGCTCATTAGTCTCCCGCTGTCAAACACACCGATGCGTGCTGCACAGCGGTGAATCAACGAGCAAAAAATGGTCCTGAACGTTTTGTAACGATCATCAACCTTGCAGCAGGGGCCCGCTCGCTGCTGCATGTCACATACAGCGATATCGCTGGCGAGGTCGCTGATATGTCACAAAACCTGTGACGTTTCAGTGATCTCGCTTGCGAGATCGCTATGTGTTATGGGGGCTTAAAAGTAATATTATAGCATCTATGCGATTGTCATACAGACATATAGATAATTATGGAATTTGCTTATTATCCTCCTCCAGGGATGACACCCTCTGCTCCAGCTCCTCTATCTGTCCTTTATGTTTGTTTCATTCCCCCTGAAAGTTGTGGAGGTCATTGTGGATAGCTTGCTCTAGGATTTTTTGGATCTATGGCATGATATTAATTGCGATCTCTATCGAAATTGTTTTATAGTTTGTCATTTGCGCCTGCATATCACCCCTCTTTGGTGTTGTCATTAGAGTGCTCAGTAAATTCACTAGTAATTGGCATTGTGAAATGGTTGAGATGTAGCAACAGGGACTTGTTCTCCCAGGGGACTTGGTGTCATGTCTTCTTCCCCTTCACTGCCGGACGCCATATTTTCCATGACGAAGATAGTCAGATTTTTGCACGCTATGAAGGAGGTAGCGCTCCATAGAACATAGGTGTGTAGATTGAAAAAGCACCTTCCTCTTAATGAGGGGAGACAATAAATTGTATGGTGAGAGTCCCAGTCTATAAATGTCTTGCTGTTTGCTCTCTCAGGAATCAGCAAATTCACTCGATGCAGTTCTTTATGTAGGCCACTGGGGGGAAAGCAGTGTCCTGCAAATGGCTTTGAGTGAGATGCAATATCCTACTTCGCTCACCAGATGTCTCATTCCTTCCTTCCCAAAAATCAAGCAGTTGGGCAGTGACCATGATTTAAAAAATGGAAGTTTCCCGCCCAGTTTTCTCAAGGGAGCTCTCTCCTTCCTGCTTCTCTAGGTAACTCAGCTTTTTCTCACCTCCGGAGCTCCAGAGGCTACAGACCCCTGTGCTCAGCCTCAGACCTTTCACTCTTGCTGCAGTTATCCAGCTTCCCTCCTCAGCACAGGTAAGGATGCTGCTTGGTACAGCCCGGGGGGCAGGGGTCACCAAGAGGGGGATGGGGGAGCATGTGGGAGACCCCAGCCTACCCCAGATCCAGGCTCAGTTCTTTCTGGCGGGCTCCAGCCCCGCACAACTTCACTCCCTCTCCCCTTTCTGCCTTTCTTACTGTGATCCGGGCAAAGCGGGGGTTGACAGGGGCTATCCCCACAGCAGGAGTTCTAGGTCAGGGTAGCCTCCGGTCTCTCCCCACACGGGTCTGCGGGTCCTCAGCCGAACTCCTGCTCAGCTTTCTGCCTTCCTAACGGTGGCTAGGCCATGCAGTTTTTGACCTTCTCGTCGGGCCCCAATCCAGTGAGGGACATTTTCTCAGGTGGGTCTTAAGCTGCTGTCTGTCTTTGGGGTGTCGGATGGGCATGGATCCGTCCCTGATCACTAGTTTGCTGTCTTTCAGATGCAGGAGCTCCTCACCACACGCCCTACGCTGGAACCGCTTTTTTCATCCACTCTATAAGTCCCGTTTCACACGTCACCGAAAAACAGACGTTCTTCACTGACATGTAAAACACGCACATGTCCCTCCGTGTGCCGTGAATCACGGCACACTTGGGTTGTCCAAGTGCAATCCGGGCTCCGTTCTCCGTGGCCCATGATTGCACATATAGATCAACTCACCTGTGCCCACTCCCACTCGCCTTGGTGCTGAACGCTCCCGCGGTGCAGCATCTGGCCGGCGCTGACCCCCGCAGGAGCTGCATCCGGGTCGGCTGTGTCGTGCATTCATGAATATGCACAACAGTAATGAGCCGGCTCAGAAGCAGCAGGCAGAGCAGGCTGCAGAGAGCGTCGCTGGAGCTGGGTGAGTAAATATGATTTTTATTTTATATGCACGTTTTTTTCTGGCACGTGTTTCACGGATGACACCACTGTGTGGTCCGTGGAACATCAGTGATGCCAGAAAAAAACTGACTTGTCTCCGTGCAGAATCACGGCCACGGGTGTACGCTTCACGGAGACAAGTTCATTGAAAAATCACTGATGTGTGTGCAGACCCATTGATTATAATGGGTCTGCGTATGTCAATGATTCTGGTACGTGAAAAAAAAACACAAACGTACCAGAATCACTGACATGTGAAACAGGCCTAAGGCCCCTTTCACACGTCAGTGATTCTGGTACCGTTGTGCTTTTTTTTAAACGTACCAGAATCACTGACATACGCAGACCCATTATAATCAATGGGTCTGCTCACACATCAATGATTTTTCACAGAATGTGTCTCCGGCCGGCGTACACCCGTGTCCGTGATTGCCGCACGGAGACATGTCCGTGAAACACGTGCCAGAAAAAAACGTGCTTCTAAAAATAAAAAGCATTTTAACTCACCCGGCTCCAACGACGCTCTGTGCAGCCTATTCTCCCTGCTGCTTCTGAGCCGGCTCATTACTGTCGCGCATATTCATGATACACGACACAGCCGACCCGGAAGCAGCTGCTGCGGGGGTCAGCGCCGGCCGGATGCTGCAACGCGGGAGCGATCAGCACCAACGACAGTGGGAGCGGGCACAGGTGAGTTGATTTCTAAGTGCAATCACGGGCCACGGAGAACGGAGCCCGGATTGCACTTAGACAACCCACGTATGCCGTGAATCACGGCACATGGAGGGACATGGGCGTGTTTTACACGTCAGTGAAGAACGTCAGTATTTTTCACTGACGTGTGAAACGGGCCTAACATAGATAAATATGATGTTAATAGATATGATATAGAAAGATAGATATTTGTACAGTGAAAATTAAAGAATAGGGATGAGCGAATCTATTCGCCACTATTCGGTATCCGACGGATAATATGGTATTCGCTTCAATACTTTCATTTTCATTTCTGGACTTCCTGGCATCTTTTTCCAGCCAATAAACACATCTGACGTTGTTTACTCTCACAGTAACGCCGCAGCCATCTTTGTTGGGGTGTTACTGTGATTGGCTAGGCCACACAGCGTCATAGGGGCTATATAAGGCTGCCACCATTTTATGTGCATGCATTGATTCCTGAGCTGCCGGTGCAGCGAGACTGTACTGTGTGCAGTACAGCGTTTTTACAGCTAACTAATACTAGTCCTTACAACTAATACTAGTCCTTATAAGGGCTGAAGATATTTCGCATTAGCTGCTATCGACTGTGTAAATCATAGAAACAGGTATAGGGACAATGCAGTGCATTCTATGAGATAGTGTTCCTGCTGCAGAATCCAAAATAGTCCTTATAAGGGCTGAAGACAGTGTCCACTGACAGTGTGCAAGCAGATGTGTAAATCATAGAACAAGGTATAGGGACAGTGTTACTGCATTGCTTAGTCAGGTGACAGACGTTCCTGTTTTAAAGCTAAAAAACAAAGATCCTCTTATTAGTGGTGCCTACGATCTGTTACTGCAGTGTGTGATATAGGGACAGCTTATTCACAGGCAGGGAGAGATGTAAATCAAGAAAGCATGCGGAGACACCATCACATGTTTCTCAACGCTGGCAGGTAACTAGCCAGGTCTTTCACCAGGAAGGAACAACCACGGGAAGGGCAGTCTCCAGTCAAGGAGACCACCTATACCAAACATGGTATCCATCCACGGACAGCTGTTTCGGGGTATTTGCCCCTCATCAGTGTGGAGTAGGAATCTGGCTAGTGGGAGCAATGCCTAGTGAAAGACTACATAGGCTTGGATCGTTGACCATGAGAAACATGTGATGGTGTCTCCGCAGGCTTTCTTGATTTGCATATTGCTAGGGGGGTAGTGTTCTAGCATCACTGCGTTGAGAAACGTGTGATGGTGTCTCCGCGGTGTCCGATGTTGGTCTCCCTAAGGAGCATCCGCCTACGTCGCTGTTACGTCATGGGAGTGATCGCTGCCGTAGTGAACAATATCGCTACGGCAGCATCACACGCACATACCTGCTTAGCGACGTCGCTGGAGACACCGAACAATCTCTCCTTTAAGGGGGAGGTTCGTTCGGCGTCACAGCGGCGTCACTAAGCGGCCGCCCAATAGCAGAGGAGAGGCGGAGATGAGCGGCCGGAACATACCGCCCACCTCCTTCCTTCCTCATTGCCGGTGGACGAAGGTAAGGAGATGTTCGTCGTTCCTGCGGTGTCACGCATAGCGATGTGCTATGCCGCAGGAACGACGAACAACCAGCGGCATGCACCACCAACGATATTATGATAAGGAGCGACGTGTGAACGATTTGTAACATTTTTGCGATCGTTGATCGTCGTTCCTTTTAGTCACACACAACGATATCGCTAATGGCGTCGGATGTGCGTCACGAACACCGTGACCCCGACGATATATCGTTAGCGATATCGTTGTGTGTAAAGTACCCTTTAGTGTTACCCAATTTTTATTAATATTTGGTGTCAGGGTCACTACTTTTGCCTCAAGGCCAGTATCTTCCTAGCAACAACTTAGCATACTTTGGGGGTATCTTACAGAACCTAGATAGTGACTTGCTGCAACTAACACACAGTCATTAGTGTTACCCAATTTTTATTAATACTTGGTGTCAATGGCACTACTGTGCCTCAAGGCCAGTACCTTCCTAGCAACAATCTTGCATAGTTTTGGGGGCTTCATATCTTACAGATCCTAGAGGGTGGCTTGCTGCAACTAACACACAGTCTTAAGCCTGCTTTACACCTTACAATTACGCATACGATATCGTATGCGATGTGACACGCCCCCATCGTATGTGCTGCACGTTCAATTTGTTGCCCGTGTCGCACAAACAATTAATTCCCGTCACACGTACTTACGTACCATACAACCTCGATGTGGGCGGCGAACATCCACTTCCTGGAGTGGGAGGGAAGTTCGGCGTCATAGCAACGTCACACGGCAGCCGGCCAATAGAAGCGGAGGGGCGGAGATGAGCGGGACGTAAACATCCCGCCCACCTCCTTCCTTCCGCATAGCCAGCGGGAGCCGCGGGACGCAGGTAAGCTGCGTTCCCGGGGTGTCACACACTGCGATGTGTGCTGCCTCGGGAACATTGAACAACTGGACGTTCAATTTTTAGGAATTGAACGACGTGCATGCGATCAACGTTTATTCGTTCAATCGCAAACGCACGTAGGTTTCACACACTAGATATCACTAATGATGCCGGATGTGCGTCACTTACGACGTGACCCCGCTGACACATCGTTAGATATATTGTACCGTGTAAAGCCCGCTTTAGTGTCACCCAATTTTTATTAATACTTGGTGTCAGGGTCACTACTTGTGCCTCAAGACCAGTACCTTTCTATGAGCCACCAAGTGTAATTTTGGTGGCTTCAGATCTTACAGAACCTACATAGTGGCTTGCTCTTATTAAAACACAGTCTTAGGCCCCCTTCACACGTCTGTGAAAAACACGCACGTGTGTTACGGGCCGTTTTTCGGGTCCGTGTCCCGTTTTTGTGTCTGTTTTTATGGTCCGTGTGGCACCTGTGTGAATTGCGTATGCTAGCCGTGTTTGTGTGTAGAACGTCCGTGTGTGCGTGTGGAATTAACGTGTATGTGTACGTGGAATGTCCGTGTGGAATGTCCGTGTGTGTAATGCACAATGTCGTTTATAAATGTCGGCTGACAGCAGACAGAGTTGCGCGATGAGAATGAACTCGGGTGAACTTCACCCGACTTTATCCTCATACCGCGGCTCTGTCTGTGTCGAGTACTGATTAGCGGTCACCTGTGAAGGATTCACCAGTGACCGCTAATCCCCCGAGTGACTGAAGTTTCCCCCCCTCTCTCATACTCACCGTTCCTCGATCCCCGGCGCGGCGCTGCACGGCATTCACACTGCTGCGGCGGCTTTTACTATTTTGAAAAAGCCGGCCCGCTCATTAAACAATCTCCTATTCCCTGCTTTCCCCGCCCACCGGCGCCTATGATTGGTTGCAGTGAGACACGCCCCCACACTGAGTGACAGGTGCCTCACTGCACCCAATCACAGTCTATACTGTGCAGTAAAATAAATAAATAAAAAAAAACGGCGTGCGGTCCCCCCCAATTTTAATGCCAGCCAGATAAAGCCATACGGCTGAAGGCTGGTATTCTCAGGATGGGGAGCTCCACGTTATGGGGAGCCCCACACCCTAACAATATCAGTCAGCAGCCGCCCAGAATTGCTGCATACATTATATGCGACAGTTCTGGGGCTGTACCAGGCTCTTCCCGATTTGCCCTGGTGCTTTGGCAAATCGGGGTAATAAGGAGTTAATGGCAGCCCATAGCTGCCACTAAATCCTAGATTAATCATGTCAGGCGTCTCCCCGAGATTCCTTCCATGATTAATCTGTAAATTACAGTAAATAAACACACACACCAGAAAAAAATCCTTTATTAGAAATAAAAAACACACACATATACCCTGGTTCACCACTTTAATCAGCCCCAAAAAGCCCTCCATGTCCGCCGGAATCCAGGATGCTCCAGCGTCGCATCCAGCGCTGCTGCATGGAGGTGACCGGAGCTGCAGAAGACACCGCCGCTCCGGTCACTTCCACGCAGCAAATGAGGTGAGTAGCGCGATCCTCTGAGCTGTCACTGAGGTTACCCGCTGTCACTGGATCCAGTAACCTCAGTGACAGCTCAGCTGATCGCGCGGCTGTCTTCATTAGCTGCGTGGAGGTGACAGGAGCGGCTGTGTCTGCTGCAGCTCCGGTCACCTCCATGCAGCAGAGCTGGATGCGACGCTGGAACATCCTGGATGACGCCGGACATGGAGGGCTTTTTCGGGCTGATTAAAGTGGTGAACCAGGGTATATGTGTGTGTTTTTTATTTCTAATAAAGGATTTTTTCTGGTGTGTGTGTTTATTTACTGTAATTTACAGATTAATCATGGAGGGTATCTCGGTGAGACGCCTGACATGATTAATCTAGGATTTAGTGGCAGCTATGGGCTGCCATTAACTCCTTATTACCCCGATTTGCCAAAGCACCAGGGCAAATCGGGAAGAGCCGGGTACAGCCCCAGAACTGTCGCATATAATGTATGCGGCAATTCTGGGCGGCTGCTAACTGATATTGTTAGGGTGTGGGGCTCCCCATAACTGGGAGCTCCCCATCCTGAGAATACCAGCCTTCAGCCGTATGGCTTTATCTGGCTGGCATTAAAATTGGGGGGGACCGCACGCCGTTTTTTTTTAATTATTTATGTATTTATTTTACTGCACAGTATAGACACGCCCACCGGCTGCTGTGATTGGGTGCAGTGAGGCACCTGTCACTCAGTGTGGGGGCGTGTCTCACTGTAACCAATCATAGGCGCCGGTGGGCGGGGAAAGCAGGGAATAGGAGATTGTTTAATGAGCGGCTGGCTTTTTCAAAATAGTAAAAGCCGCCGCAGCAGTGTGAATGCCGTGCAGAGCCGGGCCGGTGATCGGGGAACGGTAAGTATGAGAGAGGGGGGGAAACTGACCGACAGACAGTGAGAGAGGGACAGACAGACAGAGAGACCGACAGAGAGACAGAGAGACCGACCGACGGACTCAGGGAGATTGACTGACATACACAGAAATAGAAAGAATAGCCGACATCACTAGAAATAAAAACACCAAACGGACACGGACTATAGGTAGATGCATACGTGTTTACTAACGTGTGTGCACATACCCATAGACTTTCATTGTGTCCACGTGTGCGTGCTCCGTGCAGATAACGGACATGCATCCGTGCAAAACGCAAACACATACGGATCACGGACACGCACACACGGACATAATGAAATAACGCACGTGTGACCACAATCATAGATTAACATTGGTGCACGTTTGGCCGTGTCTCCGGTATATACGGAAACGGACCAAACACGCACGTGTATCACGGACGTGTGAAGGGGGCCTTAGTGTTACCCAATTTTTATTAACACTTGGTGTCAGGGTCACAACTTGTGCCTCAAGGCCAGTACCTTCCTAGCAACAATCTTGCATAGTTTTGGGGCTTGCTTCATATCTTACAGAATCTAGACGGTGGCTTGCTGCAACTAACACACAGTCTTAGGCCCCCTTCACACGCACGTGAAAAACACGCACGTGTCTTGCGTTCCGTTTTTCGGGTCCGTGTTCCGTATTTTATGTCCGTTGCTATGGTACGTGTGACATCCGTGTGGTGGCGTATGCTAGCCGTGTGTGTGTGTGGAATGTCCGTATTTGCGTGAGATACGTAAGTGTAATGTCCATGTGTTGTCCGTGTGAAATGATCCGTGTGTGATGTAAAATGTTGTTGCTACATAACCGCTGACAGCAGACAGCGACGCGCGATGAGAATGAACTCAGGTGAGCTTCACCCGGCTTCATTGTCATACCGTGGCTCTGTCTGTGTCGCGTACTGATTAGCGGTCACCCGTGAAGGACTCACCGATGACCGCTAATCCCCAGAGTCACTGAAGTGAGCAGCGCGATTAGCGCTGCCATCACTCAGGCTACCCGCGGCCAGCTGGATTCCTCCACCCGTGACCGCAACTCACCTGTGACTTCATCGCTGATCGCGCAGCTCACTTCAGTCACTCCGGCGACTTGCTGTCACAGTTGGAGGATCCAGCGGTGGCCACAAGTAACCTGAGTGACATCATCGGTGATCGCGCTACTCTCTTCAGTTGCTGTGTGGAGCTGACAGGAGCAGCGTTGTTCTACTGTAGCTCTTGTCAGCTTTATGTAGCAGGGCTGAGAGCGTCGCGGGACCTCTGTGGATTACGCCGGACATGGATGGGTTTTTGGGGCTTAATAAAGTGGTGACCGGGGGTGTTTGTTATTGATTATTATTTCAAATAAAGGATTTTTTCGGGTGTGTGTGTTTATTTACTTTAACTTACAAGTTAATCATGGAAGGTTTCTTGGGGAGACGCCTGCCATGATTAATCTAGGACTTAGTGGCAGCTATGGGTTGCTGACATTAACTCCTTATTACATCGATTGCCACCACACCAGGGCAATTCGGGATGAGTCGGGTAAAGTCCCGGAACTGTCGCATTTAATGGATGCGGCAATTCTGTGCGGCTGCTGGCTGATATTGTTAGGCTGGGGGGCTCCCCATAACGTGGAGCTCCCCATCCTGAGAATACCAGCCTTCAGCTGTGTGGCTTTAGTCTTGCTGGTTTCCAAATTGGAGGGGACCGCACGCCGTTTTTTTTTTAATTATTTTTTTTTTTACAGCTCGATATAGACACGCCCACCGGCCGCTGTGATTGGTTGAAGTGAGACAGCTGTCACTCAGCGTGGGGGCGTGTCTAACTGCAACCAATCATAGGCATTGGTGGGCGGGGAAAGCAGTGAATACGAGATTGAATAATGGGCGGCCGGCATTTTCAAAATTTTAAAAGCCGCCGGAGCTTTTTTATCAGCTGTGCAGCGCTGCGGCAGTGATTGGGGAACGGTGAGTATGAGAGAGGGGGAGAGACTGTCAGGGGGAGAGAGAATAGAGACCGACCGACGGACTGAGGGAGATTGACTGACATACACAGACATAAAAGAGTGACCGACATCGCTTCAAAAAAGCACAAAACGGACATGGACCACACAGAGATCCATCCGTGTCACGTACGTGTGCTCACGGACCCATAGACTTTCATTGGGTGCGTGTGTGCGTGTTTCGTGCAGAAAACAGACATGCATCCGTGTAATATGGATATACATACATATCACGCACACGGACACACGGACCATATGGAAAAACGCACGTGTAACTCCAAACACTGAATAACATTGGAGTACGTGTGTCCGTGTCTCCGGTACATACGGAAACGGACCAAACACGTACCGGAGACACATGCATGTGAAGGGGGCCTTAGGGTGGCTTTACACGCTACGATATCGCTAAAGCGATCTCGTTTGGGTCACGGACTTTGTGACTCACATCTGGCCGCTTTAGCGATGTCGTTGTGTGGGACACCTATAAGCGATTTTGAATCGTCGCAAAAGCGTTCAAAATCGCTCATCGGTGACATCACCCCCTCTTCCCAATTATCGTTGCTGCTGCTTCTACGATGTAGTTCGTCGTTCCTGCGGCAGCACACATCGCTACGTGTGACACCGCAGGAACGAGGAACCTCATCTTACCTGCGGCCACCCGCAGTGAGGAAGGAAGGAGGTGGGCGGGATGTGACGTCCTGCTCATCTCCGCCCCTCCGCATTGATTGGGCAACTTAGTGACGTCGCTGTGACGCCGAAGGAACCGCCCCCTTAGAGAGGAGGCGGTTCGCCGGTCACAGCGACGTCGCTAGGCAGGTAAGTAGTGTGACGGGTCTGTGCGATTTTGTGCGCCACTGGCAGCTATATGCCTGTGTCGCACAAGCGAAGGGTGCAGGTACGTTCGCTAGCGTGTAAATCGGGCCTTAGGGTACCGTCTCACTAAATGACGTACCAGCGATTCCGACCACGATATGACCTGGTCAGGATCGCTGGTGCGTCGCTACATGGTCGCTGGTGAGCTGTCAACCAGGCAGATCTCACAAAGCGACCAGTGACCAGCCCCCAGCCAGCAGCGATGCGTGGAAGCGATTCTGCACTTGGTAACTAAGGTAAATATCGGGTAACCAAGCAAAGCGGGACACTAAGCAGCGACCTGGCCCCTGCTGTGAAATCGCTGATCATTACACACTGTTCTGGTTCATTTTTTGCTTGTTGCTCTCCCGCTGTGAAGCACACATCTCTGTGTTTGACATTGAGAGAGCAACGATCTGAATGTGCAGGGTGCAGGGAGCAGGGAGCCAGCACTGGCAGCCTGAGAGCGGCGTACGCTAGTAACCAAGGTAAATATCGGGTAACCAAGCAAAGCGCTTCGTTTGGTTACCTGATGTTTACCATGGTTACCAGCGTCCGCGGCTGCCAGATGCCGGCTCCCTGCTCCCTGCACCCTGCACATTCAGATCGTTGCTCTCTCAATGTCAAACACAGAGATGTGTGCTTCACAGCGGGAGAGCAACAAGCAAAAAATGAACCAGAACAGTGTGTAATGATCAGCGATTTCACAGCAGGGGCCAGGTCGCTGCTTAGTGTCACACACAGCGAGATCGCTGATGAGGTCACTGGTACGTCACAAAACCTGTGACTCAGCAGCGATCTCGCTAGCGATCTCGCTATGTGAGAAGTACCCCTTAAAGGGGCTTTACACGGTAGCGATATTGGTACCGATATCGCTAGCGTGCGTACCCGCCCCCATCGTTTGTGCGACACGGGCAAATCGCTGCCCGTTGCGCACAAAATCGCGCTCCCCCATCACACGGCTTACCTGCTCTGCACTCTGGCCGGCGATCCGCCTCCTTTCTAAGAGGGCGGGTCGTGCGGCGTCACAGCGACGTCACACGGCAGGTGGCCAATAGAAGCGGAGGGGTGGAGATGAGCGGGACGTAAACATCCCGCCCACCTCCTTCCTTCCGCATTGCCGGTGGAGGCAGGTAAGGAGATGTTCCTCGCTCCTGCGGTGTCACACATAGCAATAGCATAGCAGGAACGAGGAACAACATCGCTAATGAGAGGTAAACGATTTTTTGTTTTAGGATGACCTTTCCGCTGCAAACGATTTTGGCTTTTGCGATCGTTTTAGGTCGCACATAAGTCACATGCTGCGATATCGTTAATGACGCCGGATGTGCGTTACTAACGACGTGACCCCGACGATAAAACATTAACAATATCATAGCGTGTTAAGCCCCCCTTTAGTGTTACCCAGTTTTTATTAATATTTGGTGTCAGGGTCACTACTAGTGCCTCAAAGCCAGTACCTTCCTATCAGCCAACTAGTGTAATTTTGTAATTTTGGGGGCTTCAGATCTTACAGAACCTACATAGTGGCTTGCTCTCATTAAAACACAGTCTCAGTGTTACCCAATTTTTATTAGGCTATGTGCACACATTGCTTTTTTTTCAGCGCGGAAAAAAATGCACCCTCTGGCAGACGGGAGAATTGTAAACAATGCTTTTTGAGAAAAAGGCATCGAAAACGCATGCGTTTTTCATGCGTTTTTCATGCGGTTTTCATGCGTTTTTCATGCGGTTTTCATGCGTTTTTCATGCGGTTTTTTTAGGTGCGTTTTTTAAGACTTGTCAGTGTTAATAAAGTTGGTTGAACACAGATCTTTGGAAAAAAAAAACTGTGATGTCATTTCCTTCTCCACATTCTGTTTGGATAAATGGGAGGGCTTGGAATGGAAGGAGCACCATTTGAATTTTGGAAAAGTTGAAATAAACTTCGCGCACCATGTCACATTAGCAGGGCCCCTTGGGTACCTATACGTCAGAAAACCCCCACAAGTGACCCCATTTTGGAATCTGCACCCCTCAAGGATTTTATTCAGGAGTATATTAAGCATTTTGAATCCACAGCTACTTCACCCAAAATGTTGCTGTAGCAACAATATTCTCACTTTTAGGCCCGTTTCACACGTCAGTGAAAAACACTGACGTTTTTCACTGGCGTGTAAAACACGCACATGTCCCTCCGTGTGCCGTGGATCACGGCACACATGGGTTGTCTAAGTGCAATCCGGGCTCCGTTCTCCGTGGCCCGTGATTGCACTTAGAGATTAACTCACCTGTGCCCGCTCCCGCTCTCCATGGTGCTGATCGCTCCCGCGGTGCAGCATCCGGCTGGCGCTGACCCCCGCAGCAGCTGCTTCCGGGTCGGCTGTGTCGCACATCATGAATATGCGCGACAATAATGAGCCGGCTCAGAAGCAGCAGGGAGAACGGGCTGCAGAGGACATCGCTGGACGCCGGGTGAGTTAAAATGATTTTTATTTTAAAAGCACGTTTTTTTCTGGCACGTGTTTCACGGACCACACCACTGCGTGGTCCGTGGAACATCAGTGATGCCAGAAAAAAATGGACATGTCTCCGTGCGGCAATCACGCACACGCGGGTACGCCGCACGGAGACACGTGCAGTGAAAAATCACTGACGTGTGAGCAGACCCATTCATTATAATGGGTCTGCGTATGTCAGTGATTATCAAAAAAGGCAGAAATCCAGCATCAAGGAGAATGTAGAAGAGTAAAAAACTTTCTTTATTGGAATTTTCTTAAAAGTGAATATTCAATCCAGTAAGCACAGAGGCACAAGTATATTAGCGGATTATCCAACGCGTTTCGACCAGAAGGTCTTACTCATGGCATGTGTTTTACCCCAAAATGATCCCATATAAAGGGTGCACATAAACGTCATTGGCAAAGCTGAGTGCTTAATTACAATTAAAAACAGACAGGTGCAAATTCCCATGCAGTCAAGAAATACATAGGATGGAAATAAAAACATGTATAAAAGAAACCGCAATTAGAGGGAAGGTGTATGAATTTATACATATATCCACAGATCATACAGCACTATAGAGGAATAAATTCGTTCTGAAAAAATATATATATATGAAGATGTGCAAGTGTAACAATAATTATTGTATTAAAAAAATAGAAACATGATTGTTTGGAAGTAATGCAAACATCTTGTCCCAGTAAATATACCGGCTCTGCAATATCTAAATATCCCCTCTAAAAAGAAAAATAATTGTAAATGGGACTCACTATTAAAAAATTCCTTTTTTCTATTATTTTTTGTTGTTATTTTTGCTCCCATAAGTTACTTTTCTAGCAGTTTAGATGATCTAATATAAGGTATTCATATATATCAAAAAGTCCCTGCATCCAAATGTATGCTAGGGAAGAGCCAGAAACGGCTGTGATATTAAGGACAAGGACTAGGAGCCAATATAAGGAAAAAACTTTTTTTGGAGATATATAGGGTAAATTCAGGAACTGATGAAATTATAGAAGGGAAAACATATTTTAAGAATATTGTAGGATCAAGTCCTGTCGGGTGTTCAGACCATGCGGTACCCTGGTACCGAGTCTGAAAATCCAAAAGGACTCTCTGTTGAGGAGCTTTCTCCTATGGTTACCTCCTCTAGTCGGCTTGGTAACCCTTTCAATACCCATGAAGGTTAAAGAATCCATACACCTGTCATGGACACTGACAAAATGACGTGAGACCGCTGAGATATTAGAGGCATTAACATTTAAGGTATCCAAAAGATGACGCCTGATTCTTACTTTTAATGGGCTCCCTGTACAACCTATGTATTGGATCCTGCAAAGGGTACATTCGATTAGATAAACTACAAAAGATGTATTGCAATTAATATAATTGTTAATATCATAAGAAAAACCTGTATGTGTAGACACGAAGGTTTTGCTGATTTTAGCGTGTTTGCAAGCTGTGCAATAGTTATGGCCGCAGCGAAAAAACCCTTTGCAAGAAAGCCAATTTTTTTGGTGCACCGTAGGGCCCATAACCACACTGGGAGAGAGGATATTTGCTAGGCTAGCCGCACGTTTGGCAACAAAGTTGATGTCATGTTGCTCTAAGATGTTAAAAAGAGTTTTATCCTGATGGAGTAAAGGTATATGTTTTTTGATGATTTTGATTATATTATTATATTGAGGGGAATAGATGGTACTAAACGTGATTATATCAGAATCGCCACTTCTTGCTTGCTTTTTTTTGTTTTTTTTTATTTTTCAACAAATCAGCTCTATCAATATTTTGTACTATATTGCAAGCTCTTTTGAGACACCAGTTGGGGTAGCCCCGATTTTTTAATTTATTCATAGTTTTTTTGCTTTCCTGTGGGAGGACATCAGCAATCGAACAATTCCTTTTGGTTCTGATTAATTCTCCCACAGGAATATTTTTTATTGTGTGTGCCGGATGGCAAGATTTAGCCAGCAGCACTGAATTGCAATCCGTATCCTTGCAGTAAGGAATAACGTCAATACGGCTCTGATTCCCCACCAACGTGACATCAAGATAATGGATTCTTTGTGAATCAGTATTATACGTAAATTTCAAATTAAAAGGATTACTATTGATGTAATCAATAAATTCTGGGATTTTTTGAATGTCACCCTTCCAAATTAACAGTAGATCGTCTATATATCTAGTGTAAAAAATAATATGGTCTGAAAAATTATTATGGGAAAAGTCAAAGATGTACATTTCCTCAAAAACCGCCACAACTATATTGGCTAAAGAAGGGGAAAATTTCCCCCCCATACTAACTCCACACTTCTGTAGATAAAATTCTTTGTTAAAGGAAAAATAGTTGTGTGTTAGAAGGAAATTGACTGCTGTTACAATATAATTCTGTATTTCGGAAGGGTATGAACTGTGCTTAGAAAGGAAATATTCTAGACATTCTAGTGCCACATGGTGGGGAATAGAAGGGTATAGACTCACTATGTCACAAGTGATCCAATTATAGTCAGCCTGCCAGATGTGTGAATCAAGATTAAACAAGAGGGCTTTGGTGTCTCTCAAAAAACCAGGTAATTCTTTCACAAGTGGTTGCAAAAAGTGATCAACCCAGGAACCAAGTTTCTCCCCTAACGATCCAATGCCCGAAATAATGGGCCTAAAGGGGGGGGGGGAAACCCCCTTGTGGATCTTGGGAAGGGCATGGTAAATGGGGATCACTGGAAAATCCACCTTTAAAAATTCAAAAACCTTTTGTGAAAAAATTCCACATGTAAAACCATCCTCTAATAATTTGTCAATCTTGTTTTTGAACAAAATAGTGGGGTCTCCCTTGAGATGGATATAAGTATTAGTGTCTTGTAATATCTCAGTGTTCAATTTGATATACAGAGATAAATCTAACACAACAATACCCCCCCCCCTTATCAGCTTCTCTGAAAACCAATGTGTTATTGTCTCTCAGAGAATCCAATGCGGTTTTTTCAGCCGATGTAAGATTATGGGGAGTGAATCTATGAGCCTGATCCAGAAGTACCAGATCATGCTCTATTCTCTCCTGAAAAACATCCAAGAAAATTCCAATAAAGAAAGTTTTTTACTCTTCTACATTCTCCTTGATGCTGGATTTCTGCCTTTTTTGATGTTGCCTTCCGCCCGGGTCAGGGCGTTCCTTGCATCGGTGTGGAGTCCAGGAGTGAGGAGGGGTGAGCTGACATACATTTTCTTATTCATTCGGCTGGCTTATTTTGTCGTGCTCCCCCTAACCATTATACAATTATAATATTCACCATATTTTACGTGTGAACTTAAACCACTCCATATGGATTCCTCAACTAATAGGAGAACTCGATTTAAACGCTATATTCAATATCCAGACTTCCCAGTCTACAACTGAATCTACAGAGGGTAATGCACATGCACAAGTAAATGAAGATTTTGAACAACTTCACAGATCTTTGGAAAAATTCAAAATTAAAGAGACAAAGCTGTGGTGGGACTCGACTTCACTACATTCATATGTAGAAAAAAATATGATACCACGCGGTCTCAGACTTTTTAAAAATCCCACTTTTTCAAATCATACAGAGGATTTCATGTGCAAGTGGAATTCCATCTTGTCGGACTGCTCTATCAAACTTATGGAGCTTATCATCAAGCATGAAGCTTCCGAATTAGACGGTATCAAAAACTCCATACTAGAGACTGAAAAATCGTTAGAGTCTTTTAAAAATCATAAAGAGTTCAGCAGTATGCAAAATGGGATGAACAAAAGACTCAACGACTTGGAAAATATTATCGCTGATAGAAAAAAGAAAAAATTTGAAAGAGATGTTCAAGACTACAAACTAAACAAAGTTTACACCTGGCGTCTTCCGTCTTATTCTTCCCGCAGACAATTTAAATACCAAAATAAAACACCCCACACCAGCCGCACCAGAAGGGTTAGTTTTGGTGATGTCAGCACTGCATCAGCTTCTACCAACTATACTATGGATGACTCCTCAGATTCTACGAGTGAGCCTGAGACTTATCGCAGGAATATTACTACCAACATTCCTAAAAAAAATGTCAAAAAACTACATCGAAGAGGGGGCAGAAAGCACAGGAGGAAACAGGTATCCAGATCGTCGCAAGAAAAGGAAGAGATACTAACATGTCCTGTTTGGAATCTTTCTGCTCAAATCCTTTCTTGCGATCAACTATCAGTTTTGTCAAAGGGCTTGAAGTTTTGCCCAACAAAGAAATTTGATATTTTTTCCACCTTGTTGGACATCAATAAATTTGCCAGGAACCTAACTCTCAAGTGCCATTTTGCCCCTGCGTCTGATACTAATGTGAATGCGCCCCAAGACTCTTACACCATAGAAGACAACGTGATTCCTAGTTTCAAGGAACTTGCCAGACTCACAGATTTAAGAGCATTGGAATCAGAATCTAGGTCATTCAATCAGCTACCTGAAACAACTTTTAAAACATCTAATCCTTATTTTTACCCCTTACATTCTCGTCCTAGCATTTTGGATGTTTTTCAGGAGAGAATAGAGCATGATCTGGTACTTCTGGATCAGGCTCATAGATTCACTCCCCATAATCTTACATCGGCTGAAAAAACCGCATTGGATTCTCTGAGAGACAATAACACATTGGTTTTCAAAGAAGCTGATAAGGGGGGGGGTATTGTTGTGTTAGATTTATCTCTGTATATCAAATTGAACACTGAGATATTACAAGACACTAATACTTATATCCATCTCAAGGGAGACCCCACTATTTTGTTCAAAAACAAGATTGACAAATTATTAGAGGATGGTTTTACATGTGGAATTTTTTCACAAAAGGTTTTTGAATTTTTAAAGGTGGATTTTCCAGTGATCCCCATTTACCATGCCCTTCCCAAGATCCACAAGGGGGTTTTCCCCCCCCCTTTAGGCCCATTATTTCGGGCATTGGATCGTTAGGGGAGAAACTTGGTTCCTGGGTTGATCACTTTTTGCAACCACTTGTGAAAGAATTACCTGGTTTTTTGAGAGACACCAAAGCCCTCTTGTTTAATCTTGATTCACACATCTGGCAGGCTGACTATAATTGGATCACTTGTGACATAGTGAGTCTATACCCTTCTATTCCCCACCATGTGGCACTAGAATGTCTAGAATATTTCCTTTCTAAGCACAGTTCATACCCTTCCGAAATACAGAATTATATTGTAACAGCAGTCAATTTCCTTCTAACACACAACTATTTTTCCTTTAACAAAGAATTTTATCTACAGAAGTGTGGAGTTAGTATGGGGGGGAAATTTTCCCCTTCTTTAGCCAATATAGTTGTGGCGGTTTTCGAGGAAATGTACATCTTTGACTTTTCCCATAATAATTTTTCAGACCATATTATTTTTTACACTAGATATATAGACGATCTACTGTTAATTTGGAAGGGTGACATTCAAAAAATCCCAGAATTTGTTGATTACATCAATAGTAATCCTTTTAATTTGAAATTTACGTATAATACTGATTCACAAAGAATCCATTATCTTGATGTCACGTTGGTGGGGAATCAGAGCCGTATTGACGTTATTCCTTACTGCAAGGATACGGATTGCAATTCAGTGCTGCTGGCTAAATCTTGCCATCCGGCACACACAATAAAAAATATTCCTGTGGGAGAATTAATCAGAACCAAAAGGAATTGTTCGATTGCTGATGTCCTCCCACAGGAAAGCAAAAAAACTATGAATAAATTAAAAAATCGGGGCTACCCCAACTGGTGTCTCAAAAGAGCTTGCAATATAGTACAAAATATTGATAGAGCTGATTTGTTGAAAAATAAAAAAAAAACAAAAAAAAGCAAGCAAGAAGTGGCGATTCTGATATAATCACGTTTAGTACCATCTATTCCCCTCAATATAATAATATAATCAAAATCATCAAAAAACATATACCTTTACTCCATCAGGATAAAACTCTTTTTAACATCTTAGAGCAACATGACATCAACTTTGTTGCCAAACGTGCGGCTAGCCTAGCAAATATCCTCTCTCCCAGTGTGGTTATGGGCCCTACGGTGCACCAAAAAAATTGGCTTTCTTGCAAAGGGTTTTTTCGCTGCGGCCATAACTATTGCACAGCTTGCAAACACGCTAAAATCAGCAAAACCTTCGTGTCTACACATACAGGTTTTTCTTATGATATTAACAATTATATTAATTGCAATACATCTTTTGTAGTTTATCTAATCGAATGTACCCTTTGCAGGATCCAATACATAGGTTGTACAGGGAGCCCATTAAAAGTAAGAATCAGGCGTCATCTTTCGGATACCTTAAATGTTAATGCCTCTAATATCTCAGCGGTCTCACGTCATTTTGTCAGTGTCCATGACAGGTGTATGGATTCTTTAACCTTCATGGGTATTGAAAGGGTTACCAAGCCGACTAGAGGAGGTAACCATAGGAGAAAGCTCCTCAACAGAGAGTCCTTTTGGATTTTCAGACTCGGTACCAGGGTACCGCATGGTCTGAACACCCGACAGGACTTGATCCTACAATATTCTTAAAATATGTTTTCCCTTCTATAATTTCATCAGTTCCTGAATTTACCCTATATATCTCCAAAAAAAGTTTTTTCCTTATATTGGCTCCTAGTCCTTGTCCTTAATATCACAGCCGTTTCTGGCTCTTCCCTAGCATACATTTGGATGCAGGGACTTTTTGATATATATGAATACCTTATATTAGATCATCTAAACTGCTAGAAAAGTAACTTATGGGAGCAAAAATAACAACAAAAAATAATAGAAAAAAGGAATTTTTTAATAGTGAGTCCCATTTACAATTATTTTTCTTTTTAGAGGGGATATTTAGATATTGCAGAGCCGGTATATTTACTGGGACAAGATGTTTGCATTACTTCCAAACAATCATGTTTCTATTTTTTTAATACAATAATTATTGTTACACTTGCACATCTTCATATATATATATTTTTTCAGAACGAATTTATTCCTCTATAGTGCTGTATGATCTGTGGATATATGTATAAATTCATACACCTTCCCTCTAATTGCGGTTTCTTTTATACATGTTTTTATTTCCATCCTATGTATTTCTTGACTGCATGGGAATTTGCACCTGTCTGTTTTTAATTGTAATTAAGCACTCAGCTTTGCCAATGACGTTTATGTGCACCCTTTATATGGGATCATTTTGGGGTAAAACACATGCCATGAGTAAGACCTTCTGGTCGAAACGCGTTGGATAATCCGCTAATATACTTGTGCCTCTGTGCTTACTGGATTGAATATTCACTTTTAAGAAAATTCCAATAAAGAAAGTTTTTTACTCTTCTACATTCTCCTTGATGCTGGATTTCTGCCTTTTTTGATGTTGCCTTCCGCCCGGGTCAGGGCGTTCCTTGCATCGGTGTGGAGTCCAGGAGTGAGGAGGGGTGAGCTGACATACATTTTCTTATTCTGTCAGTGATTATGGTACGTTTAAAAAAAAGCACAAACGTACCAGAATCACTGATGTGTGAAAGGGGCCTAAGGCTATGTGGCCATGATCCAGCGACACGGCGTCTAGTACACAGTGTCAGCCTTCCTGCAGAGATGTGAGTGTTGTCCACGGGAGAACGCAGCTGCCCATACCCACGATTTGGGTTCAGGCTGCTGTGGACTTTAGCTCTATGCTACCTGCAGAGAACACTCTTGTCTCCGCAGCATAAATTGACATGCTGAGGCTCGGGAAGCCACGCCACCGGTCAGTTTATGCTGCGGAGAAAAGAAGCACAGTGGGCATGGGATCTCCAAAAATCCTTCCACTGTGCTTCTACTGCACAACGCAGCGTTATGGACGCAGGGAAAACACTCAGCGCCCATAACGCTGCAAACCCTGATTGTGGGCACACAACCTAAAAAGCGTCAATGGATGAATGGATGTCAAATATATATAACGTCCCACCCCCGCCTGCATTTTCTAAGCTGGCACCTTTAGTACCTTTCATGTGGCACTAAAGAGTGCCTAGCTTAGTATTTAACCAATAAAAAAAAAAAAATGAAAAAAATGTCATGGGGTCCCCCCTATTTTTGATAGCCAGTCAGGGTAAAGCAGACAGCTGTAGCCTGCAAACCACAGCTGGCAGATTCATCTTGGCTGGTGATCAATTTGCAGGGCTCCCCAGGCTTTTTTTTTTTATTTATAAATAAAGAATTAAAAAAAAAATAACGTGGGGTCCCCCCAAATTAGATCACCAGCCAAGGTGAAGCTGACAGCTGGGGTCTGGTATTCTCAGGGTGGGAAGAGCCATGGTTATTGGACTCTTCCCAGCCTAAAAATAGCAGGCCGCAGCCGCCCCAGAAGTGGCGCATCCATTAGATGCGCCAATCCTGGCGCTTCGTCCCAACTCATCCCGCGCCCTGGTGCGTTGGCAAACGGGGTAATAAATGGGGTTGATACCAGATGTGTAATGTCACCTGGCATCAAGCCCAGCAATTAGTGATGTCACGGCGTCTATTAGATACCCGACATAACTAATTGACAGTAAACAAAAGCAAAAAAAAAAATGACAAAAAATTTTTATTAGAAAAAACACTCCCCAAATCATCCCTTGTTCTCCAATTTAATCAAAAAATTTTTAAAAAAATGGGTCAGCAGAAATCCATATGGACGTCCCACGTCGCCTCTGGACCTTCTAGAATATGGGGGCACGTTCAGGGCAGACCCTCCATTTGAGGAGAGTGGGTGCCAAAAATCTGCACCCACTCTCCCTGGGTCACAGCTGCAGAGTGCGAGCAGCCAGCACAGCTCTCTGAACACCGTGCTGGCTGTCAGCTGCTCTGCTCATGTGACCGGCCAGCGTGCACTGTGAAGAAGGAGGAGGCCGCGGGGGATCAGCGCTGCGACCGGACAGGTAAGGGGGAATACCGGGGGGAATAGGGGGTGACCGGGCAGGGCCTGGGGGGCATTTTTCTGTCGCATGTGTTATTGCACATGCGACAGAAATCATAGGAGCAGGGCGGCCAGTGCGCTACTGTGCGCGCGGCCATGTTGGATTTTCGGGGCGGGCACTTTGGTGACACCGGGGGCTTTCCTGAACTTTGCCAGGAAGTGAGGTCAACAGGAAGCCTCTTGACCTCACTTCCAGGTAAATGCCTGCGTTCTGGCGTGCCGACAAAGGCCGCGGCCTGCAACAAAAAAGCAGCTCACTGCGGTGTAGCTGCGTTCTGACCCACATCATTGATTCAATGGGGGAGAGAATGCAGCTATACCGCACAAAAGAAGTGACATGCTGCTTTTCTTTCCGCACCGATTTTTGGCATCCAAAACGCTGCGTTTAGAAACGCAGCATGTGCACTGATTTTTCGGCTTTCTCATACACTTTGCTGGGAAAGCTGAAAGCATGCAATTTGCCACTGAAACGCTGCGGTTCTAAACGCAGCGTTTCCGCGGTAAAAAACGCAACGTGTGCACACAGCCTTAATACTTGGTGTCAGGGGCACTACTTGTGCCTTAAGGCCAGTACCTTCCTAGCAACAACCTAGCATACTTTTGGGGGTTTCATTTCTTACAGAACCTAGATAGTAGCTTGCTGCAACTAACATATAGTCTTAAGGCTGCTTTACACGCTGCAACATCGCTAGCATTTGCTGGCGATGTTGAGCGCGATAGCACCCGCCCCCGTCGTAAGGCCGATATGTGGTGATTGCTGCCGTAGCAAACATTATCGCTACGGCAGCATCACACGCACATACCTGCTTTGCAACGTCGCTGTGACCGGCGAACCGCCTCCTTTCTAAGGGGGCGGTTCATTCAGCGTCACATAGGTGTCACACGTAACGACATCACTAACGCGGCCGGATGTGCGTCACAAATTCCGTGACCCCAACAAAATCGCTTTAGCGATGTCGTAGCGTGTAAAACGGCCTTTAGTGTTACCCAATTTTTATTAATACGTGGCACTACTTGTGCCTGAAAGCCAGTACCCTCCTATCAGCCACCTAGTTTAATTTTGGGGGCTTCAGATCTTACAGAACCTACATAGTGGCTTGCTCTTATTAAAACACAGTCTCAGTGTTACCCAATTATTTTTATTAATACTTGATGTCAGGGGCACTACTTGTGCCTCAAGGCCAGTACCTTCCTAGCAACAACCTAGCATACGTTTGGGGGCTTCATATCTTACAGAACCTAGATAGTGGCTTGCTGCAACTAACACACAGTGTGAGTGCCAAAAAACAACACTAAAATGTAAGTGTTGTTAAACCCTGTTTTCTTGGGGCTGAAAGACATTCACAACATCTTTGTCGACTCTCCAAGTGGTAGTTTGACCAATAAAGGTACCTTTTGGTTTTTAGACTTACAGAAACAGCTATCGTGAGAAACTATTAACACAAGATTAACAGCCCAGCATAAGTGTTGTTCCACTGTCTGTACAAAAGGTCTTGTTACAGTATTCACCTTCAAATAATCAAACCAAAAAAAATGGGATAAAGAGGGGGTAAGGACCGTGGACGAGGTGGTAGTGACAGTGGTGGTCGCCCAAGCAGTGTGATCGAGCCAAAGAAAAAGGTTCCTGGTTTATCTACCTCTGCCTTCTTATCCAAATTTTCTTGTCCACGTGGGAAAGCACTCTTGCGCCCTGAACAGTGCAAACAGGTAACGAGTTGGCTAGCAGAAAATGCCTCCAGTTACTTGTCGAGTAGCAAATCCCAAGGGTCCACACAGACAGACTTGAGTAGCCCAGAGGCTGCCCCATCAAATCTTCAGCCTGGTCCTTGGCTTCTTCCTCACAACATCAGTATTCTAAGGAAACATATGACACCAAAGCAGGTTACTTTGAGGAACTGTTTGCTGGACCCTTTGACCTTTCTTGCCTCTCACCGCACAACACCACCAACGCAGGTGAGGCCGTGGTGTGCAGTGATGCACAGATCCTTGAGCACCCAAAGTCAGAAGAAAGCCATGTTGTTGGCCGTGACATGCTGGGCAATCAGGTGGAAGTGTTGGAGGATGATGAGACACAGTTGCCTTCAGGTCAGCCTGAAACCTCCATTCCCGAAGATATTGACCTTCAGGAATTTGAAGACGACCTGGTCGATGATGAGGTGACTGATCCAACATGGACGGGTGGCATGGTTTGCGAGAGCAGCATTGCAGAGGAGCATGTGCCCATAGTCCGCAAAAGGCTGTAAGACATACGGTACTTTTGACCATTGCCAGAGGTCAATCAACTGTGCCCATGACACCACCACCTGTGGCATCTCAGAGTCCAAGAGTTCGTGTACCACTAGTGCCATCTCAGAGTCCAAGGGTCCGTGGTGCAATTGTGTGAGAGTTTTTTTCCAAGAGTCCTTCGGACCAAACGGTTGCCATTTGTCAAATCTGTCAGACAAAGCTTAGCAGAGGCAGAAATACTTCCAGCTTGGGCACCTCCAGCATGAGAAACCATATGCTAGCCAAGCACACCCCTAGGTGGTTTACAGCTCTAGGTGAAAAACATGATTTCCAGACTCAAAACTCTGCCACTTTCCCTGGGCTGCCTGCTTTCCAAATTGGTGTACAAGAAGGTGGTGCTGATGCCTCCTTCTCCCAACCTGATGTTGGCCAAACTCAATCATCAACGACATCAGCTTTGAAGTCCCGGCATTCCGTTCAGTTGTCCTTACCACAGACCTTCAAAAATAAGCGAAAATACCCTGTTACGCACCCAAGGGCAAAAACCATAACTGCACACATTGCACGATTGATAGCACTTGAGATGTTGCCGTATCAGGTTGTGGGAACAGAGGCTTTCCATGACCTTTTGGTGGTGTTAGAACATCGGTACTCTGTGCCTAGACGCCACTATTTTTCTTGTTGTGCCGTCCCCGCGCTCCACAATCACGTGTCCATAAACATCAAACGGGCTCTCACCAACGCCATAACAGGGAAGATCCATTTAACCACAGACACGTGGACAAGCGGAAGTGAACAGGGATGCTACATCTCACTGATGGCACACTGGGTGAACCTGGTGGCGGATGGTCTGAGCCAGCAACATCCCATACAGTTCCCACACCCAGAATAACGGTCCCCACTTCAATCACAGTTTCAGTAGCCTCCTACACTGCAACAACTCCCTCCTCCTCTTCATCTGGCTCCTGTGCATCCTCCTCAACATCCAGTGGTGTCCAACTGTCGACATCATTCCCCAGCTGGGATCTCTGCAGCACTACCTCGGCTTAGCGGCAACACGCTCTACTGAAGCTCATCTGTATCGGTGACAAATCACACATGGCACCTGAGCTTTTGAAAGCAATAATTGAGCAGACAGATGAGTGGCTTGCGCTGTTGGACCTCTGTCCAGGGATGGTAGTGTGCGATAATGGTCGTAATCTGGCGGTGGCTTTAAAGCTTGAAAAGCTTGTACACGTTCCTTGTATGGCCCACGTTGTAAATTTAGTAGTTCAGCACTTTCTGAAGAAATACCCTGGGATACCAGACCTACTTACCAAGGTACGACGTATTAGCGCACATTTCCGCAAGTCATCTCCCTTTTTTGCTGGCCTGGGAGTGCTGCAGCAGTGCTTACACTTGCCTCATCACAGACTAATATGTGACCTCCCTACGAGATGGAATTCAACCTATCATATGTTGGCCAGGATCCATGAGCAGCAGAGGGCAGTATCCCAATTCCAGCTGGAACATGCCCATCAGACGCAGCTGCCAGACATAAGTACTGCAGAGTGGGTGTGGATTGCAGACATTTATCAGATCTTGGAGAATTTTGATTACTGTACCAACCTCGTGAGCAGTGAGGATACTGTTATCAGCATCACCATTCCACTGATTTGTTTATTGAAACGCACTCTGGATGGTCTGACTGACCAAAATGTTCATGCACCCGAGTTGTCTGTGGATCCAGACTTCACAATGGTTGCTAGTAATCCATACAACCTCGGCCAACAGGCTCAGGCCACCTTTGCTCAGCATCATGAGGATGAGGAGGATGATGAAGAACAGGAATGCTTTGAAGTTGGTAACCAAGGGATGGACAACCCAAACTTCAGGGCTGTCCAGCATGGATGGCCTGAGGAGGAGCAGGAGGAGGAGAGAGAGACTGAGGAGGAGAGGAGGTTTAGGGAGACAGAATGTATTCTTAGCAGTGACACACAAAGGTTTCCAGTTCGGAGTCTGGGACACATGGCACAGTTCATGTCACACTGCCTCTCTCATGACTGTCGGCTAGTCCACATTTTGGCAGACAAATACTGGTTATGTACCTTCCTTGACCCACGCTACAAAGACAAATTTGCTTCGCTACTTGTGGAAGTAAATAAGGATTGTACTACGGAAACATTCAAGAGGGCTGTAGTGGAGCAGTTGATGAAACAATTACCCTCAGATCATGCTGGCGTCAGAGGTAGCGTGTCATCTCACGCAACAGGATTACAAGAGAGGGCTACGGATAGTAGGAGCAACACAAGCAGGGGGACTAATGTGCCAAAACTGGTCCCATTTTCCACAAACTATCAACTGCGAATCAGATAACGGTTGGGGGAACTATGACAAGGAGGGAACAGTTAAGTAAGATGGTGAGGGACTATGTAGGTGATCGTATCAACGTGCTTTCGGAGTCTACTGTTCCCTTTAACTATTGGATTTCCAAGCTCAACACTTGGCCAGACCTCACGTTATACGCTTTGGAAGTGCTAGCTTGCCCTGCTGCGAGTGTGTTGTCTGAGCGTGTTTTCAGCTCACTGGGGTCAATAATAACAGTCGCACACGACTATCCACGGAAAGTGCAGGCAGTTTGACGATGATCAAAATGAACCATAGATGGATTGCCCCAGAGTATCTCAGGCCGCTTGTTATTAATACCCAATAATAAGTGTAGCCCCAAAATTTGTATTTCTTAAGTTCAAATAAGTTCCATTGTTTCTCATTCAAGACTATTTTGTCTTCTATCATCTAATGACACCGCATGACTAATCTAACTTGTTATGCTGCTGCGATGTAAGTATTTGGCCCAATCTCCTAGGGCAATATTTTTCAAGCCTTTGTACATTATGCACTGGCACAAGCACTGTCGATGCTACACTGTGTAGAACAATTGGTCAAGCAGTCTCTATTTGTGTTCTTTATTGATGCTGTGCTCCACGGTGTGTTAAACATGGCCCCCCTGCAAAATCAGGTTTTTTTTAGCTCCTTGGCATGTTATGCCCTATTGCTTATCCTAACAATTTTTTTAAAATAAGCTGTTGGGAGCACCTACTGATGCAGTGCTCCATGATGTCAGAACCATTATCCCCTGGGGAAACTGAATGTATTAAACTCCTTGGCAAGTTATGCCCTGTTGCTTATCCTACCATTTTTTTTTTTTTAAAAAGAGCTGTTGGGAGTACTTACTGATGCAGTGCTCTATGCTGTCTGAACCACTATTCCCTGGGGAAACTGAATGTATTAAACTTCTTGGCATGTTATGCCCTGTTGCTTATCCTACCAATTTTTTAAAATCTGTTGGGAGCTGTTGGGAGTACCTACTGATGCAGTGCTCCATGGTGTCTGAACCACTATTCCCTGGGGAAACTGAATGTATTAAACTTCTTGGCATGTTATGCCCTGTTGCTCATCCTACCAATTTTTTTTTAAAAAAGCTGTTGGGTGTACCTTTGATACTGTGCTACATGATCTTTGAACCATTCCGCCCTGGGGAAACTAAATTTTATGAAATCCTCGATGTTAGCTAGTGGAATAAAGCCTGAGTTCCAGAGTGAAACAACTGCCACTTCCCTTGGGCTGCCTGCTTCCCAAACTGGTGTACAAGAAGGTGTCGCTGATGCCTCCTTCTCCCAACCTAATGTTGGCCAAACTCAATCATCATCGACCACATCTGCGTCGGTGTCCCAGCATTCCGTTCAGTTGTCCATACCACAGACCTTTGAAAAGAAGCGAAAATACCCCGTTACGCACCCAAGGGCAAAAACTATAACTGCACACATTGCACAATTAGCTCTTGAGATGTTGCCGTATCGGCTTGTGTGAACAGAGTCTTTCCGCGTCCTTTTGGTGGTGTTAGAAACTGAATTTATTAAACTTTTTGGCATGTTATGCTCTGTTGCAAATCCTAACAATTTTTTTTTAAAAGAGCTGTTGGGAGTACCTTGTGATGCTGTGCTACATGGTGTTTGAACCATTTTCCCCTGGGGAAACGGAATTTTTTTAAATTCTCGGTGTTAGCTAGTGGAATAAAGCCTGAGTTCCAGAGTGAAACAACTGCCACTTCCACGGTGCCGCATGCTTCACAAACTGCGGTCTAGGAAACAGGCAATGATGCCTCCTGCTTCCAACCTGCTTTTGGTCAGATGCAATCATCATCAACGACATCAGCTTCGATGTCCCAGCATGGTGTTCGTTTGTCCATAAAACATACATTTCTGAATCATTTGAATAGAGGGCCACTGGAGCCGGTGGTGTTGGTGGAGGAGGAGGAGGGCAAGGCCAACACCCAAATGGCCACATTGGCAATAGCACTGTAAAGTGTTATGGAGTACGTATTCCAACTTTCACACTAATGATATAGGGGATGCAGAAAACTACAAATGACTGCCATCCCTCCCCAATGTATGTTACAGGGCCCACCTGAGAGCCTTAAGAAGTCTGAGATTTGAGGACAGCCAGTGGCCCTTTCTACATTTGAGTAGAGGGCCACTGGAGCCGGTTGTGCTGGTGGAGGAGGAGGAGGGCAAGGTCAACATCCCAACGGGCACATTGTTGCTGACCTTTCAAAGTGCTGTCAAATATGTCCCAAAAAGGAAGTGTGAGACAGACACCAATATAATGTATAAGTTACAGCCCTTTCTAATCGAAAAAGAAGGAAAAATGTAAAAAATGAAACGTGTGAACATATGCTAAAGTGTTTTTTTTTTTTGGAGGCCGGGGCTTGATTTGACGTTTTAGTGCAGTTATTAGGCACTAGAAACTGTTTCTTAGCAATTTGCCCTCTTTTACTTTGGTTTGAGAGCTGTTCTGGCGACTACGTAAACGCCGCATGCTGCTCTGACCACATTATTTAAAAGACACCAGAAATGCAGTGAGGCACCTTCTACAGGCTGTGCCCATACTGTTTCAGCCTTTTCCCATCCATTTCAGCCTTTTCCTCGGTCACCACAGGTCACCGACAGGTCCGACGCAAAATTGTTCTGGTTTCCCATAGACTTACATTGGGGGTCGAATATTCGTGAATACTCGAATAGCAGCGAGGTATTTGTCGGATATCCGTTGAAGCGAATAATAGGGTATTCAATCATCCCTATTAAATAACAAAACACAATTTCCTAAATGTTAAGGTCATTGTGTAGTCCTATGTGATTATTTCCTAACATGAGGAAACTAGCAGTATTTTAAGCTTATCTCATAAATTGATTTTTTTCAAAAGCACATAAAAAATGTAAATGAGATAAATGTAAAATAACACTGATCGAAATTAGAGAACACTTTCACATACCTGCAAGTTATTGGTGTTTATCTGGCACTTGGTGCTAACTTACTTAAGGCCTCCAACACACATCCTTGCCTCCGGTACGTGTTTGGTACGTTTTTGCACGTACCGGCGGCACGGAGACACATTGACCAATGTTACCCTATGGAAGATGGCACACACACGTAAAATCTTATGGAACGTGTGTCCGTGTGGTTAGTACGTGTGTGCGTTTTTCCACACGGTCAAGATGTCCGTTTTTGGCCGTCAGCACGCAGGCACGGACCCGCTAAAGTCAATGGGTCCGTGCCTGCACGGACGGTACACGTAGCATGTCCGTGTGCAGCATGTTTCGTCCGTGTGCGTTTTAAACGAGCGATGTTGCTCATTTTTTTTTTTTAAAGTCAGTCTACGTACCTTTTTTCTGATGTTCTCAGTCATTCTCCCTTGAGCGCTCGGTCTGTTTCTTCCCCTTGCTCATACTTACCGCTCCCCGATCACCAGAGCGGCGAGGAACAGCTGTGCAGAAAATACGCGGCTTCAATTACTTTGAAAATGCCGGCCGCTCATTAATCAATCTCGTATTCCTTGCTTCCCCCGCCTACAGGCTTCTATGATTGGTTGCAGTTAGACACGCCCCCACGCTGAGTGACAGCTGTCTCACTGCAACCAATCACAGCAGCCGGTGGGCGTGTCTATGCTGTGCAGTAAAATAAATAATTAAATAATTTAAAAAAACGGCGTGCGGTTCCCCCCAATTTTGATACCAGCCAAGATAAAGCCATACGGCTGAAGGCTGGTATTCTAAGGATGGGGAGTTCCACGTTATGGGAAGCCCCCCAGCCTAACAATATCAGCTAGCAGCCGCCCAAAATTGCCGCATACATTAGATGCGACAGTTCTGGGACTGTACCCGGCTCTTCCCGATTTGCCCTGGTGCGTTGGCAATCGGGGTAATAAGGAGTTAATGGCAGCCCATAGCTGCTAATAAGTCCTAGATTAATCATTGCAGACGTCTGAGACACCCCCAATGGTTAACCTGTATTGTAAAGTTAATAAACACTTACAGTTAAAAAATCCTTTATTTTAAATAAGAAACACTAAGAAATACCCTCCTTCACCACTTTATTAAGTCCCCAAAAACCCATCCATGTCCGACGTAATCCATGGAGGTCCCGCGACACTCTCAGTTCTGCTACATGAAGGTGACAGGAGCTGCAGAAGAACACCGCTGCTCCTGTCAGCTCCACGCAGCAACTGAAGAGAGCCACGCGATTAGCTGAGCTGTCACTGAGGTTACTCGCGGCCTCCGCTGGATCCTCCAACAGTGACAGCAAGTCGCCCGAGTGACAGCGATGAAGTCACAGGTGAGTTGCGGTCACGGGTGGAGGACTCCAGCTAGCCGTGGGTAAGCTGAGTGACGGCAGCGCTAATCGCGCTGCTCACTTCAGTCACTCTGGGGATTAGCGGTCACCGGTGAGTTCTTCACGGGTGACCGCTAATCAGTACACACAGACAGAGCCGTGGGATAATAATGAAGTCGGGTGAAGTTCACCCAAGTTCATTCTCATCGCGCAACTCTGCTGTCAGCCGACATGTATCAACCACATTGTGCATCACACACACGGAACATTTCACATGGACATTACACGTATGCATATACAGCCATTCCACACGCACACACGGCAAGCATATGCCATCACACGGATGTCACACGTACCGGAGAAACGCCCATAAAAAACAGACCACAGACCCTAAAAACAGAACGTGACACACGTACGTTTTTTTATGCGGAAGTGTGTTTTAGGCCTAAAGGAGTGGTTCACTCATTTTGCAACTTTTCCCTATCAGTTTACATAACTATTTCAGGGATATTCTAAATTAGCTTTTATTTTCAGTTTTGGCTACCCGCCCTCTCAGTGCTGATTACATGACCCCCTGCTGCTGTGGCCACTGGCATTCGCTGATGTCACGTCAACTTCTGGGCTCTCGGTGTTAAGGGTGCTTTACACGCTGAGACATCGCTAGCGTTTGCTAGCGATGTCAAGTGCGATAACACCGGCCCCCGTCGTACGTGTGATATGTGGTGATCGCTGCCGTAGCGAACATTATCACTACGGCAGTGTCACACGCACATACCTTGTCAGCGACGTCGCTGTGACCACCGAACAATCCCTCCTTCAAGGGGGAAGTGCGTTTGGCGTCATAGCGACGTCACTGTGGCGTCACTAAGCGGCCGGCCAATAGAAGCGGAGGGGCGGAGATGAGCAGGACGTAACATCCTGCCCACTTCCTTCCTTCCGCATTGCCGGTGAACGCAGGTAAGGAGATGTTCGTCGTTCCTGCGGTGTCACACATCGCTAGTGCCCAAACAACAATATTTTGTTTTAGAAAGACCTCTCCAAAACCAACGATTTTTACCACTTTTGGGATTATTGAAGGTCGCTCGTATGAGTCACATGCTGCGATGTCGTTAACGGTGCCGGATGTGCGTCACAAACACCGTGACCCCGACGATATATTGTTAGTGATATTGCAGCATGTAAAGCACCCTTTAATGTTGCTTCAGCAGCTACAGCTGCCAATCAACCTGAGTGACTGGGCTGTGGGCTGTGTTTCACCGCTTGTCACAGCCTAGCATCGAAAGGAGAAGATCAGGGCAGGGAGCAGATCAGGGCAATGAACAGAGCAAGGTAGGGAACAGCAGAGCAGCACAGGAAGCACAGCAGCTCAGGGTATACATAGCAGAGCTGCGCAAGGAGCAGGGCAGTGAACAGACCAGTGCAGGGAACTGAATAGAGCAGCCCAGGGAGCTCTCGGAGTTGATGTTACCTCAGCAACACCACTGGCAACTCACCCTGATTGACTAGGCTGTTGGCAGTGTTTCACTACATGTCACAGCCCAGCTTCAAGAGGATGGTTTACATGTTTACCCATCCTGCAGCTATGTGCGGTACAGGCTGGTGCCAGGATTGAGAGGAGAGAGAGGAGGGCTCATTTGGTTGGAGTTAGGTGAGTATCAGATCGCACTGCCCAGACTGGCCGCCTGCTCTCCTGAGAGAAGAGAAGCCAGCCGTTCCGTGCAGAGCAGGGAACAGAGCAGAGCAGGGAACAGAACAGAGCAGAGTAGGGAGCAGAGCAGCGCAGGGAACAAAGAGCAACACAGATAACAAAGCAGCGCAGGTAACAGAGTAATGCAGAGAGCAGTGCAGTGCATGGAATAGAGCAGAGTAGCGTAGGGAACACAGAGCAGATCAAGGCAGTGAGCAGATCAGGGCAGGGAACAGAGCAGGGCGGGGAACAATGCAGCGCAGGAATCAGGGCAGTGCATGGATTAGAGCAATGCAGGGAACAGCAGAGCAGCACAGGGAGCACAGCATCGCAGGGGATACAGAGCAGGGCAGTGAACAGAGCAGAGGAGGAAACAGAGTAGCGCAGGGGACACAAAGCAGCACAGGGAGCAGAGCAGAGAACAGCAGAGCAGCGCATGAAATAGCCAAGCAGCACAGGGAGTAGAGCAGCAGAGGGAGCAGCACAGGAAACAGAGCAGAGCAGGGAAGTGAGCCAAGCAGGGAACAGAGCAGAGCAGGGAACAGAACAGATCAGCGCAGGGAACAGTGCAGCACAGGGAACAGTGCAGTGCAGGCAGCAGAGCATCACAGGGAACACAGCAGGCAGAGAACACAGCCGCACAGGGGACACAGAGCAACGCAGGGACCATAGCCAGACAGGGAACTCAGAGCAGCCGATCGGGACAGTTCTGGTGTCATCAGATCCATCTGTGTCCCCTCTGCATACTGAGTCCAAGCACGACTCCTCTACTGGACTCCTACTCACAGTTCTCTGTATCTCGCCGCCGCAGGGCGCGACAAAGAATTCAAGGGTATGCAGAGGTGCAGCTCGAAGTCCCGATTTTAACGATGTAGTGGGTGTATCTCTCAGACGCACGGTAATATAATAACTGTGTATAATGTTTTGGAGCCAGGAATATGAACTCCTGCTGGGATAGAGGGTCCTGGATCACCTTTGAAGCTTCTGAAGGTTTTCCAGTTTCCCACCCTTTCCCGTGATGAATGGACATAACCCCCAGGGTGTCTTCCTCTGTCTTTGCAGTGTAATTGGATTTCACACCTTCCCAGGTGCTGAGAGATCTGAGGGGAATCTCTGTGTGTTCAGGGAGGGGGGTGTATGTGTGGGACCAGCTGGCTGACATGACTAGCTGTCATAATCATCTAGCATAATCCTCACAGTCCCCATATAAGGCCTATGGGAAACAGGGGTAGAACAAATGGGTAGAAGCAAGCGCTACATACTTACCGATCACCGGGGCAGCTGTCACACTGCTCCCGCGTGTAACACCTGCCTGGATCAACAGACTCAGGTAGGATGTAATGGACAGACTAGAGGGAAGCCCCTCACCAAGCAGGACCCCAGAACCCTGAAACCCTTTAACCCCTTTACAGGGATTTGGAATTACACAGGGCCCTAGAGATCTCTACTCGTGGAAGGCTGCAGTCCGATGAAAGTAGTCGTCAGGTCAAACCAGGAACAGCAGAACAGGGACAGATTCGGCAGGCAAAGGCGTAAACAGAAAGCGTAGCAGTGGTCAGATCCGGGTCGGACAGCGAGGTACAAAACAGCAGACAGAAGGGTAGTCAACAACAAGCAAGTCAGCGCACAGTAATCACAAAACAAACAGCACATGAGCCAGAATCAGAACTATCTCTGGCAGAGGTCAGCAGACAGGAGGGGGAATGAGAAGGGTGTGGTGTCTTCCCATTAGCTGTAGCTGAATGATGGTGCTTCAGCTGGGAGACACCCGCCACCAACAGTCAGCCAGCGGTACTGCAGATCCCAAGATAACCCAGCCCAGTGGATGATCGGAGCCTGCGCCCACCGGTGCTGCTGACATCGACTCCTCTCCCATCACCAGCACCATCCACGGTAGGAACACAGCGTCGCCTGGCGATCAGAGCAGAAGTCGCTGGAGCAGACTCCGGCGTTGACGTAACATCGCGGCAGCTCTTTGTTCTTCCCAAGCCAGCTGCTTATTAGCCTCATTTCATATTTACTGCTTCCCTACTCACCAGCGTCTGTGATTGGTTGCAGTCAGACACGCTGAGTGACAGCTGCCTGACGGCAACCAATCACAGCCGCCGGTGGGTGGGTCTATACAGTACAATAAATAATTTAAAAAAACGGCGTCTGCTCCCTCCCAATTTTGATACCAGCCAAGATCAAGCCTCACAGCTGGCTTGTATTCTCAGGCTGGGGAGGCCCACGTTATTGGGAGCCCACAGTCTTAAAATTTCAGTCAGCAGCCATTAGATGCGACAGCTCTAGGACTTTACCCAACTCATCTCGAATGACCTGGTGTGGTTGCAAACAGGGTAATATATGGGGTTGATTCCAGCTGTGTAATGTCACCTGGCATCAAGCCCTGGGGTTAGTGATGTCACGGCATCTATTAGATACCCAACATTACTAACCCAGTCAGTAATAAAAAAAATAGACGACAAACAAATTTTTATTTGAAAAAACACTCTCCAAAACATTCCCTCTTTCACCAATTTATTGAAAAGAAAAAACAACTCCGGGTCCGGTGTAATCCAATAACGGGGTCCCACGACGTTCCATACTCACTGTCCCAGTCAATGAAGAACAGAATGTTTCCTATTTGCTGGGAGAGCAGTGCAGTGACCTAAGCTAACATCATTAGATCAGCCCAGGTCACTGCAGTGATAAGGAGCGTTGACTTCATGAGGTTAGCTACAGTAGGTACATTACCTGGGTGATGAATGTCGCTGCACTCCTGATATCAGCGTTTGTCACTGACTTCCATTGTCCGCAGCGTTCACATGCGAAGTATCGCAAGCATCCTGTGATGTCACCGCCAGTCACAGTCTTGGGTTGCCTTTCGAGACTTGATGTGATAACGCGGCGGGCATGGAAGTCAGTGACGAACGCAGACATCAGGAGTGCAGGACTTAATCACCGCAAGATAATGAGCTTTGCTAGCCTCCTAATGTCTGAGTGAAAACTGTGGAAAAAGAAAGCGCAATAGGGTCTTACCCCAATATATATAGGGTGAAGCAAAGAATAATCCTACTCACCAATTCGGGTTGTGACAGTCACAACACTTATAGCAGCATGTAACACCAAGTCCCGGCAGCGGTCCCCATGAGGCAGATAACAGAGAGTAGTAGAGAATGGGTTTCACAGCCGCGCCAAAAGAGAGATTTGATGATTCTTTGCTGGTTTGTCCTGAAGAAGGGAGCTGTGTTCTCCTGAAACGCGTAGACTTGACCTGTTATGAAATAAAAGAAACATTAATCTGAGAAGAATCCAGTAGTCTTTTGGCGCGGCTGTGAAACCCATTCTCTACTACTCTCTGTTATCAGCCTCCTAATGTCGGCACTCATCATCCCTATAGCTGCTTGCATTGCTGGGCAGGCTGATGCTGACACACTGCAGGGCTGGCACGAGAGTGGGACACAGACTGCAGGGGCACCCAACAGAAGTCACATGGAAGTGGTTCCGTGCAGCTTCTGGGGATTTTGCAGATCCATTGACTTGTATTGAGTCACGGTCTGTTATTACGGAACATAATAGTACATATTCTATAATAACGAAACGGACATAAGACATCTGATGTGTTTTTTTGTAGGAACTGATACATACGGAACTGCTTCAGTGTGCTATCCGATCCTACACAAAAGACATTGACAGGATGGTCCGCAAAAAAAACAGGAACTAAACACGACAAATGAAACGGCCGTCTGAATGAGCCCTTAATCATAAAATCTAGGATCAAAACAAATGAGCAAATAGTAAATAAATGAATAGTAATAGTACATGTGTGACGCCCTGGCACTGCCAGGAGGTCACAGAAAAACACACACCCCACACAACACCATCCCACATCAGGTACCATCTGCCACAAAACCCTAGCCACCCCCCTCAGGGTAGGAAGGACACACCAGTGGGCGGGACCAGGCGGATTGGGAGCACCCACCTAGGGGTCTTGAGAATCTGGGGGAGGGAACCAGTTCAGTTCAGTGCGAGTTGTGAGTTGAAGTTCAAGTTGGGAGTTAAGTGGAAGTGCAAGTACGAGGAGAGTCAAGTTTGAGCCTAGTGAAGGCTAGCCAGGTTAGTGGCCCTGGTCTACTGGCTAGGTGGCAAGCAGAGGACCGTGTCCAAAGGCGACGGGAGTCCGGTCACGGGAAATCCAAAGTGAACTGGGGCAAAAGTGCCGGAGGAAGGGACATTGGTACACCAGCCGGGTGTGGGAACCGTATACACCCTGAAGCGGCAGCCGGCCACTGACACCTTGGTTGACCAGCAGACTTGTGTGCATTTATTCAATTGTGAGTACACCAATACCCTCCGGTCCGGCCCGGTGCATCACCACCAACAGCCATCACCTCCCGTGTTCTGGACACTGAGCCCTGGGGCATGCACCCCTACCCACGGAGGGGTTAACATCCAGCTGCCACACCATCGCCCCTGGGTGCTCCCCAACAGCAGCGGTGGTACTCCACCTTATCATACACCGTGGGTGGCATCACGAACTGTCTACAACAATCCCCTGTACATATTACATCCCCTTCTTATTTGAGTGTCTGCACGACTCCCGGGTTCGGAGATCCCTCGAGCCACAACGGATCCGAACAGCCCGGCTGCTGACATGGGGGCGGCACACATGTAAATAACAGAGGGTACTTAATTGACACTATTTTGATCAAAATAGTGTAAAAGCCAATGTATACCCCAATCAGGATGGTCCCTAACTCTTGTCTACCTTGCTACATGCCAGCAGGCCTCAAAATAGACGGGGCAGAGCGGTACCCAGGCCTGACTCTTACAACACCTACCCTCGTAGTATAAATCACACATCAGTAATGGCTTTCAGATGAGTCTCCCTAATAGTGTAAAATACAGATATGGCAGACATGAAAAAAAAAAACAGCCCTAGTGTGGCGGTAGTAGGAGATCCATATGTGACATGTAATAATGTAGAAACAAGAGGGGCATGGAGGACACATGAGTCCTGGATAATATAAAGTAGCATTTTTAGCAGCTGAAGCAGCTGATAACTGGTGTTATACAGTAAGTACTTCCCCTAGCATAATTATATTGGTAGATAATGCTGCAATAATCACTGATTTATGACATACCATAAAGAACAATATGTATATGTGGAGCATGGATTTGGCAGTTTCCTGACATCCACCATACACCAGAGGCGGCTTCTAGTGATGACATTTATGGATCTTAGTACCATCCGGGGACATTCTCTTGTTCAGTCATAATCTATGGATTTTATTCTGGTGATCTGTTGAATTGTCACCCACATCTCATCTGCTTTTCTTACAGATTAGATTACAATGAACTTACAGACACATCCTGCATCCAGTTGGCCTCTATAATAAGGAATTGCCAGTCTCTGAAGACACTCAACCTGTCTGGTAACGGTCTGTATGGTCCTCAATTCTGTGACCTGGTGAAGGCGCTGTCCAGTCCAGACTGCGGTATAGAGGAATTACGGTGAGTATAAGAGACGGGTACAGGATTGAGAGATGTGGGAGACAAGTTATACATGAATTTTATACTATTTTTTGCTCAGGGCCATTGTTATGTCCATTATATAAACTGCTGACCGCACCTTGTTATGTGACGTCACCACTAATGAGTGAATGTCTTGTTTCTATATCATAAAATGGAGGCTATGAGAAATGTCATTTACAACAATTACTAATACTATTCCTTTATTGTATGTAGAGTCTTATTAGAGTTTGGGGAGATGCTGCATAAATGCTATAATGAAACAGGACATTTTAAGCTTCTATGCTTCCTATGTCGGTGACTACTGGCATCCTGCAATGTGGAGGTCAACTTCACAATATTGGAAATAAAATATATTATTGTAGTCAGGGCCGGCGTCAGCACCCGGCAAACCCGGGCAAATGCCAGGGCCCTGGAGAGCGGGGGGGGTGGCCCACTCGGCCTTGTCAGTTCTGCTGTCCCTTGGCCGGGGCCCACTCGCCTTACAGTTCTGCTGCCCCCGGGCCGAGTTGCGGGGACCGCAGTCCTCGGCAGCAATTTGCAGCGCCGTCCCTTTAAGGCGCGCAGACATCCTGGTTTGAACTTCATCTGTGGGCGGAGCTACCGCACGGCGTCCTGCTCAGTCCCACAGATGAAGGAGGCGAGCTTCTGTCCGGCGCTGTGTGGGCCCCCTCTCCACCATGACCTAAGCGGTAAGTGCCCTCCCCGCCTCCCGATTACGGGCCCCGGTGAGCTGCATGTGCTTCTACCCCCCTAGATGTATGCCCTGCCAATCCCCCCCCCCACCGACCCCCCCGGTGCCGTGTGTGCTGGCCCCGCAGAGCCGCGTGTGCGGGCCCTGCAGAGTTATATGTGTGGGCCCTGCATGTATGCAGCAGAGTTATGTGTGCGGGCCCCGCATGTATGCAGCAGAGTTATGTGTGTGGGCCCCACATGTATGCAGCAGAGTTATGTGTGTGGGCCCCGCATGTATGCAGCAGAGTTATCTATGTGGGCCCCGCATGTATGCAGCAGAGTTATGTGTGAGCCCCGCATGTATGCAGCAGAGTTGTGTGTGGGCCCCGCATGTATGCAGCAGAGTTGTGTGTGGGCCCCGCATGTATGCAGCAGAGTTGTGTTTGTTTGTCTGTCTGTATGCAGCAGAGTTGTGTGTGTCTATGTCTGTAAGTGTATATGACTGTATAGATTTGTCTGTTTATATGTATTTTTGTGAGTTTGTCTTTAAATATGTATATGTACGTGTTCGTATCTGTGTCTGCGTGTGGATGGGGCCCACTGGGACTCTTCCGCCCGGGGCCCACAAAAACCCCATTTATAAGGCAACCCCATTTATAAGGCAAGAAATCCCACTTATTAAACCTGACAGGGCACACCTGTGAAGTGAAGACCATTTCTAGTGACTACCTCTTGAAGCTCATCAAGAGAATGCCAAGAGTGTGCAAAGCAGTAATCAAAGCAAAAGGTTGCTACTTTGAAGAACCTAGAATATAAGACATATTTTCAGTTGTTTCACACTTTTTTGTTCAGTATTTTATTCCACATGTGTTAATTCATAGTTTTTATGCCTTCAATGTGAATCTACAATTTTCAGAGTCATGAAAAAAACGAAAACTCTTTGAATGAGGTGTGTCCAAACTTTTGGTCTGTACTGTATATATATACTGAACAAAAGTATAAATGCAACATTTATTTTCCTTATGATTATTCATAAGCTGAACTTTAAAATCTAAGACTTGTCTATGCACATAAAAGGCTTTTTTCTCTCAAATATTGTTCACAAATTTGTCTAAAGGTGGTGTTTCACAAGACGATATATCTAACGATATGTCGTCGGGGTCACGGAATTCGTGACACACATCCGGTATTGTTAGAGATATCGTAACGTGTGACACCTCAGTCCGAACGACTGTTAACAAGCAAAAATACTCACTTTATCGTTGCTCGTTGACACGTCGTTCATTTTCATAATGGCATCCCTCCTTCTGTGCTCCGGTTGTTCATCGTTCCCGAGGCAGCACACATCGCTACGTCTGACACGTACGACGAACACAGCTTACCTGCGTCCCGCCGGCAATGAGGAACGTGGAAAAAGGAGGTGGGCGGGATGTTTACGTCCCGCTCATGTCCGCCCCTCCGTTTCTATTGGTCAGCCGCTGTGTGACGTCGCTCTGACGCTGAACGTCCCTCCCCCTTCAGGAAGAGGTTGTTTACCACCCACAGCGAGGTCGTGTGGGAGATAAGTACGTGTGACAGGGGTAAACGACCTTGTGCACCACGGGCAATGAATTGCCCGTGACGCACAAACGACGAGGGCTGGTGCGATCGCTCATGCGATCGCACGATAAATCATCCCATGTAACGCCGCTTTAAGGCTATTTGCGCACTAGAAAGTGATTTTTCTCAAGAAAATTTCTTGAGAAACTTCTGGGAGTTGAAGATTACCGCACCTGCTGTAAAAAAAATGCACCAAATCCCCGGGAAAAACGCATGCGTTTTTACCGCGGATTTGCCGCGGTTTTACCGCGGTTTTGCAATGGTTTTTCCGCAGGTTGGTCCCTGCGTTTTTTTTTATGCTGTAACTGCAATGAATAATTTAGATAATAGATAGATAATCGATAGACAGACAGATAATGGATAGAGGGAAAGATGGATAGATGAATAGATAGATAGATAGATAGATAGATAGATGAGAAAGACCTGTATAATGTCCCACCTCCCTGCATTTTCTAAGCTGGCACCCTTTAGTGACTTTCATGTGGCACTATGGGGTGCTTAGCCTTGTATTTAGCCATAAAATAAATAATTTAAAAAGAAACGACGTGAGGTCCCTCCATCTTTTGTAGCCAGCTAGGGTAAAACAGACGGCTGCAGCCTGCAAACCACAGCTGTCAGCTTCACCTTGGCTGGTAATCCAAAACAGAGGGCATCCCACGCTGTTATTTTACATTAAATAAATAATTTAAAACAAAAAACGTGGGGTCCCCCCCAAATTGGATCACCAGCCAAGGTAAAGCGGACAGAGTCATGAAAATAAAGAAAACTCTTTGAATGAGGAGGTGTGTCCAAACGTTTGGTCTGTATTGTGTATATATATCTCTATATCTATAATATACTTGTATATACAATGGGTATGGAAAGTATTCAAACCCCTTTAAATTTTTCATTCTTTGTTTCATTGTAGCCATTTGGTAAATTCAAAAAAGTTCTTTTTTTTTTCCTCATTACCCCTTCAGCCCCCGGGCATTTTGCGTTTTTCCATTTGTTTTTTCTCTCTCCTTCTTCCGAGAGCCGTAGCTTTTTTGTTTTTCCGTCAATCTTGCCATATGCGAGCTTGTTTTTTGCGAGACGAGTTGTAGTTTTAAATTAAACCATAAGTTTTACCATATAGTGTACTGGGAAATAGCAAAAAAATCCAAGTGTGGAAAAATTGCAAAAAAAAGTGTGATCGCACAATAGTTTTTGGAATATTTTATTCACAATGTTCACTATATGGTAAAACCAATGTGTCCACTGTGATGCCTCAGGTCGGTGCAAATTTGTAGACACCAAACATGAATAGGTTTACTTGTATCTAAGGCAGAGGCGTACATAGAAATCATGGGACCCCATTGCAAGAGTCTGAATGCCCCCCCCCTCCACCGTTAAAAAACAAACAAAATATTATCATAATCATTATACATGTTACTGGGGTGTGGCACACGTTACTGGGGGCGCTTATAGTCAGAAATACACATACTACTACATAGTGTTACTGAGACATCAGTCACCATATAAAGGCCAATAACACAATGCAAAATAATGCCACCACACCATGACCAAATATCACCACATAGAGTCTGAATATAACCACCGTCCTGTTACTCAGCAAAGTCCACACCACAAATCCCCAAAAAATCTGCAATATGTGAACCTGGCCTAAAGTAGCAATGTCCTTCTTTATGCCCCAAATTTTCACATCTGTCTCCCCCATTTAATGGTAAGGATTATGATCCTCTTTATTGCCTAAGGCTATGTGCCCACGGGAGTTTGTACTTGTGGATATATCCGCAGGATTCCCACAGCTGCTCGCCAGAATACGCAGCTATTTTTAGCTGCGGTAGTACAGCGAAATAGCTGCGGTAAACCTACGGACATTCATGCGACCTACCTGCGGAAGTCCCGGCCTCTATCTCCATAGTGGAGGGCCGGGATTTCAGCAGGTAATTCCGCAGAAATAATTGACATGCAATTGACATCCGCAGCATATTCCGCAGCCGCACGTATCCGCAGCATGGACACAGCACTCCCGATGTCCCATGGGATAACATGGAGAGTATCTGTACATGCTGAAACCTGTGGATTTATCTGGAAAATCCAGAAAATCCGCGGATTTTCCGCAGTTAAATCCGCAGGTTTAATCTCCCGTGGGCACATAGCCTTAGGAACTATAGTAAAACTCTACAAAGTACAGGGATAATACACACACAGAGTGATGGTACAGGGGCAATACACACACACATACACAGTGATGGCACAGCACAGGGGTAACACACACAGTGATGGCACAGCAGAGGGACAACACACACACACAGTGATGGCACAGCAGAGGGATAACACACACACAGTGATGGGACAGCACAGGGGCAACACACACAGTGATGGCACAGCACAGGGGCAACACACACAGTGATGGCACAGCACAAGGGTAACACACACAGTGATGGCACAGCAGAGGGACAACACACACACACAGTGATGGCACATCAGAGGGATAACACACACACAGTGATGGGACAGCACAGGGGCAACACACACAGTGATGGCACAGCACAGGGGCAACACACACAGTTATGGCACAGCACAGGGGCAACACACACAGTGATGGCACAGCACAGGGGCAACACACACACAGTGATGGCACAGCACAGGGGCAACACACACAGTGATGGCACAGCAGAGGGACAACACACACACACAGTGATGGCACATCAGAGGGATAACACACACACAGTGATGGGACAGCACAGGGGCAACACACACAGTTATGGCACAGCACAGGGGCAACACACACAGTGATGGCACAGCACAGGGGCAACACACACACAGTGATGGCACAGCACAGGGGCAACACACACACAGTGATGGCACAGCACAGGGGCAACACACACACACAGTGATGGCACAGCACAGGGTAGTTTTTCTGTAGTGTTACAGGCAGACATTTGTACATTATAATACTCACCTGCTCCTGTGCTGTGAGAGATGATGATAGTGGCTCAGGCCTCCCTGCTGCACTTTCTGTGAGTCTTCCTGGCTGCTCCTCCTGTCCTCTGCTTTTTCTTTCTATTCCTTCTGTTCTCTACTTCTCACTGTTTTTTCTGCTCTCTGTTTGCTTTTCTCTTTTTTCTGTGGTCTCTACTCCTTCTTCACTCCAGCACTGTTTTCTTTTTCATCATTTCATTCTCCCGTGGCTGTACTGAACAAGCTCTGCCCCCTCTCCTGATTGGCTGTTCTCCTCCTGGCAAAGAAGTTTCTGCCTTGCCACTCCCTCCTCTTCAGCACAGGCCGTGCACAGTGTGCAGTGTGGGCGAGTCTGAATCTCTGCGTTGGCTAGTCTGCAGCTATACAAACAGTGGCGGCTACCAGCGGCGTTAATCAGCTGCTTAGTGACAGCCCCGGGGGGCGTTATGCATGAAAGTGAAAACGCACACACCACGGGCAGCCACCAGGAATTTCAGGGCCCCATACTGCCAAAATTTTCGGGTCCCCCTTCAGACTCCACCACAGCTCCGCCTCCACCCCTCAAACCTTCGGCAATAGAAAAAATTGGTTCCAGCATCACGTCCAAGAAATAAGGTTAAAAAACAATTTTATTCCATAAGGTTAAAACCAACACTAGGTTGGATGAACATCCACGAAGTATAAAACAATGGCTGACGTGTTTCAAACCTAAAAGACATTCTTAGTCTAAAGGCCCCGTTACACGCAACGACATATCTAACGATATGTCGTCGGGGTCACGGAATTCGTGACGCACATCTGGTGTCGTTAGCGACGTCGTTGCGTGTGACACGTCCGAGCGAGTGTTAACGATCAAACATTCTCACCTAATCGTTGATCGTTGACACGTCGTTCATTTTCAAAATCTCGTTGGTCGTTGTGGACGTAGGTTGTTCGTCGTTCCTGAGGCAGCACACATTGCTACATGTGACACCCCGGGAACGACGAACAACAGCTTACCTGCGTCCTCCGGCAACGAGGTGGGTGTGTCGTTAATGCGGCTGGTCACCGCCTCTCCACTTCTATTGGTCGGCCGCTGTGTGATGTCGTTGTGACGGCGCACGAACCTCCCCCTTAAGGAAGACGTTGTTCGCCGCCCACAGCGATGTCGATAGGCAGGTAAGTATAGTGTGACGGGTCCTAGCGATGTTGTGTGCCACGGGCAGCGATTTGCCCGTAACGCACAAACGACGGGGGCGGGTGCTTTCACGAGCAACATCGCTAGCGATGTCGCTGTGTGTAAAGCCCCCTTTAGATATATCCTGCTTGATTTGCACAAGTAAGTTATGGAATAAAATTGGTTTTTAACCTTACTTCTTGGACGTGATGCTGGAAACAGGTTTTTTCTATTTCCGGACTTTGCCTCTTTGAACATGGAGCCGACCTCCCTGCACCGTTTTACAGAGAAAAGATCCAGGTGATGAATTTACAGGTGAGCTGAGATCCTCCTTTGCATACTTACCTCAAACCTTCCACAGTCCCACCATCACTCCAATCTCCAATTCTGCAAGCAGTCCTCACCAATCAACCATTAACCGCTAGTCGTCATTTTGACACCCGAAAAAAGCTGCATGCACCATTTTTTGGGTCATAAAAAGGACGACCCCAGACAGAATCGGCAACCATATGTGTATATATCTAATAGATAAAGCTGAGTGTATGTGTGTATGCGTATGTGTGTGTGTGTGTGTGTGTGTGTGTGTGTGTGTGTGTGTGTGTGTGTGTGTATGTATGTCCGCTAAAGGAATCCGCACCATCGCATTTACAATCACGAAATTTTGCACAGACACCCCATGTTACTCAGGGAACGTCATAGACTATTTTTCAAGGGGAAAATATAACCCGCGCTTTACAGTTATTCATCAAAAAAATTCCTTATATTAAAGTTAATGGAGCTGGGAGGTGAGGTCAATTATAGGAGCTGTGAGTCGTTGCTATAGGCAACAAAGGACATTTTTCGTGTAAGAACCTTATGTGTGAGGTAATATATCGGTGGAGAGACGGATAGAGAGAGACAGAGAGAGATAGAGACAGACAGACGGGGAATGAGGGAGACACACCAGCAAAGAGAGAGACAGACAGACAAGGAAAGAGATACTGGCAGGGAAAGAGACAGACTGGCAGGGAAAGAGACAGACTGGCAGGGAAAGAGACAGACTGGCAGGGAAAGAGACAGACTGGCAGGAAAAGACACAGACTGACAGAGAAAGTAAGACTGGCAGGGAAAGAGTCAGACAGACAAGGAATATGAGAGACAGACAGGGAAAGAGACAGACAGACAGGGAAAGAGACAGACAGGGAATGAGTGAGACAGACAGGGAATGAGTGAGACAGACAGGGAATGAGTGAGACAGACAGGGAATGAGTGAGACAGACAGGGAATGAGTGAGACAGACAGGGAATGAGAGAGACAGACAGGGAAGGAGAGAGACAGACAGGGAAGGAGAGAGACCTACAAGGAAGGAGAGAGACCTACAAGGAAGGAGAGAGACAGACAAGGAATGAGAGAGACAAACAGGGAATGAGAGAGACAAACAGGGAATGAGAGAGACAAACAGGGAATGAGAGAGACCGACAGGGAATGAGAGAGACCGACAGGGAATGAGAGAGACAGAGAAATAGACAGACTGACAGGGAAATAGACAGACTGGCAGAGAAAGAGACATTGTGGCAGGGAAAGAGACATTGTGGCAGGGAAAGAGACATTGTGGCAGGGAAAGAGACATTGTGGCAGGGAAAGAGATATTGTGGCAGGGAAAGAGACAAACTGGCAGGGAAAGAGACATTCTGTCAGGGAAAGAGACAGATTGGCAGGGAAAGAGACAGACTGGCAGGGAAAGAGACAGACAGAGACATCCAGACAGAGACTACATGCAGTTATGCACACTATACATTATTACCTCATCTTGCAGTTCTGATCAGTGCAGAGCAGGAGAGAAACCACACAGGGACTTGCATGGAGGCTACAGCAGCTGAACATCAGGACCTGCATGTTCACTGGTCAAGTGATCAGGAACAGGATTAGTTAGATGACGTCCTTCACCGCAGCCTCCATAGTACATTTTTTGTCCTGCACTGATCACATACAGTTAAGTCCAGAAATATTTGGACAGTGACACAATTTTCGCAAGTTGGGCTCTGCATGCCACCACATTGGATTTGAAATGAAACCTCTACAACAGAATTCAAGTGCAGATTGTAACGTTTAATTTGAAGGTTTGAACAAAAATATCTGATAGAAATTGTAGGAATTGTACACATTTCTTTACAAACACTCCACATTTTAGGAGGTCAAAAGTAATTGGACAAATAAACCAAACCCAAACAAAATATTTTTATTTTCAATATTTTGTTGCGAATCCTTTGGAGGCAATCACTGCCTTAAGGCTTGAACCCATGGACATCACCAAACGCTGGGTTTCCTCCTTCTTAATGCTTTGCCAGGCCTTTACAGCCGCAGCCTTCAGGTCTTGCTTGTTTGTGGGTCTTTCCGTCTTAAGTCTGGATTTGAGCAAGTGAAATGCATGCTCAATTGGGTTAAGATCTGGTGATTGACTTGGCCATTGCAGAATGTTCCACTTTTTTGCACTCATGAACTCCTGGGTAGCTTTGGCTGTATGCTTGGGGTCATTGTCCATCTGTACTATGAAGCGCCGTCCGATCAACTTTGCGGCATTTGGCTGAATCTGGGCTGAAAGTATATCCCGGTACACTTCAGAATTCATCCGGCTACTCTTGTCTGCTGTTATGTCATCAATAAACACAAGTGACCCAGTGCCATTGAAAGCCATGCATGCCCATGCCATCATGTTGCCTCCACCATGTTTTACAGAGGGTGTGGTGTGCCTTGGATCATGTGCCGTTCCCTTTCTTCTCCAAACTTTTTGCTTCCCATCATTCTGGTACAGGTTGATCTTTGTCTCATCTGTCCATAAAATACTTTTCCAGAACTGAGCTGGCTTCATGAGGTGTTTTTCAGCAAATTTAACTCTGGCCTGTCTATTTTTGGAATTGATGAATGGTTTGCATCTAGATGTGAACCCTTTGTATTTACTTTCATGGAGTCTTCTCTTTACTGTTGACTTAGAGACAGATACACCTACTTCACTGAGAGTGTTCTGGACTTCAGTTGATGTTGTGAACGGGTTCTTCTTCACCAAAGAAAGTATGCGGCGATCATCCACCACTGTTGTCATCCGTGGACGCCCAGGCCTTTTTGAGTTCCCAAGCTCACCAGTCAATTGCTTTTTTCCCAGAATGTACCCGACTGTTGATTTTGCTACTCCAAGCATGTCTGCTATCTCTCTGATGGATTTTTTCTTTTTTTTCAGCCTCAGGATGTTTTGCTTCACCTCAATTGAGAGTTCCTTAGACCACATGTTGTCTGGTCACAGCAACATCTTCCACATGCAAAACCACACACCTGTAATCAACCCCAGACCTTTTAACTACTTCATTGATTACAGGTTAACGAGGGAGACGCCTTCAGAGTTAATTGCAGCCCTTAGAGTCCCTTGTCCAATTACTTTTGGTCCCTTGAAAAAGAGGAGGCTATGCATTACAGAGCTATGATTCCTAAACCCTTTCTCCGATTTGGATGTGAAAATTCTCATATTGCAGCTGGGAGTGTGCACTTTCAGCCCATATTATATATATAATTGTATTTCTGAACATGTTTTTGTAAACAGCTAAAATAACAAAACTTGTGTCACTGTCCAAATATTTCTGGCCCTGACTGTAAATCAGTGCAGAGTAGGAGAGAGGGCAACTCTCTATGAGCGACTTGGGCCCCCTCATTGCCCTGATGGCGGCCCCGCCCCCTGGGGCCCGGTGAGCTGAGGGATAAAAGTGAGGGGCCTGGGCTGTCAGCGTCCGGGCCCCTGCCTCCAGCTCACGGGCCCCATAGCAGTGTCGTGGTCTGCCTCTATTAACGGTACGCCACTGATCTAAGGGGTTAAAAAAATTCACAAGTTTGTGCAAAAAAAGTGGCGCACGTTTTGCGCCATTTTCCGAAACCCTTAGCGTTTTCATTTTTTGGGATCTATGGCTCAGTGATGGCTTATTTTTTGCATCTCGAGCTGACATTTTTAACTGTACCATTTTTGCACAGATGCTACATTTTAATCGACTGTTATCGCATTTTGCGCAAAATCTGCAGCGACCAAAAAACGTAATTTTGGCATTTGTAATTTTTTTGCCACTACGCCATCTACCGATCAGAATATTTGATTTTATATTTTGATAGATTGGGCATTTCTGAACGCAGCGATACCAAATATGTGTATGTTTTTTATTTTTTTAACCCTTTAATTTTCAATAGGGCAAATGGGGGGTGATTTGAACTTTAATTTATTTATTTATTTTTTTTAATTTCTTAAAACTTTTTTTTCCTTTATTTTACTAGTGCCCCTAGGTGACTAGGATCAGCAGTCTGATCGCTCTTCCATATCTCCAGATGACAGCTACACAGCTGAGATCTGGAGCAAAGGAGCTCTCCTATTACACACCGCAGTCTGCTGGGTTCTGGGTTAACTGATTCATGATAGCTATAGGCATCATAACATGACCCTGTGATACCATGGCAACCACCGGACGTCACATGATCACACATGTGACTTCCGATGTGGGCGGGGTAAGTTATCCTAAAGGCAGCGGCGCATATACATTTCGCTACCAGAATTTGGCAGCAAGATGAAATACGATTCCACTCGCGACTAGCAGGCACACGTCAGCTGTTGAAATCAGCTGATATGTGTGCGAATCGCAACAGCCTGCCCACGGCAGGCGGCGGGGATTAACCTCACACGATCCATGACATACCCAGTACGTCATGGATCGCTAAGGGGTTAATGTACACACTGCACCCCATCTTGTTAGAAAAAAAACAAAAATGTAGACATTTTTGCACATTTTTTAACCAAGAAAAACTTAAATATCATATGGTCATAAGTATTCAGACTCTTTGCTCAGTATTGAGTAGAGCACCCTTTTGAGCTAGTGCAGCCATGAGTCTTGTTGGGAATGATGCAACAAGCTTTTCACACCTGGATTTGGGGATCCTCTGCTATTCTTCCTTGCAGATCCTCTCCAGTTCTGTCAGGTTGGATGGCGTACGTTGGCGGACAGCGATTTGTAGGTCTTACCTTACCTTTAAGGTCATTGTGTAGTCCTATGTGATTATTTCCTAATATGAGTAAACTAGCAGTATTTTAAGCTTATTTCATAAATTATTTTTTTTCAAAACCACATAATAAAAATGTAAATGAGGTGTATGTAAAATAACACTGATCAAAATTAGAGAACTCTTTCATATACCTGCAGGTTATTGGTCTTAATCTGGTACCTGGTGCTAACTTCCTTAAAGGGGTTGTTCACTCATTTTGCAACTATTAGCTATCAGTTTACATCCCTATTTTAGGAATATTCTAGTTTTGGCGCTATCCCGCCCACTCAGTGCCAATCAAATGATCCCCTGCTGCTGTGGCCGCTGGCATGCGCTGATGTCACATCTATTTCCGGGCTCTCGGAGTTGATGTTACATCAGCAGCTCCAGGGCCCACTCACCCTGATTGACTGTGCTGTGGGCGCGGTTTCACCGCAAGTCACAGCCTAGCATCGAGAGCAGGGTTTACATGCTTACCCATCCTGCAGCTGTGTGTGGTACGTGCCAGCGCCAGGATTCAGAGGAGAGTGAGAGAGAGGAGGGTTCCTTCGTCTGGAGTCGGATGAGTATCGTATTGCACTGCCCAGACCAGCCGCCACCTCTCCTGACAGAGGAAAAGCCAGCCATTCCATGCAGCGCAGGGAGCAGAGCATTGCAGGGAACACAGAGCAGTGCAGGGAACTCAGAGAAGCACAGGGAACATAGAGCGGCACAGCGAACACAGACCAGAGCAACGCAGGGAACACAGAGCAGAGAGCAGCGCTGTGCAGGGGTTACAGAGCAGTGCAGGTAGTGACTCGCCCACCCCAGGGCTATGGGACACCCGGTGCCGGGCCGGACTAGTCCGGGGGACGTCAGTGGTGGCGGGGCCCCGACTCCGTGGCCCTGGTGGGTGACAGTTGTAATAGGGCTGGTGACTTGGGAGCAATTAAAGGATATGTTTCGTGACGCCACCTGTGGTCTGCGGCTATTAAGCCGCCGCTACTGTGTGAGGCCTCCGGGGTGATGTTATGGCAGCAATGGTGGTACTGCTCCCCACAGGTGGAGCGGAACCCCGGGAACACTGTTAGTGCTCGTGAAAGTCTATGGTGTTGTGTGGCTAACATGGTGCAGGGCCGACAGGCAATGAAAGAACCAGGCACAAACAACAGTCTCTTTACCTTCTCCTCTTTTACTTTAAGAACAGTGCAGTCCTGGGAGACCGTCACAGGTGGTGATGGGGATCCGGTCAGCCTGGAAGTACTTGGGGTGATCTTTCTGGCCAGCTGAGTATGAGGCCTACTCCTGTGCTTTTCTTTGTTATGATAGGACCCTGCTTCTCTGAATCCAGCAATGGCCGTCTTTGTTGCTGGGACCAATGGTACGTCCCTTTCCCTCTGTAGTAGGCTGCGCAGGCCCTCTCTGGTGCTTCTCTGCTGGAGTCCACACCGGGCCCTGATGCTGCAGCTGTACCTTCGGGCTGTTTATGGGCCAGATGCTTGCAGCTCTCCTGCCCTTCGGATTCGGCTACCAGGCAGTATTTTAAGCCCTGGTGGCCACAGACTCCGATGTCCGAGTCTGTTCGCTGCCTCTCTGCTACTCCTGCTTCCCTGGGCCAAGCTGCTCTAGCTCTAGGCCCCAGATCCACAGGACAGCACACTCTGCGTCTGCTCACTATCACTTCTCTCTACAGACTGAACTCTACTTCCTCCCTCAGGTCAGACTTGAGGAAGGCTCCCTGGAATTCTAGGTTCAGAGCTCCCCCTGCTGGCCGGAGGGAGAACTGCGGTGGATGTTAAACTTGCTGGCCAATGGACCTCTCCATTACCTCCAGGCTTAGCATTAACCCTTTGGAAGGGCAATGCTGTTGTGGCGACCAGGTCCTGGGGCGCCACACTCCCCCTTAGTTAAATTCAGTACTCCCGGACTGTAGAAACAAAACAAAACATGTTACATCCTTAAACAACTCTAAGAGTCCAGCGTGGCTCCCTGCCGGGTGTCCATTACACTGCTCCATGGGGGACCCGCCGCGATAAAACCCCCAACGTAGGCTCTGGGCGTGCGTCAGAGCATTGATGACCCCACTCTATGCACGCCGGACGGGTTTTCCTTCAGGGGTGCTGAGCACACTGGTGCTAACTATGTACAGCTAGGTGTTGGCCACCCATAGTCCAGTGGCCCAATTTTCTCAATTAAAAAAGAAAAACATTTTATACACAACATTACTGACATTTCACATAACTATTTACATTCTAATAAGTACTCTTTCTTTTTACTCTCTATACCTTGGAGGGGGCTGTCCCCGAGTGCTGCGTTGAGACCTGCGTAGCTCTGGTGTTTGTCCCTGACTACTTGGTGTGTCTTCTACCTCAGCACTACAGGTAGGCCTAACCCTGATAGGTATGCGTGATAATTGCCTATGTGGTCTAGGAGTCGCCAAGGGTATGACAGGTTCACCACTGACAGGGGGTTGATTCTCCTGTTCCACTGCTGGCGTGTCATCTCGTGTTGGATTGGACGGTTCTTTAGGTGGATCTGGAACCTCTTCTGTTTCTGGCTCGACCAACTGCGGGAACGTCAACACCGGTACCACTATGGCATTGTTTATTCGGGTCCAAGTTTTGGGGAATTTCCCAAGGATTGTTTGGATCATCTCTCCCTCTTTTTCTTGACTTTGGGGACTTTCTTGTACTTCTTCTACTTCTTTTTGGGTTCTGCACCGTTCGGGGCACGCTTTCAGGCGGTCTCGAGAAACTGCTTGATAGGTCTTGCCTTCATCTTTGCTTATGAGGCATACCTTACTATTGTCAAAGTTGGAGGGAATAATGGTGTAGGGTTCATTCTCCCACTGATCATCTAATTTATGCGCCCTCCGCTTTTTCTTGAGGACCTGTTCTCCAGGTGCTAAGGGAGTTGCTGGGGCTGTTTGATTGTAGTTCTGCTCTTGTCTCGTTCTTGCTTGGGACAGGCTCCTTTCTACGCATTCCTGGACCTTGCGGTACTGCTGTTGTCGCTCTGTATCCCAATCTTCTATCTCCTGAACCGCTTCAGGTGACACAGTCCCCATCTCAAAGTCTACAGGTAACTTGCCAGGTCTTGCTCGCATCAGGTAAGCAGGGATGCAGTTGGTCGAATTTACTGGGATATGGTTGTACAGGTCTACCAGATCTGGTAACTTCTCCGGCCATTGATTTCTTTCTTCCAGAGGTAGAGTCTTGAGCATATCAATGACCACATGGTTCATCTTCTCGCACAATCTATGGTTTGGGGGTGGTACGGTGTTGTTCTGATTTTCTTACAACCGTACATGTTACAGAACTCTTGGAACACTTCTGCCTCGAATGCAGGACCTTGATCAGTCAGTGCCCTCTCAGGGTAACCGTGAGGTCGACAAAAGTATGCCTGAAATGCTCTAGCTGCTGTTCTGGCTGTCTGGTCCTTCACAGGCACTACTACCAGGAAACGAGAGTAATGGTCCACAATGGTGAGGGCGTACACATAGCCTGACCGGCTTGGTGTTAACTTCACGTGGTCCAGGGCCACCAACTCCAGGGGCTGCTTCGTGACAATTGGCTGTAGGGGAGACCTCTGGCTGGCATCATCTTTCCGCCTCAGGTTACACGGACCACAGTCTCGGCACCACTTCTCGACTGTCTTTCTCATGTGCACCCAGTAGAACCGATCGCGGAGTAGGGTCTCCAACTTCTTCCACCCGAAGTGTCCTGCGTTATCATGGTAAGCTGCTAGGACCATTGGAGCATCCCTCTGTGGGACCACTATCTGCCAGACGAGTTCATTCGTTCGCCAGTTGACATATCTCTTGCAGAGCTTGCCTTGGTAGGTGAACAGTCGTCTCCTCTCCTTCCACAGCTGCTGGGCTTCTTCTGGAGCATCTGGGCCAAGATGGGTCTCAGCTTGTGCTAGCTTTTCTTTGACCAATCGCACGGCCGGGTCACTGTTCTGTGTCTCTTCCCAATTATGGTGGAATAATGGGTTGACCGAAACCTCGTGCTGGCTCGAGCGCTTCACTCCTACAGCATGCTCACACTGGGAAACACCTTGGTGATGGAAAGCCGGTAACTCTATCTCTTCGAGTTCATCCAGGTCTTCTCCAGACTCGGGTAAGTGAGGCATTCTGGACAGCGCATCAGCATTGTTATTCTTCTTGCCAGCCCGGTACTTGATGGTAAAGTCAAAGTTAGACAGCCGGGCCATCCATCGCTCTTCCAACGCACCTAACTTGGCTGTTGCCAGATGTGTCAACGGATTGTTGTCCGTGAAGATGGTGAACTTGGCCGATGCCAGATAGTGCTTGAAGCGTTCAGTCACTGCCCAAACAATAGCGAGGAACTCCAGCTTGAAGGAACTGTAGTTTTCTGGATTCCTTTCTGTGGGCCGAAGCTTCCTACTGGCGTAAGCTATCACCTTCTCTCTGCCTCCCTGCACCTGGGACAGAACTGCTCCCAGTCCCACGTTGCTGGCGTCTGTATACAGTACAAACGGCTGGCTGTAGTCAGGGTAGGCCAGAATTTCTTCTCCCGTGAGAGCCCCTTTCAGCCGGACAAAGGATGTTTCTATTTGGCTGCTCCATTCAAATGGAGGGCTCTGCTTCTTAGCCTGCTTTGGCTGGCCCACCAGGAGATCTTGAAGGGGCGCTGCTATCTTTGTGAAACCATCAATGAACCTTCGGTAGTAGCCCACCAGCCCAAGGAACTGCCGCACCTCCTTTACCGTGGTGGGTCTTGGCCAGTCCTTGATTACGGTGACTTTCTCTGGATCAGGTGCCACACCTTCTGCACTGACCACATGACCCAGGTACTGTACCTTTGGCTTCAAGAGGTGACATTTGGACGGCTTTATCTTCAGGCCATATTTCGACAAGGACTCAAACACTTCTGCTAAGTGCCTCAGGTGGTCTTCATAAGTCTTGGAGTAGACTATGACGTCATCCAGGTACAACAGCACGGTTTCAAAGTTGTGGTGGCCCAAGCAGCACTCTATCAACCTTTGGAATGTCCCTGGGGCGTTGCAGAGCCCGAATGGCATACAGTTGAACTCGCAGAGGCCCATTGGTGTCGTGAATGCAGTCTTCTCCTTGTCCGCCTCTGCCACCGGAACCTGCCAATACCCACTGGTGAGATCCAAGGTGGAGAAATAGTTAGCTGACTTTAAGGCTGTTAGTGACTCCTCTATTCTGGGTAGTGGATAAGCATCTTTATGTGTAATGCGGTTAATTTGCCTGTAATCTACGCACATTCTCATTGTACCATCTTTTTTCTTTACGAGCACTAGTGGAGCTGCCCAGGGGCTACAACTATCTCTGATAACCCCAGCCTCCTTCATTTCCCGTAGCATTTCTTTGGCACGCTGATTCTGTGCGGGGGGGTACAGGGCGGTATCTCTCTTTAATGGGATGATGATCACCCGTGGGGATTTGATGTTTAACCCCTTTTACCTGCCCAAAATCTAGGGGGTGTTTGCTGTAGACCCGCTCGTACTCCTGTACCACCCGGTAAACCCCATGCTTTTGGTGTGAGGGGGTGGAGTCGGTGCCCACATGTAATTTTTGGCACCAGTCTTCCAGATGCCCCTTGGAGCCATTGTCTTCCGCCTGGTCGGACGGGATCAAGGGTTCCACTGCTTTGATGGTATTGTTGCTGACAGTGTACAGTTTTGCTACAGTGGCGTAGCGGGGCAATTTGGCTTCCTCCTCCCCACAATTCAGGACACGGACGGTCACTCTCCCCTTGCGAACGTCTGCTTCCCCTCTGGCTATCAGGACTCCAGGCCTACTGTCTGAATACACCGGTTCTACCAAGGCATGGTAATCCTGATCCTTGAGGCCTATTGCTGCCCGACACCATATCAACATTTCACTTCTTGGGGGTATTGCAATGGGGAGGGGGTCACTTACCCTCACACTGCCAATTTCTCCTCCGGCCAGCTGTACCTGCTGCCTCCTCATCAGGGCTCTGATCTCCCTCTGTAGGGCACGCTGCTGCCCGGAGCTGGCAGTTTCAGACGCCTGTTGCAACAAAATTATCACTTCAGCAATACAATTTTCTATCACATTTGTACCAATGGTTAGCAGTGGGTCAGATTCTTTGCGATCAATATCTACAATTATCATCCCTTGACATGGCAATTCTACCCGCCCCACTTTAATGGTTACTTCTTTATACCCAATTTGAGGTAAGGGCTGACCATTACTGGCCACAATTGTTAAATCATCATCTGGGCCATGGTCAATGTCTGAATCAGCCCAATATCTTTTGTACAGTTTATAAGGGATGGTTGTTACCTGGGACCCCGTATCCAGGAGGGCATTCAACGGGATACCATCCAGCACAATAGGAAGGACCGGGCGTCCTCCCACATACTTGCTGCGACTGGGGGTTGAGCCTTGCTTCCTTACACCTGGGGGTTGGCTCCTGGCCCCAGGCTCAGCCCATTTAAAGGACAGTGTCTTGCAATGTGGCCCGCCTGACTGCAGCGGCGGCAGATCGGTTGTCCAGTTGAATCATACCGGTCTGTATCTTTTCCTTGGGTCGGCGGAATCCTCCTCTGTCGCATCCATGGGATGTCATCTGGGCTGGAGGCCAACTCGATTCTTGCAGGCGATGGGGTCACTTGTAGAGACTGCACGGTCTTGGCAAGGGCAGCTACAGTCTTGGTCAGCTCCTGGACCTGCTGTCTGAGCTTTGCAGTGGGATCCTTATCCAGGGACTGCGCCTCAGCCCCTGCAGCGGCTCGTGTTGCAGGCACCACCCCTGGGTACGTGATAGCAAGAGGCCGGAGGGGTACTGGGTCACTCGGTGTAGATTCTCTCAGTACCCGGATGGCCTGGTCCTTAAACTTTGCAAAGTCCAGAGCAGGGTTCTGCAGGACCATGATACGTAGCTGGGTCCTGTGGGCGTCTGATAGGAGCCCCTCTATGAACTGCTCAGTTAGGAGTTTGTCTTCTTCACGTACACTCTCTGGGTCCACCTGTTTAACTGCTTTCAGGGCCTCCTGCAAGTTTAAGGCATAGTCCCTTATGCTGTCTGTAGCCCGTTGTTTGCACCCAAAGAATCTCATCTTTATTTCTGCTGCGGTGCGGGTGTCAAAAGTACTTTTTAACTTGGCCAGTATCTGGGTTGCTGTCCCTTTATCTGTATCAGGCCAGGACTTCACTTCACGCTGGGCCGCGCCGGCTAGCTGCCCCATTAATATGCCCACCTTCTGGCTCTCAGTCAGCGGATACACTATGAACAAGTCGTTCAGCCTTTCTCTGAAGTCGCTCAAGGTATGGGACTCCCCGGAGTACTGCGGCAGCCATTCTGCTCCCGGGATGTACGGCATTGTGATCGGCATTACCGGCGCGACCGCGGGGGCTGGGGCGACGGCGACTGGGATTACATCGGCTGGCGCTGCTGCGTCTTGCACTATTACAGTCACCGGCTCTCCCTCGGTGTCGGACATCTTCCTCCCCCTTAGTGAACCTTACCAGGCTCCGCTTTCTTGTTACAATCTCTTCCGGGTAGCGCGGGGTTAACGGCGCTCTGCTCTGATGGCGCGCTCCCTTCGCGCTCTTTGTCAGGCACGCCCCCCTTCTTCCTGCGCTCGGCGAGGCTAATGGCGGTGGCAGTTTGCAAACAGTAACACAGTCTTTTAAGCACAGTTTCTGCAGGCGCACAGTACCCGGTGGGACCGGGCACGAAATCCTGTTTGTGACGCCAAATTTGACTCGCCCACCCCAGGGCTATGGGACACCCGGTGCCAGGCCGGACTAGTCCGGGGGAAGTCACTGGTGGCGGGGCCCGACTCCGTGGCCCTGGTGGGTGTCAGTTGTAATAGGGCTGGTGACTTGGGAGCAATTAAAGGATATGTTTCGTGACGCCACCTGTGGTCTGCGGCTATTAAGCCGCCGCTGCTGTGTGAGGCCTCCGGGGTGATGTTATGGCAGCAATGGTGGTACTGCTCCCCACAGGTGGAGCGGAACCCCGGGAAAACTGTTAGTGCTCGTGAAAGTCTATGGTGTTGTGTGGCTAACACGGTGCAGGGCCGACAGGCAATGAAAGAACCAGGCACAAACAACAGTCTCTTTACCTTTTCCTCTTTTACTTTAGGAACAGTCCAGTCCTGGGAGACCGTCACAGGTGGTGATGGGGATCCGGTCGGCCTGGAAGTACTTGGGGTGATCTTTCTGGCCAGCTGAGTATGAGGCCTACTCCTGTGCTTTTCTTTGTTATGATAGGACCCTGCTTCTCTGAATCCAGCAATGGCCCTCTTTGCTGCTGGGACCGATGGTACGTCCCTTTCCCTCTGTATTAGGCTGCGCAGACCCTCTCTGGTGCTTCTCTGCTGGAGTCCACACCGGGCCCTGATGCTGCAGCTGTACCTTCGGGCTGTTTATGGGCCAGGTGCTTGCAGCTCTCCTGCACTTCGGATTCGGCTACCAGGGAGTATTTTAAGCCCTGGTGGCCACAGACTCCGATGTCCGAGTCTCTTCGCTGCCTCTCTGCTACTCCTGCTTCCCTGGGCCAAGCTGCTCTAGCTCTAGGCCCCAGATCCACAGGACAGCACACTCTGCGTCTGCTCACTATCACTTCTCTCTACAGACTGAACTCTACTTCCTCCCTCAGGTCAGACTTGAGGAAGGCTCCCTGGAATTCCAGGTTCAGAGCTCCCCCTGCTGGCCGGAGGGAGAACTGCGGTGGATGTTAAACTTGCTGGCCAATGGACCTCGCCATTACCTCCAGGCTCAGCATTAACCCTTTGGAAGGGCAATGCTGTTGTGGCGACCAGGTCCTGGGGCGCCACAGTAGCAGGGCAGGGAACAGTGCAGGGTAGGCAACAGAGAAGCATAGTAGAGCAGGGCAGGTAACAGAGCAGTGCAGGGGACACAAAGCAGCACAGGGAGCAGAGCAGCGCAGGGAACAGAACACAGCAGAGCAGTAAGCAAAGCAGCGCAGGGAACAGAGTAGCGCAGGAAACACAGCGGCGCAGCACAGGGAGCAGAGCAGCGCAGGGGACACGGAGTAAAGCAGTGTAGGACAGGGAGCAGAGCAGCGCAGGGAACAGAGCAGCGCAGGGAACATTGCAGAGGAGCGCATGGAACATGAAGCAGAGCAGCACAGGAAGCAGAGAAGGGCAGGAAACAGAGCAGAACAGAGCAGCGCAGAGGGCTGGGAGCAGAACAAGGCAGAGAGCAGAGCAACACAGTGAATATTAGAGCAGGGGACACATAGCAGTGTAGGCAACAGCGCAGGGAGCAGAAGAACGCAGACAGCAGCGCAGGGAACACTGAGCAGAGCAGAGCAGCGCAGGGAGTAGGGCAGGGAACACAGCAGGGCAGCGAATAGAGCAGAGTAGGGAATAGAGCAGCACAGGGAGCAGAGTAGAGCAGGGCAGGTAACAAAGCAGTGCAGGGCACACAGAGCAGCACAGGGAACAGAGCAGTGCAGGGAACAATGCAGAGTAGTGCAGGGAACATGAAGCAGAGCAGCACAGGAAGCAGAAAAGGGCAGGGAACAGAGCAGAACAGAGCAGTGCAGAGGGCTGGGAGCAGAACAAGGCAGAAAGCAGAGCAGCGCAGTGAATATTAGAGCAGGGGACACATAGCAGGTCAGGTAACAGCGCAGGGAGCAGAGCAGCGCAGGGAACACTGAACAAAGCAGCACAGGGAGCATGGCAGGGAACAGAACAGGGCAGAGAACAAAGCAGGGAAGGGAGTAGAGCAGCGCAGGAACAGAGTAGCACAGAGAGCTGAGCAGTGCAGGGAACAGAGCTGGGGAGTATTGGATCATCATGGACATAAGAGGTGAGGAGGCACAAGAGATGAAGGGGCCACTTACACCTCTAAAGAAGGGGAAATTGTGCAATAGGAGGAGATATTAGAATGTAAAGGGCCCACATATTGTTCTTGCATGGGGGACTCTTCTGTCTGACACAACCCATTGTATAAAATACACACAGATACAGTCAGGGCCAGAAATATTTGGACAGTGACACAAGTTTTGTTATTTTAGCTGTTTACAAAAACATGTCCAGAAATACAATTATATATATAATATGGGCTGAAAGTGCACACTCCCAGCTGCAATATGAGAGTTTTCACATCCAAATCGGAGAAAGGGTTTAGGAATCATAGCTCTGTAATGCATAGCCTCCTCTTTTTCAAGGGACCAAAAGTAATTGGACAAGGGACTCTAAGGGCTGCAATTAACTCTGAAGGCGTCTCCCTCGTTAACCTGTAATCAATGAAGTAGTTAAAAGGTCTGGGGTTGATTACAGGTGTGTGGTTTTGCATTTGGAAGATGTTGCTGTGACCAGACAACATGCGGTCTAAGGAACTCTCAATTGAGGTGAAGCAAAACATCCTGAGGCTGAAAAAAAAGAAAAAATCCATCAGAGAGATAGCAGACATGCTTGGAGTAGCAAAATCAACAGTCGGGTACATTCTGAGAAAAAAGGAATTGACTGGTGAGCTTGGGAACTCAAAAAGGCCTGGGCGTCAACGGATGACAACAGTGGTGGATGATCGCCGCATACTTTCTTTGGTGAAGAAGAACCCGTTCACAACATCAACTGAAGTCCAGAACACTCTCAGTGAAGTAGGTGTATCTGTCTCTAAGGCCGGTTTCACACATCCGGCTTTTCGCCGGTTTGCCGGATCCGGCGCTCTCCCATACAGTGACTACAGTACAGTGACAGCGCAACAAGCGCCGGTCACATGCTGTCATGTGACCGGCGCATGTGACCCGGAAGTTACAGCGCTGTCACTGTACTGTATTGTCTGTACGGGAGAGCGACGGATCCGGCAAACCGGCGAAAAGCCGGATGTGTGAAACCGGCCTGAGTCAACAGTAAAGAGAAGACTCCATGAAAGTAAATACAAAGGGTTCACATCTAGATGCAAACCATTCATCAATTCCAAAAATAGACAGGCCAGAGTTAAATTTGCTGAAAAACACCTCATGAAGCCAGCTCAGTTCTGGAAAAGTATTTTATGGACAGATGAGACAAAGATCAACCTGTACCAGAATGATGGGAAGCAAAAAGTTTGGAGAAGAAAGGGAACGGCACATGATCCAAGGCACACCACATCCTCTGTAAAACATGGTGGAGGCAACGTGATGGCATGGGCATGCATGGCTTTCAATGGCACTGGGTCACTTGTGTTTATTGATGACATAACAGCAGACAAGAGTAGCCGGATGAATTCTGAAGTGTACCGGGATATACTTTCAGCCCAGATTCAGCCAAATGCCGCAAAGTTGATCGGACGGCGCTTCATAGTACAGATGGACAATGACCCCAAGCATACAGCCAAAGCTACCCAGGAGTTCATGAGTGCAAAAAAGTGGAACATTCTGCAATGGCCAAGTCAATCACCAGATCTTAACCCAATTGAGCATGCATTTCACTTGCTCAAATCCAGACTTAAGACGGAAAGACCCACAAACAAGCAAGACCTGAAGGCTGCGGCTGTAAAGGCCTGGCAAAGCATTAAGAAGGAGGAAACCCAGCGTTTGGTGATGTCCATGGGTTCCAGACTTAAGGCAGTGATTGCCTCCAAAGGATTCGCAACAAAATATTGAAAATAAAAATATTTTGTTTGGGTTTGGTTTATTTGTCCAATTACTTTTGACCTCCTAAAATGTGGAGTGTTTGTAAAGAAATGTGTACAATTCCTACAATTTCTATCAGATATTTTTGTTCAAACCTTCAAATTAAATGTTACAATCTGCACTTGAATTCTGTTGTAGAGGTTTCATTTCAAATCCAACGTGGTGGCATGCAGAGCCCAATTCGCGAAAATTGTGTCACTGTCCAAATATTTCTGGACCTAACTGTATATACACTCATACAAGTTCATTGTAGAAAGACACACATATACTATGTATGTGTGTGTTTGAATGTGTATAAATATATATATATATATATATATATATAAAGATGTATAAATCCAGCGCAGACTTGTATTGAATAAAAAAGTTTTTTTCTTTCTTTATTGGAATAATAGAATGAATAAAAAATCCAGGGACATGCAAAAGTAAATTCTAGCCCCAGTTCAGAGTGACGCGTTTCAACAAGTTGTCTTAATCATGGTCTGAACCATAACTGAACAGATCCTTCTGTATAAATATATACATTTTATATATATATATATATATATATATATATAAATTTTGAATATATAAAATGCTGAGCCACAGAGAGATATATGTAGAGTTGGATATCTCTCTATATTTCAGTATACACTCACAATAAATAAATATAAATATATATATATATATATATATATATGTATATATATATACATACATATATATATATATATATATATATATATATATATATATATATATATATTATACTCTATAACATATAGTATATAATGGATGTTTAAAGATTCACATATTAGCAGGATTTCGGAAAATGAAAATCAGTTTTGGTACCGGTCAACTTCTTTAATTATCTGACAAATTCTATGTAATTAGCAGCCTAACTTTCCAGTTTGCACTGACTTTGCAAAAATGGTGCACCGTTCCAGATTGACTGAAACACCTCTGCAAAAGGTTGTAGAGATGAGGGTCAAAGGGGTGACCCTATCAGCCATAGCAAGAGAAGTTGGTTATTCCAAGTCTGTGATTTCAAAAATGTTAAAGCTTTACAACATCATAAATAGGGCTGAGCGGATCCGGACTGTAAAAGTCCAGATCTGCGCGGTTTCAGCGCTATCTGTGTGCCGGACCCAGCCCCGGGATTCCGGGTGCACGATCTGGATTCGGCAATTAATAAAAATAAAAATAAATAAATAAATGAGCATTTCATACTTACCGAGACTCTGTGTCATGGCGGCACACTGCTTCCGGGTCGCGTATTCACTTCCTGTACTTCCTGTACTGTCTATCGCATACACACAGCTTTCCGTGACCCGGAAGGAGTATGCCGCCATGACACCGCCTCTGTGAGTATCCCGCGCTTGCTCCTACGTCCCTATCCCCTCCACAAATGTTTTTAATCTCCAGATTCCGGTCCCCATTGACTTATTTGGGCACCGGATTCCAGAGCGGATCGGACTCTTTTTAAAATCTAGCTGTGATCCGCCGGTCCCGGTTTTTGGCGGATCCGCTCAGCCCTAATCATAAACTCTTCCAAGTCCCTAAAGACAGATGGTCGCAATAATGCGGAGACTCTCCATGGGTAATCGTTTCAACACTGCAGCTGGAATTGCTCACCAGTTCTGCACTGAACAGGGTAAGGATCTGTCTCAATATAGTGTCACAATGTTTAAGATCACTTGGACTGAAAGCCCACTCTGCAGTGACCAAACCTCTCATTAGCAGAAAGAATCAAAAGGCTAGGCTCACCTTTGGTGAGGCGCATCTTGTGTAGACAGAAGAGAAGTGGTCCACAGTTCATTTTAGTGATGAAAGCAAGTTTCATGTATTTGGGTCTGAGGAAAGACTGACCCCAAAGTGTGTTAAGAAGTCAGTGAAAGGTGGTGGAGGAATGTCATGGTTTAGGGAATGTTTTCTGCAACAGGAGTTTGACCTCTCATACACTCCCTGACAGAAGTTTTGTCACTTATCCATGTTATGTAAATGTGCCACCCTGGGGCTAACCGGGATGTTTGGATCCGGGATCGGGGTGACTTGTGGGGTCCGGACCTGGGCTCGGCAGATGCTTCAACCTTTGAAAGGGAGTATATACAGGGGAGATAGTTCATGATGCCACCTGCGGGTTACGGTAATGGGAGTACTGCCACTGCTCTGTAGAGGACTGGGGCAGATTGTGCGGAGCAGCAAGGTGAAAATCCCTCCGCAGGTAGGGAAGGCCCCGGAGCCCTGATGTGGGATGGTGTGGGAGGACAGGGTGAAGGGAAAGGGTGTACTCACTGTGGCTCCCATGGTGCTGGTTGTGGTGCAGACGCCAGGAAGGAGACACACACACGGCTGGTTAACAAAGTGTCTGTGCACCCCTCTGCTGCTTGGAGCCCGTCCGGGTTCCCGGGATGACCGGTGCCACCTGATAGCCCGGATCCTGCCTCCGTGCACTGGTGTTACTGTTTGTGTTGGTCCCTGCAGCTTGGAACTGACATGGACAGCTTACTTCTGTGTGATGCAGCTTTGCTCCCAAGGGCTGGCACTTGGGACTTCAGTGGGTTGCTGTGTCTGGGAAAACCCTGTCCCCCGCGTTGTGCTGGTGCCCTCAGTCTCTGAGCTCTTAGGAAGGTCCCTGAAGACCCCCTTCCTCTCCAGGTCAATTACCAGGATTGATAAACGACTCCTGACCCAGGGTCCTTGTACCCCGATAAGGTCAGCTGGGTTTTCTTGTGCTACAGTCCCACCTAGACTGCCTCTCTACACTTCAGTGCAGCTTCTCTGTATGCGGTCACCGACTCCTCTGGTTCCGGGCTACCATTACCACCCAACCAGTTCTTCCTCTGTCCACTTTTCTCCCCTGGAGCTGACTCTCCAGCTCCCTGACTTGGAGCTCCTCACTCTGAACTTGTCTCTCTTGACTCAACTGTCCCACTCACCACACTGTCTAACCCTCCAAGTGGGCTGGCCCTGTTCCCGGCTGGACCACCCCCTGGTGTGTCTGGCAGTCAGTGGTGTTGTGGTGGCTGGGATTATGTGGTGTTGATGGAGGTGACACCGGGTTCCCACAAACTTGGAAACATGGGGGGTAGGTTCTGCTCCCTGGGGAAGAAGGATGCAGTTCCCCGTAGCACCCTGATGTACTCAGGGGCGCTACATAAATAAAAGCTTATATCCTAACTTTAAATTCATCCATTGGTTTTTTAAATTACTCTTTTGAAAGCTGAAACCCTCCCAAATTTGGTTTACATTATGAAAATAAAGTTGCTGCAAAGCTGAAATACTGATCATTTAATGAACACAGAAAGGTCAAATGTTGGCAAGACAAAAGTTTTGTCGCCTTGTCATATAATGCACCCAATCCTAGTTTACATCCTCACATGTGCTCACTAAATGATCGGTTAATTAGTGGGTGTGTATAAATAGAAACCCAGCACCCCAGACCTTCACTTGAACTGCAACTTGACCTCTGAGAACATGCCAAAAATCCACCCTGCAACCAAAGCCTTGATTATCAAGAGGCTGAAGAACAGATCCACTGCAGAGGTGGCTGGCACCTTTAATGTGTGTCAGCATCAAGTACAAAGAATTAAACAAAGATTTGAAGAGACTGGAGATGCTTTTGACAAGCCCAGGTCAGGCAGACCCCGCAAGACAACTGCTCAGGAGGAACGTTTGTTGGTTAGAAAATCCAAAGCCTCAAGTCCTTGTGTCAACTAGAACAGTTTGTTGGATTCTGTCTACAAATGGCCTCCATGGTTGAATCAGTGCCCAGAAGCCAGCACTAAACAAAACGCAATTAAAAAAGTATGGCATTTGCCAAATCCCACAGCTTGCTAAACAGATGGATGCTGGAAAAGTGGCAGATGTTGGATTTCTCTGATTAATCTTCAGTTGAATTACACCACAGACACTGAAAATACTGCAGGAGACCTACTGGAGCCCATATGGATCCAAAATACACCCAAAAAACAGTTAAGTTTGGTGATGAAAAGATCATGGTCTCGGGTTACATTCAGTATGGGGGTGTGCAAAACATTTGCAAGGTGGAAGGCAATATCAATAGCCTAAAATATCAAGAAGTATTAGCTACCTTTTACATTTCCAATCATAAAAGGGGTCAAATTCTGCAGCAGGATGGTGCTCCATCTCATACATCCATCTCTACAACAAAGTTAATCCTGGCAAAGAAGAGCAAGGTGCTCAAGGACTGGCCAGCCCAGTCACCAGACATGAACATCATTGAGCAGGTTTTGGGTAGGATAAAAGAGGAAGCTTGGAAGACAAAACCAAAGAATCTAGATGAACTCTAGGAGGTATGTAAGACTGCATTCTTTGCTATTCCTTATTTATTTATTTCATCAATAAATTGTATGAATCATTGTTGAACCGCATGTATGTAGTCCTTCAAGCTCATGGAAGTCACACAAAATATTAAATATGGCTCTAATAGCACCACAACTTCATTCACCAATGTTATGCAACATATCTTTATATTAGAAGTTAATTATTTGGTTGAATTTCACATTACTTTCTGTGGGCAACAAAACTTTTGTCTGGCCAAAATCTGACCTTTCTGTGTTCATTAAATGATCAATATTTCATCTTTGCTGCAACTTTATTTTCATAACCTAAACCAAATTTGGGAGGGTTTCAGCTTTCAAAAGAGTAATTTATAAAACCAATGGATGAATTTAAAGTCAGGTTATAAGCTTTTATTTACATAACATGGATAAGCAACAGAACATCTGTCAGGGAGTGTACATTACAGTCTCTAGTTTGAGAAATCGACGCCTCACAGGTCCTCAACTGGCAGCTTCATTAAATAGTACCCGCAAAACGCCAGTGTCAACGTCTACAATGAAGAGGTGACTCCGGGATGCTGGCCTTCAGGGCAGAGTGGCAAAGAAAAAGCCATATCTGAGACTGGTTAATAAAAGGAAAAGATTAATATGGGCAAAAGAACACAGACATTGGACAGAGGAAGATTGGAGAAAAGTGTTATGGACAAAAGAATCGAGGTGTTTGAATCACACAGAAGAACATTTGTGAGATGCAGAACAACTGAAAAGATGCCAGAAGAGTGCCTGACGCCATCTGTCAAGCATGGTGGAGGTAATGTGATGGGCTGGGGTTGCTTTGGTGCTGGTAAAGTGGGAGATTTGTACAAGGTAAAAGGGATTTTGAATAAGGAAGGCTATCACTCCATTTTGCAACGCCATGCCATACCCTGTGGACAGCGCTTTAATGGAGCCAATTTCATCCTACAATAAGACAATGACCCAAAGCACACCTCCAAATTATGCATGAACTATTTAGGGAAGAAACAAGCAGCTGGTATTCTATCTGTAATGGAGTGGCCAGCCCAGTCACCAGATCTCAACCCTATTGAATTGTTGTGGGAACAGCCTGACCGTATGGTACGCAAAAAGTACCCATCAAGCCAATCCAACTTGTGGGAGGGGCTTTTGGAAACATGGGGGGAAATCTCTCCAGATTACCTCATCAAATTAACAGCTAGAATGCCAAAGGTCTGCAGAGCTGGAATTGCTGTAAAGGAGCATTCTCTGACGAAAGCAAAGTTTGAAGGAGAAAATTTTTATTTCAAGTAAAAATCATTATTTCTAACCTAGTCAATGTCTGGACTATACACTGTGTGCAGAATTATTAGGCAAGTTGTATTTTAGAGGATTTTTTATTATTATTATTGATCAACAATTATGTTCTCAATCAACCCAAAAGACTCAAATATCAAAGTGTAATATTTTTGGAGGTTGGAGTGTTTTTTTTTTAGATTTGGCTATCTTAGGAGGATATCTGTTTGTGCAGGTAACTATTACTGTGCAGAATTATTAGGCAACTTAATAAAAACCAAATATATTCCCATCTCACTTGTTTATTTTCACCAGGTAAACCAATATAACTGCAAATAATTTAGAAATAAACATTTCTGACACGCATAAACAAAACCTCTCGTCCGCTAGCCAGGCCGCCTTTAGAAAGACGGCATGCCCAGGGCTCATCCCAACTGAACGCCCGACCTCCTTAACCGTGGGCGGAACACCACTCAGACAACACAGGGTGAGGGACTCACAATATTAAGACTTTATTGGATCCCCAAACAATTAACGGCACATAGCACATAACCAGCAAAACCACAAAATATTAACGGCAACAGTTTCTCACCCTTCCGCTGGCTCACTAGGGATTAGAATGTTCGTGCCTCAGATCGCACCCACCGAGAATGGAATAACGCCAAATTTAGGAAGCTAGCTGAGGACCGCAAAGCCTGTAGTCAGGTGACTGGATTGTTCCAAGCTGGATTCCTTCCTTAAGTAGTCCTTGATATCTCAGCCGAATCCTTGCATTCGATGCTGAAGTCCATATAGTATTATAATCCAGCTTCTGTTATGGCTTGCCAATCGGATCCGCAGACCCTAGATTGGTAACATGTTGCAACAGTCTCTCTGGCAATGGACAGTCCTCCTCCTATGAGCTCTCCATTCAGACCATTGGGGTCTTCACGATTGGTGGATAAGACTGGACTTTTATTGGCTAGATTTCAAGCCATATTCAAATATCCAGAGGCAAGGGAGAGACAGGTAAGGTAAGGTATCGTCACACTAAGCGACGCTCCATCGATCCCACCAGCAACCTGACCTGGCAGGGATCGCTGGAGCGTCGCTACACGGGTTGCTGGTGAGCTGTCACACAGGCAGATCTCACCAGCAACCAGTGACCAGCCCCCAGCCAGCAGCGACGCGTGGAAGTGATGCTGCCCTTGGTAACTAAGGTAAATATCTGGTAACCAACCCGATATTTACCTTGGTTACCAGCGCACACCGCTTAGCGCTGGCTCCCTGCACTCCTAGCCAGAGTACACATCGGGTTAATTACCCGATGTGTAGTCTGGCTATGTGTGCACGGAGCAGGGAGCCAGCACTGATAGCGTGAGAGTGGCGGACGCTGGTAACGAAGGTAAATATCGGGTAACCAAGGAAAGGGCTTCTTGGTTACCCGATATTTACATTGGTTACCAGCGTCCGCAGAAGCCGGCTCCCTGCTCACTGCACATTCAATGAAGAAAAAACAAAAAGCCAGCACCAAATGTGCACTTCAGCACTAAACATTCCAAACTGTACTTATTATAAAAATTTTGAGATTTTTGGCAAAAAATTGCAGTTTCTTGAGCTGCCTCGCCACGTCACGGCAAATCTCATTTGAGGCAGTCCTACACTAAAATATTTTTATAAAATGTGCCATACGGCCTCACATATGAATGGTAGAACTGCTCTCAGCAGCACTCACCTGGTCTATTTCAATCCCGTACCCATGACTGAGTCATGGCTGTTGGCGGGACAGGTCCAAGCAAATGCTGCATGAAGTAAAAAGCCTGTGGACAAAGCCTGATGACTTAATGTGAACAGTCACCAACCGCAAAAATCTAGACAGATGGAATACATCCCAAATTGGGGTGCATAGCAAGGTGGAGGTCAACCACCGACCAATTCAATGAAGAAAAAACAAAAAGCCAGCATCAAATGTGCACTTCAGCACTAAACATTCCAAACTGTACTTATTATAAAAATTTTGAGATTTTTGGCAAAAAATTGCAATTTCTTGAGCTGCCTCGCCACGTCACGGCAAATCTCATTTGAGGCAGTCCTACACTAAAATATTTTTATAAAATGTGCCATACGGCCTCACATATGAATGGTAGAACTGCTCTCAGCAGCACTCACCTGGTCTATTTCAATCCCGTACCCATGACTGAGTCATGGCTGTTGGCGGGACAGGTCCAAGCAAATGCTGCATGAAGTAAAAAGCCTGTGGACAAAGCCTGATGACTTAATGTGAACAGTCACCAACCGCAAAAATCTAGACAGATGGAATACATCCCAAATTGGGGTGCATAGCAAGGTGGAGGTCAACCACCGACCAATTCAATGAAGAAAAAACAAAAAGCCAGCACCAAATGTGCACTTCAGCACTAAACATTCCAAACTGTACTTATTATAAAAATTTTGAGATTTTTGGCAAAAAATTGCAATTTCTTGAGCTGCCTCGCCACGTCACGGCAAATCTCATTTGAGGCAGTCCTACACTAAAATATTTTTATAAAATGTGCCATACGGCCTCACATATGAATGGTAGAACTGCTCTCAGCAGCACTCACCTGGTCTATTTCAATCCCGTACCCATGACTGAGTCATGGCTGTGGGCGGGACAGGTCCAAGCAAATGCTGCATGAAGTAAAAAGCCTGTGGACAAGGCCTGATGACTTAATGTGAACAGTCACCAACCGCCAAAATCTAGACAGATGGAATACATCCCAAATTGGGGTGCATAGCAAGGTGGAGGTCAACCACATTCAGTTGTTGCTCTCTCGCTGTCACACACAGCGATGTGTGCTTCACATCGGCAGAGTAACAACTAAAAAATAATCCAGGACATTCAGCAACAACCAGCGACCTCACAGCAAGGGCTAGGTTGTTGCTGGATGCCAATGTATGTAAAGCGCTGTGGAATTAATAGCGCTATATAAATGAATAAAATTATTATTATTATTATTATGTCACACACAGCAACATCGCTAGCAACATCGCTGTTGCGTCACAAAAGTCGTGCCTCAGCAGCGATGTTGCTAGCGATGTTGCTTAAGCTGGGTTTACACACTGCAACATCGCAAAGGACATCGCTGTAACGTCACCGGTTTTGTGACGTTATAGCGACCTCCCCAAGTCTCTGTTGAGTCGCTGGTGAGCTGTCAAACAGGCAGATCTGGCCAATGACGCAACAGCGATCCGGACCTGCAGAGCGACCTAGCTGGTTGTTGGGGACGTTCTAAAGCAGCTTTTTGAAAAAGAAGTCGCTGTAAAGTCCCCTTTACACACTGAAACTTTCTAGCGATGCATGCTGCACAGTGGGAAACAAAGGACCTAAGAATGGTCCTGAACGATTTGTAGCGATCACAACTTCACAGCAGGGGCCAGGTCGCTGATGTGTTTCACACACTGCAATGTCGCTGGGGAGGTCACTGTAACGTCACAAAACCGGTGACGTTACAGCGATGTCGTTTGCGATGTTGCAGTGGGTAAAGCCACCTTTAGTGTGATGGTACCTTTACATCTAATCTAGCAATTCACTTAGTAATACAATGGGAAGTTCGCATAAATGATTTATCTGGGTGTCTGGCCTTCATTAGCCAAGGCAATTACATGAGTCAACAAGAGTCTTGTAAAAACAATGAGGGGCTATCCCCTTCCCCTCCATCTATAAACAAACTATCTTCATGTCTGGCTGGATTTTAAGAATTTTAACCCATGCTAGGCACTGACAGAGTCCATGTCGTCACACCAATATAGCCACCTTTCTTTATGATGACACTCAATAGCCTACTATCCATAGATTCTGTCAGTTGCTTGATCTGTTTACGATCAACATTGCGTGCAGCATCCACCACAGCCTCCCAGACACTGTGTACTGTTTTCCCTCCCTGTAGATCTCACATTTTATGAGGGACCACAGGTTCTCTATGGGGTTCAGATCAGGTGAACAAGGGGGCCATGTCATTATTTTTTCATCTTTTAGACCTTTACTTGCCAGCCATGCTGTGGAGTAGTTGGATGCATGTGATGGAGCATTGTCCTGTGTGAAAGTCATGATTTTTTTGAACGATACCGACTTCTTCCTGTACCACTGTTTGAAGAAGTTGTCTTCCAGAAACTGGCAGTAGGTCTGGGAGTTGATCTTCACTCCATCCTCAACCTGAAAAGGTCCCGCAAGTTCATCTTTGATTATATCAGTACCCCACCTCCACCTTGCTGGCGTCTGAGTCGGAGTGGAGCTCTCTGCCCTTTACTGATCCAGCCTCTGGCCCATCCATCTGGCCCATCAAGAGTCACTCTCATTTCATCAGTCCATAAAACCTTTGAAAAATCAGTCTTAAGATATTTCTTTGACCAGTCTTGACATTTTATCTTATGTTTCTTGTTCAAAGTTGGTCGTTTTTCAGCCTTTTTTACCTTGGCCATATCCCTGAGTATGGCACACCTTGTGCTTTTTGATACTCCAGTAACGTTGCAGCTCTGAAATATGGCCAAACTGGTGGCAAATGGCATCTTGGCAGCTTCACGCTTGATTTTCTTCAATTCATGGGCAGTAATTTTGCGCCTTTTTTGCCCATCACACTTCTTGCCACGCTATTGGCTATTTGCCATGAAACGCTTGATTGTTCGGTGATCACGCTTCAAATGTTTGGCAATTTCAAGACTGCGGCTTCCCTCTGCAAGAAATCTCACAATTTTGGACTTTTCAGAGCCCGTCAAATCTCTCTTGTGACCCATTTTGTCAAAGGAAAGGAAGTTGTCTAATAATTAAGCACACCTTATATAGGGTGTTGATGTCATTACACCACACCCCTCCTCATTGCAGAGATGCACATCACCTGATTTACTTAATTGGTAGTTGGCTCTCAAGCCTATACAGCTTGGAGTAGGACAACAGGTATAAAAAGTATCATGTGATCAAAATACTCATTTGCCTAATAATTCTGCACACAGTGTATTATCTATTCATTATATAACTCATTTGATAAATAAAAGTATGATTTTTCTTGGAAAAGACAAAATTGTCGGTGTGACCCCAAACTTTTGAACTGTAGTAAATAACAGAGGGTACTTAGTTGACACTATTTTGATCAAAATAGCATGAATGCCAAGGTATACCCCAATCAGGATGGTCCCTAACTCTTGTAGTCCACTTATGTGCCAGCAGAAAAACCCCCAAACTCCTGGAACCATTATTTATTTGGACCGCTGGTAATACTGTTTGTGACCCACATGAATATCTAAATGTCTCTTTATATTTGTTCACACATGTGTATATATGGTACTTTGTATTTTTCAAGCATAGCTATTGATTCCTAATGCTGCATATAGTCATGGTGTTTTAAATCTGGCTTATATACATATTGTAAGCCTATGATTATAGGTCCATTATAGTGTTACCTATGAGAGTTACTGAGTTCCCCATCTTTATTATCATAATATGTGTGGGGGGATACCACACTATTACTTACTTGGACCATTGGTAATACTATTTTTGACTGAAATTAATATTTAAATGTCTTTTTTACACATGTGAGTATACGGTACTTGATATTCTTCAAACATAGCTATTGATGGTGATTTTTAATGCTGTATATAGTCATGGCGTTCTAATCTGACTAAGGCTAAGTTCACATTTCCGCTAAAATGTATCAGTCACAATCCGCTGCTCTTGTAAACAACGGAATCCGCTGCTCCCATAGACTTGTATGAGCAGCGGATTGTGACTGATGATGCTGCGTTGCACCCACCGCCCGACTGATCAGTCGTGGAACGACTGACCGCCGGGCGGGAGGAACGCAGCATGTAACGTTTTTTGAGCAGCGAGATCCGTCGGATTTCGCTGCGCATGCTCTCTGGCTCCCTGCACACGTCACCAGCTTTGGTTGGTTACCCGATATTTACCCTGGTTACGGTGGAAGGAGCCAGCGCTAAGCGGTGTAGGCCCGTAACAAAGGTAAATATCGGGTAACCAAGGTAAACATCGGGTGCTTTACTGTTACCCGATATTTAGGCTGGTTACATGTGCAGGGAGCCGACACTTCCCTGCTCGGCCCCGCCCCCTCCCGCACTCCGCACATGTATGTACACACACACACACCTGTCCCCAGCCATGCAGACAAGCACTGCCACTGACACCCTCGTCTGGCTCCGCCCGCTCCCGCACTCCGCATGTGCACACACATACATACACACACACACACACACACATACACATACACTCACCTGTCCCCAGCCATGCAGATTGCAGCACTTCCACTGACATCCTCAGTGCCTGGCCCCGCCCCCCGCTCGGCTCCGCCCCCTCCCGCATTTAGCATGTGTATACACACACACACACACACACACACACTCACACATACACTCACCTGTCCCCAGCCATGCAGACCGCAGCACTTCCACTGACATCCTCAGCGCCTGGCCCCGACTCCCGCTCGGCTCCGCCCCCTCCCGCATTCAGCATGTGTATACACACACACACACACACACACTCACCTGTCCTGCAGTCCCTGCGGCACTGACATCCTCAGTGCCACGGCCCCGCTCGGCTCCCCCCCCCCCGAACTCCGCCCCCCGCACACAACGGAATCCGACAAAGAATTCTGTTTTGTCATCCGTTGTACAGCGTTGAACAGCGCATCAGTCACATGCGTCAAGCGACGCATGTGACTGATACAAAGCAACGGAAATGTGAACTTAGCCTAAGGCTGCTTTCACACATCAGTTTTTTGGCATCAGGCATGATCCGGCAAAAAAACTGATGCGACGAATCCGATGAAAAAACATATCAGTTGCATCAGTTTTTTCCATCAGTTCCTTCAGTTTTTTGACAGATCCGGCGTGATACTGAGCATGCTCAGTTAAAAAAAAAAAAACGGATCCGGTGGCCGGATCCGTTTTTTGACGCATTATGCCGGATCCGGCGTCCATTGGCTTCCATTATAAAACACGATCCGTTTTTTTGCCGGACACAAAAACGTTCACTTCAACGTTTCATCCGGCCGCCAAACAAGTAAAATTTTCCGGATCCGGCAAAAACCGGATGAAACGCAAGGCTATCCGGCACAATCCGGCGCTAATGAAAGTCTATGGGTGGAAAAACGGATCCGGCGGCGACAGACGCCGGATCCATTTTTTCATGTTTTTGTCGGATTATGCCTGATGGCAAAAAACTGATGTGTGAAAGCAGCCTAATATACCTCTTGTAAGTTTATGACTAAAGGCATACCTCCCAACCGTCCCGCGGCTCACAGCTGATGTCCCGGCTTCTCCCCTCAGTGCAGTGAATAAATGAAATAAATTTTTTTCATCAGCTCTGGATTATCAGGGAAGCTGGTACTTGAACCCATGAACCATGAGCTCATTATCCATAGGCAGCAGCTCTATGGAGCTCTACCACTGAGCCACTGCCTGCATTAATAAACATAGGCAGATTTTGTAATTTTGACCTCTGTATTTCAGTAGAGAAACCAGAAGCAGATTATTCAGCTATAAAGATGGATGAATCGATGGATAGATAGATCGATAATAGACAGAGGGATAGATATATAATACATAGATGGATAGATATAGATAGATATGGATAGATAGATAGATAACTGGATAGCTAGATAGATAGATACTGCATCTCTTTGTAGGTGAAGGAAAGAGTCAGATTCATTTCTTCCCATAAAACTACTATAAAGAAATTAGGGAAAAAAATACAATTTTATTTTTACCACCTTGGATTCAAACCAGGAACCTTCAAACATGTGTCCAGCAGCCCTAACTAGCTTTTCTAGCTGTTGAGCCACTAGGAAAGACAACATCAGGAGTATTTTATATGGATAAACCTACAATGCAGCCTCTGATTACAAAGGACACAGAGCTCCATTGTACAGAGCAGCTTCTCTGTGTCCTGTATTCTACAGGGAGAGGAAAAGAGATATTTTTTTTCTTCTATTGAAATTACTAATAATAACAAAAAAAATAGACTAACGTAATTTTTATTACACCTTTTTTTCTAAAATAATAAACATCACAGATCAGCAAATAACATGGACATATAACGACCCGAACAACACAGCAATCAGATTATTGATGAGGATCAGTAAATGGCGTAAAAAAAATGGAGCAATTTATTATTTTTCTTTATTAAAACCCATAAAAAAAATGTAATAAAAATGTATTGCTGAGGCTCTGTTCACACGGAGCGTAAATGCTGCATTTTCTCTGCAGGTGTCCACACCACGGGCGCAATAACACTCTTCTCTGATTATTGCGTGTTTGCGGTATTTTTTATACATTGTCCCCCTTATTTGATACATTTTTGTTTCAGATGTGAATCCTAAAGCTTATAAAGAAAAAAAACACCAAAACCGCACAGTTCAACAGCGTATTTAGACGCAAAAGGGGCGGAAATTTCCTGACGTCTCATCTACTTTGCTTGAACAATTAGTCCGTGTTCACATGTAGCGTAAATGCTGCATTTTTTTCTGCTTTTTTTGCACATTTATTGTGCTGTGTTTAATTGTCCAAGTAAAGTGGATGTGATTCCATGAGAAGATATCACTGAACTCTGCGGTTTTGGTGCTTTTTTTTTTTTTCTCTGGAGGTTTCTATGTGGAGCCTAAAAAAATGCAGGAAAAAGCTTCTCTGTACAATAAAAACACTTTAAAACGCAGATTCACATCTGAACCAAAAACACATTAAATAATGGAGAAAAGGCAGAAAAAATGCAGCAAAATTGGAAAAACCAGAGAAGATTGTTATTGTGTAGTTTGGTGCAGACAGCGGCAGAAACAAAAAGAAACAGAATTTATGCAGCGTGTCAACACGGCTTTATAGCCACAAATAAGCAATTCTAAAATAATTCTGGCTACTATGACTATGAATGAACAGTCCGGGGCATCTGCTGAATGACCCTTACTGCCAAATGGGTGTGGCAAGGGATGTGGTTAGGGGCATGGCCAAAATTTAACAGTCCTAGTGTGGCGATAGTAGGAGATCTATATGTGACGTGTAATAACGTGAAAACAGGAGGTGCATGGAGGACACATGAGTCCTGGATAATATAAAGTAGCATTTTTAGCAGCTGATGACTGGTGTTATACAGTAAGTACTTCCCCTAGCATAATTATAATGGTAGATTATACTGCAATAATCACTGATTTATGACATGCCATAAAGTGAGCACAATCTGTATATCTGGGGCATAGATTTGGCAGCTTTCCTGATAATCACCACACACCAGAGGCGGCTTCTAGTGATGACATTTATGGATCTTAGTACCATCCGGGACATTCTCCCGTTCAGTCATAATCTATGGATTTTATTCTGGCGCTCTGTGGAATTGTCACCCACATCTCATCTGCTTTTTCTTACAGATTGGGAGACAATAATCTACGAGACACGTCCTGCGTCCAGTTGGCCTCTATAATAAGGAATAGCCAGTCTCTGAAGACACTCGACCTGTCTAGTAACCGTCTGTATGGTCCTCACTTCCGTGACCTGATGGAGGCGTTCTCCAGTCCAGACTGCAGTATAGAGAAATTAGAGTGAGTATAAGAGACGGGTACAGGATTGAGAGATGTGGGGGAAAGTTATACATGAATTTTATACTATTTTATGCTCAGGGCCATTGTTCTGTCCATTATATAATCTGCTGACCGCACCTAATGTGACTTCACCACTAATGAGTGAATGTCTTCTCTATATCATAAAATGGAGGCTATGAGAAATGTCATTTACAACAATTACTAATACTATTCCTTTATTGTATGTGGAGTTTTATTAGAGGTTGGGGAGATGCTGCATAAATACTATAATGAAACAGGACGTTTTAAGCTTCTATGCTTCCTATGTCACTGGCTACTGGCATCCTGCAATGTGGAGGTCAACTTCACAATATTGGGAATCTATTATTGTAGTTATCTAGTATGGGAGCTGCAAACATGGAAACTTATAATGTGTACCCCATCCTTACCGTCATTGTATCGCCCAGGAGCCGCCGGGGTTCTCGGATCTGGGATTGGGGTGGCTTGAGGGATCCGGATCCGGGCTCGGAACACGCTACAGCCTCTGAAAGGGGGTATGTACAGGGGAATAGTTTGTGATGCCACCTGCGGGTTGCGGTAATGATGGGAGTACCGCCGCTGCTTGTGGGGAGGACCGGGGCAGATGGTGGGGTGCAGCAATGATGGTAATCCCTCCGAAGGTAGGGTGCAGGGGGAGAGGGTACTCACTGCGGTGCCGGTATCACTGAAGATGGTGAAAGACGCCAGGAATCCGGCACAGACGACAACGTTTAACAAAGTCCTTTGTACCGCTGTGCCGCAGTGAGCCCGTCCGGGTGCCTGGTACTACCGGTGTCGCTAGGGTCCAGAGCCTCTCCCTCTGTGCACAGTTTGTTTGTTTATTTGGGGGCCCCATAGCCTGAAACTACTGGGGCCTGTTCACTTCTACTTGTGTGAAGTATGTTCCCAAGAGCAGGCCCGTGGGACTTCCGTGGGTTGCTATTGTGGGAGCACCCTGTCCCCCATGGTGGGCTGACGCCTTGGTCTCTGAGCTCATCCGGGAAGGTCCCTGCAGGTCCCCTTCCTCCCAAGTTTACAGGGTAGATGCACATCCCCCTGACCTAGGGTCCTGTACCCCGTCATGCTGGATCCAGCAGAGAGTGGCTGAGTCTTCTAGTGCTTCTCCCTTACACCCAGACCAAGTTTCCTCCATCCTGGCTTCCACTCTACGTCTTCGGTCCCCGCTACCACCTAACCGGTCTCTGTCTTCTTCCTGCACAGCTTCAACTGAGCCTTTTATTCCAGCTCCCTCACTTGGAGATAACCCTCTCCAGCTCCTCACACTAGGAGCTCCACTCTCCACTCGACTCCTAAACTAGACTGACTAAAAGACTTCCTGATCCCACATACCACCCTGTCTGACCCCACCCTCGTGGGTTGGCCCTGCTTCCTACTGAACCACCCCCTGGTGTGCCTGGCAGTGTGTGTATGTGGTGGTTAGGATTTGATGGTGATGGAAGCGACACCGGGTTCCCGCTTACCTGGAGCCATGGGGGTTAGGTCCTGCACCCTGGGGAATTAGGATGCAGTTCCCTATAGCACCCTGATGTTGTCAGGGGCGCTACATCATTATTATGGCTTTCCTTTAAAATGGGGTCACTACCTATATTATTGATGTGAATGAGGCACCGGACTCCATGTGCTGAGTTGATTTTCTGAAAATTTTTAACCAGGAAATCTCCTATTTTTGAGCTTTCGTTTCGTCCTCCTCTTCTTCAGAATCACAGCTTTTTTTATTTTTCTGTCAGCATAACCTTATGAGACCAAACTGTAGTTTTGAATGCCATTAATCACCAATTATATTACTTATACTGGAAAATGGGAACAGATTCCAAGTGTAGTACAATGGGGAAAAGTAACGATTCCCACATAATTCTTTAAGTTTTACAGTTACTGTGTTCATTATTTGGTAAAAATGTCCTGGTAGGATTATTCTTCAAGCACGTACAGCGATACGCAATTTATTTAGACAAAAAAATATCAAAATATATTTAGAATAAGTACATAATTATATTTCATTAAATTACATATCCTAGAGAAAGGGCAATGAGAAAGGAGATATGTGATGCCCCCACAAAAAGTGATACGGCTACATGAATAGAAGGGGTCTACAGATTAGGTATCAATGAGTATGGATAAAAACATCCTATAAAATGCATATCTGTGCAAATAAATAGTTCAGTCGCAATGGACTCAAATGGACCACAAGTATTATGAAAAAGGATAAAGTGGCGAGTCCCATAATTAAAATCTTCATCTTTATTCAGCAAATTTTTAAAAACATGATGGTTGAATTATAGTCTCAACATGTTTCAGGCAAGCAAACCCTTAGGCGGGCTTTGCACGTTGCGACATTGCACGTGCGATGTCGGTGGGGTCAAATCGAAAGTGACGCACATCCGGCGTCGCAGTCGATATCGCAACGTGCAAATCCTTTTTGATACGATGAACGAGCGCAAAAGCGTCGTTATCGTATCATCGCTGCAGCCTCCGACATTTCCATAATGCCGGTGCTGCGACAGGTGCGATGTTGTTCCTCGCTCCTGCGGCAGCACACATCGCTGTGTATGAAGCCGCAGGAGCGAGGAACTTCACCTTACCTGCCGCCGGCTGCAATGAGAAGGACGGAGGTGGGCGGGATGTTTACATCCTGCTCATCTCCGCCCCTCCGCTTCAATTGGCCGCCTGCCGTGTGACGTCACTGTGACGCCGCACGACCCGCCCCCTAAGGAAGGAGGCGGGTCGCCGGCCAGAGGGACGTCGCACGGCAGGTATGTGTGTGTAAAGCTGCCGTAGCGATAATAATCGCTACGGCAGCTTTCACTATATATCGAACGTGCGACGGGGGCGGGACTATCGCTGCAGCATCGGTAACACATTGTTACTGATGTCGCAGCGTGCAAAGCCCGCCTTAGTCACTGAGATACAAAATCACTATAAGGCTATGTGCACACTTTGCGTCGAGATAGTTGCAGTTCTAAACGCATCCTCTGGCAGAAATTGTCTTTGGCAAATTTGGTTTGGGCCACAAAAACGCTAAAATTACACTTACGTTTTTACCGCGTTTTTACTGCATTTTTACTGCATTTTACATGCTTTTTCATTGCTTAAAGTTAGATGCGTTTTGATTCCAAATACACAACTAAATAAAGTTTAACCATTCAAACACTATGAAAAAAAGGAAAAAATTGATAACAAATATCATGATTAAAATCATACACAAATTTGCTAATTTTCATAAAATTATAACTGTGTGTTAATATTTATGTCTAAAATAATGATTTTCTTTAATTTAATTGTCGGACTATGTGTGTGTGTAAAGGGACATATCATGCCACTAATTTGAAGTTAAAAACGCATGCGTTTTATTTTATCAAAAAAGCATGTAAAACGCTAGGATTTTGATATAGGATGCGTTTTGAAAGTTCTCATTGACTTTAATGATTGCAAAACGCTGCCAAAATGGCAAAAACAATTGACAAGTTGCTTCTATAAACGCCGAGTTTTTGCCAAACTTTCTGCATCTAAAACGCTGCGTTTAAAAAAGTATTGTGCGCACAAGAAATCACTATTTCCCATAGACTTTGCATGAAAATCAAAACGCAAGCATTTTGGCATTAGAACGCTGCCGTTCAAAACGCTGCGGAAATGCATGAAAAAACGCAAAGTGCGCACATAGCCTTACCCAAGGTTTAAAAGCAGTAATTCAACAACCAATGATCACATACATCTGTTAGCAATAATTACACATATGAAGATCATTTACATAATCACAAGTCACTCCACGAATTTCTTCAAATGAATCAATAGAGATACAATGTGTCATTCCTATAGTTCATTCCCTTAGGGTATTTTGTATCCAATTTTACAATGCATAATAATTCTCTCAATAAAAGTTTTTTTTCGTACATCTCCCCCTCTAACCTGAGCATCTTCATTAAACATGAAGAAATTATATTTCAATAAATACCCTATACTGCGGACAAGTATTTCCTTTGTTTCATCAGTATATACACTGTATTTCTGTAGGTGATAATATTCAGCCGAAACTGCTAATTCACGGGGGTTAGAAGAAAACAGATTGATACCATCACAAGATAGAAATCTAGATTTCTCAGACCATTTAGTTTGTTTCATATAATCTATTACTGTTGAGGTGTCTTTCAAATATCTGGGGGGTTCTGGGAATCAGAGGTTGTAGATGAGAATCTACCCATTTACTTAGATTTTCATTTAGCGATGAAATACTGGATATAATGGGGCACAATGGTATAGGGAACTCCTTTTTATGGGTTTTCAGTAATCCATGAAAAATTGGGGTAATAGGGTTACTTGGAATGATATTATCTCTCATTTTTTAGAAAAAATTCCCATTTTTTCCCCATCCTCCAACAATTGATTTAGTATTCTAGTACAGGATTTTGTAGGATTTGATTGAATCTTTTTGTATGTTTCATTATTATCCAAGATGTCATAAACACATTTTTCATAATATTTTTTATCCATAATAACAATACATCCTGCCCTATCGGATTTTTTGATTATCAAGTCATCTTTTTTTGCAAGACTAGCAATCGCTTTTCTCTCCTCAAGGGTTAAATTGTCACCACCACGCCACCTGTTATCCTTGGTGTTTCTAAATAACTCCTTCAAATCCTTCTCAACCAATGTTTGGAAGGTGGAGACACATTCAACCATTGATTCTTTAGGATAGAAAGCAGGATTAGCAATCCGGAATTCACCAGCTTTCATACTTATCAAATCTACATTGTCAGAAGTCCTCTCTAGTTCTTCCAAATCTAACCGTACACATTGTTCATCAAACATTAACAATGGCACATTGTGTGGGTTTTCTTCAACCCCTATTTCTTCATCCAGAACATTTTGATCAATGTAAAAATATTTTTTTACCGTAAGCATTCTGGCTAATTTATTTACATCCATAATCGTTTGATATAAATCAAAATTTTGTTTGGGAACAAAATTCATTCCCTTATTTAATACATTGATCTCATGTTCCGATAAAATTGTAGGGGTGAGAACAATAACACTTGCCCATAAATTATCCATTATTTCTTTCTTCTTGTATTTGAACTGGTAGGATCTAGATTCCCTCCTACATCTCCTTTTTCCTTTTTTCCCCCCATTTTTTGAGGAGGAAAAGCTACATTCTTCCACCGCTTCCTCCATTGATGATGCAAAGTCCTCTATATTAGCATCTGAGAAACCATCTTCAGAAGAGAAGGTTATCAATCTAAAATTTGCACATACTGAACCACAAAACCATATCAGTTTTTTAGATCTATACCTAATGGGCAATCAGGAAACAAACACATAAAATCAATTACCGCAACTATAGGAAACTAATTAGTGGGAACACATCCCTAAGAGCAGATAGCTGCCATCCAGGACATACCATTAATTGTATACCATGATGAATAGAATCTATAGAAATTGTTCAATCGAAATCTGGTTTAAAGAACAAAGTGGGATAGTAAAAATGAGACTTTTGGAAAGGGGATATAAGAAAAGACAGGTGGATGTAGCCATTAAAAAAGTTATTGAAAAAAATACTATGAATAATAGAGAAAAAAGCATGGAATTAGACAAAAACATGACATTGAGTAAATATAATAAATCCTATATTAATATAGTTTACAGTACTCACTATAGTTGTCGGTTTTATGACATAAAAAAAATTATACAGAAATATAATTCTATATCAAGACCAACGTTTGAATAAAATACTCAGTAAAAGATTTACCTGTGTCCCAAGAAGGGGAAAATCATTAGGTGCAATTTTGTCACCGAGTTCATATGTGCCACAGAAAAATAAAAAGACATGGTTAAGCTGCAAGGGCTTCTATATATGCTCATGCCCGAAGTGTAATGTATGCCAATATGTTTTACAAACAAAAAAAATGACATGAATATGGATATAAAAAAATGTATTAATTGTAGGACGAATTTTGTGGTTTATTGCATATACTGCAAAGAATGTGAAATTAAATATATTGGTTGTACAATAAGAAAAATAAAAAAACAGATAGCGGAGCACATTACCGATAATAAAAATAAAAATTCTGGATATTCAGGTGCATGTAAACATTTTGTGGAGAAGCATAATGGTGAGTTACACAACTTTACATTTTATGGTATCTAGAAAATGGATGCTCAGGTTAGAGGGGGAGGTGTACGAAAAACAGTTTTATTGAGAGAATTATATTGGATTATAAAATTGGATACAAAATACCCTAAGGGAATGAATTATAGGAATGACACATTGTATCTCTATTGATTAATTTTTAGAAATTCGTGGTGTGACTTTTGATTATGTAAATGATCTTCATATGTGTAATTATTGCTAACAGATTTCTATATGATCATTAGTTGTTGAATTAGTGCTTTTAAACCTTGGGTTATAGTGATTTTGTATCTCAGTGACTAAGGGCATGCTTGCCTGAAATATGTTGAGACTATAATTCAAGCATCACGTTTTTAAAAATTTGCTGAATAAAGATTTTAATTATGGGACTCGCCACTTTATCCTTTTCCATGAGAAGCCTAAGCTGTGGCTGGAGACCCAGACAAACAAAGCGGACTACATCATTCAAATAGACACGGTGAGGCACGGTTATATATGTACAATTTCTGTTGGTTGGACCACAAGTATTGTTTGCTTACCCATTAAATCAGTAGTATACCCCCCTGATGAAGCGGTAACACACCAATGCGAAAATGCTCGTTTGGAGGGTCTTTTTTTTTTCCTGGTAGGCACGCTAATTTTGAGTATACTACTGATTTAATAGGTAAGCAAACAATACTTGTGGTCCATTTGAGTCCATTGTGGCTGAACTATTTGCACAGATATGTATTTTATAGGATGTTTTTATCCATACTCATTGATCCCTCATCTGTAGACCCCTTCTATTCATGTAGCCGTATCACTTTTTGTGGCGACATTATATATCCCCTTTCTCATTGTCCTTTCTCTATGATATGTATTTTAATGAAATATAATTATTAGGGATAATCGAATACCCTAATATTCACTTTGCCGGCGAATACGTCACCGCTAGGGCTGAGCGGATCCGCCAAAAACCGGGACCGGCGGATCACAGCCAGATTTTAAAAAAAATCCGATCCGATCAGGAGTCCGGTGCCCATATAAGTCAATGGGGACCGGAATCCGGACATTAAAAACGTTTGTGGAGGGGATAGGGGGGATAGGAGTGAGTGTGGCATACTCACAGAGGCGCTGTCATGGCGGCACACTCCTTCTGGGTCACGCTTTTCTCTTCCGGAGCCGACAATTCAATATTCATTGTTTTGCCCGCCCACCGGCGCATGTCATTGGTTGCAGTTAGACATGCCCCCACCCTGAGTGGCAATGTGTCAGCTGACTGCAACCAATCATGGGCAGCAGGACGGCCAATGGGAGGAGAAAGAAGTGTGACTCCTGCTTTTTTTTTTAACTTTAAATAAATAATTAAAAAAAAAAGCCGACGTGCGGTTCACCCCTAATTTTCATCCCCAGCCATGATAATGCCACCTGGAGGCTGGTATATTCTCAGCCCGCAGCCGCCCGGTATTGCCGCATCTATTAGATGTGACAATCCCAGTGCATTACCAGCCCTTTCCATTGGCGGGATGCGGTGCCAATCTGGGTAATAGCAGGGGTTAGTATCAGCGCACAGCTGCTACTAAACCCTAGGTTTGTGATGGCACAGGCGTCTATCAGATACCTGCATCACACAAACCTGTAAATGATAGTAAATAAACACAGACACAGAGAAAAATCCTTTATTTAGAATAAAGTACAAAACACGTCCTCCTTCAAGACTTTATTAACCGCCAATACACCCCTCCAGGTTCGGCGTAATAAACACGACAAATTCAGCTCTGCTACATCTCAGAGACAGCAGCCATAGAGAAGCCTGCCAGCTCTGAGTGCAGCCTGAGTCACAGGCTGTCACAGGCTGAGGGCGCGTCAGCCTGGAACCAATCACAGACGATAGGACGGCCGGTGGGCGGGGAAAGCAGTGCAAGTGTCTGCGCATCACACTGTCAGAAGTGTTCGGATGATGCACTGTCAGACTCGTGCGGCTCTGACATGACATCACCTGGCACAGCCTGCCGCTGTATGAACATGGGCGTGCATGTAGACAGAAACACATGTACGCTCCTGTCAGAAGTGTGTGTGGCTGTGCTGTGATGTCAGACTCGCGGGAGTCCCTCGCGAGTGTGACTGCGGCCTAAGAAAAACCACATGCGGTTTTTGTTGTCCTTTTTTTAAATTAGTAATTAAAAAAAAAACAACGTGCGGTCCCCCCCAATTTTCATCCCCAGCCATGATAACGCCGGCTGGGAGCTGGTATTTTCTCAGCCGGCAGCCGCCCGTTATTGCCGCATCTATTAAATGTGACAATCCTGGTGCGATACTGGCTCATCTCGATTGCCCTGGTGCGGTGGCAATCGGGGTAACAGCAGTGGTTAATAACAGCTCACAGCTGCCACTAAACCCTAGGTTTGTGATGACACAGGCGTCTATCAAATACCTGCATCACACAAACCTGTAAATAAATACACACACACACACACACACACACACACAGAAAAGTCCTTTATTTAGAATAAAGTACAAAACGCACCCTCCTTCACCACTTTATTAAACCCTAACACCCTGCAGTAATCCACGAGGTCTAAACGACGACACATTCAGTTCTGCTACATCTCAGAGCGAGCAGCCATAGAGAAGACTGCCAGTCTGAGTGTAACCTGTGCCGTGATAAGCGATGACTGCAGGCAGAGCTTTCACAGGCTGGGGGCGCATGAGCCTGGAACCAATCACAGATAAGAGGACGGCCGGTGGGTGGGGAAAACACGGAAAGCTATGTGTATGCGATGGACAGTACAGGAAGTGAATGCGCAACCCGGAAGCAGTATGCTGCCATGACACCGAGTCTCAGTAAGTATGAAACACTCATTTATTTCTTGTTTATTTTTATTAATTGCCGGATCTGGATTGTGCATCCTTTTACAGTCTGGATCCGCTCAGCCCTAGTCACCGCTATTCGCGAATATTGAATTCCCAATGTAAGTCTATGGGAAACCAGAATAATTTTACGTTGGATCCAACGGTGACCTGTGGTGACTGAGGAAAAGGCTGAAATGGATGGGAAAAGGCTGAAACAGTATGGGCACAGCCTGTAGAAGGTGTCTGACTGCATTTCTGGTGTCTTGGAATAGCATGCTCAGAGCAGCACACGGCATTTACGAAGTTGCCAGAACAGCTCTCAAACCAAAGTAAAAGAGGGATAATTGCTAAGAAACAGTTTCTAGTGCCTAATCACTGTAATAAAATGTCAAATCAAGCCCCAACCTCCAAAAAACCACTTTAGCATATGTTCACACATTTCGTTTCTTACATTTTTCGTTCTTTTTCGATTAGAAAGGGCTGCAACTTATACATTATATTGGTGTCTGTCTCACACCTCCTTTTTTGGGACATATTTAACAGCACTTTAAAAGGTCAGCTACAATGTGCCCATTGGGATGTTGGCCTTGCCCTCCTCCTCCACCAACACCACCGGCTCCAGTGGCCCTTAATTCAAATGTAGAAAGGGCCACTTGCTGTCCTCAAATCTCAGACTTCTTAGGGCTGTCAGGTGGGCCCTGTAACAAACATTGTGGAGGAACGGCAGTCGTTTGTAGTTTTCTGCGTCCCCTATATCATTAGTGTGAAAGTTGGAATACGTACTCCATAACACTTTACAGTGGTATTGCCAATGTGGCCATTTGGGTGTTGGCCTTGCCCTCCTTCTCCTCCACCAACACCACCGGCTCCAGTGGCCCTCTATTCAAATTCTATTCAAATTATTCAGTAATGTATGTTTTATGGACAAATAAACACCACGCTGGGACATCGAAGCTGATGTACTTGATGATGATTGCATCTGTCCAAAAGCAGGATGGGAGCAGGAGGCATCATCGCCTGCTTTCTAGACAGCAGTTTGTGAAGCATGCAGCACCGTGAAAGTGGCAGTTGTTTTAAAATATTTTTATTAGGGATTATATAACATATATGGGAAAGGTCATGTAAAAACATCATATTAATTTGTAATAAGTCAAATGATTTCTTACAAGTAATAAACAATTGATGGATAGGGAAGGAGGAAGAAAAGGGGAAGTTAGGATGTGAAGGATTGCAAAAGTTTAATAGGGAAACAGGCAAAAAAAAATGGGGGTGAAGGGGAATGGGGAGGAACAAGGGAGTAGGAGAACCATATATAATGAAGCCTTAAAAACGAAAATATCATAGCTATTTATAAAGAATACAATTACACACTAAAAAAAAAAAAAAAAAAAAAAAACACAACTATGTACAAAATTTCTGAAACCACTTTGGCAAATAAAGACCAAAAGTTTGAAGCAATCAAATGAAGGAGGAGATTTCTTTCAGGCATGGGGAGCAAGCTGACCAAAATACATGAAAAACAAACTGGTTAGAAATTACGATAGACCTTGCTGGTAGCTGTTCCAAAGATGCCATTGTTTGTGGTATCTAGAAAACGAGTTATTGAAAGTAGCATATCTTTCTTCAAATTTATTATGTAAGTTTAATGAGTTAGTTAAAATGGTAAGGGTTGGGGGTAGGGGATTATTCCATGAGGCCGCTATCAAAGATTTAGCGGTTAGGAAAATATGGATAACCAAATGCCTATAAACTGGGTCCAAAGAATCAGAGTCCAGAGAAAGAAGGACCAATTGTGGAGTTAATATTAGATTTGAATGGGTGACATCATTAACCAAGTTAGAGACCTCTTTCCAAAAATTCTGCAGCACCTGACAATCCCAAAAAATATGTAATAAAGTGCCTGGACTACCACAGTTCCTCCAACACAAAGAAGAACTATTGTGATTGAATTGATGAATTCTATAGGGAGTGAAATACTATCTGGATAATAACTTAAAATGTGTTTCCAAAAGCGAGGCGCAAATAGAGGATGCATTAGTTGCTTTTATGGAGGTCTGCCAATTGTCTTCTGGAAACTGTTGCTGAAGGTCATTCTCCCAATCTATCATGTGTTTTAATTTTTCAAAGTTATAATCATCAATCAAATGACGGTATATGATTTTTGTACTCCAAAGTACTGCACTATCGGGAGAGCAAAGCAAAGGATCAGTAAGCTCATGTATGGGATTTCTTGACATCAAAAGCTTCCGAAGCATAGTTCTTAAAGTCATAAGAGTTCTAAAATCTGAGTCAGGGATTTTGTGAAGAATCTTAATGTCAAGAAAGGATATAAAATCTTTGCCGTTATGGATGTTACTTATTGTTTTTAAATTTGAGGAATGCCAGTTACTAGGAAGATCAACATCAGCCAATAATGCTAAAAATTTTAACGAAAAGTTTTTTATTTGAGAAAATTTATCATTTTTGGGACAGTGATTTGACAGAGATTTCCAGGCCTTATTGGTAGCTAGAAGGGTAGGAGCTTCGGGTAAAGAGGGAGAGGGAAAACCTAAATGGGCAAAAAGAAGGTTTTTGAAAGAAATATATTTGTTTGCATATAACTCCAGATCTATCCATGGAAGATTGTGACAATTTTTGAACCAATGTTGGCTACCTTTAATTATGCAGGTCGTATAATATTTCGTAAGATCAGGAACACTTAAGCCCCCTGTTTTTTATGTTTTGTTAATATAAACTTGGATACCCTAGCCCTCTTAGAATTCCAACTATAGCTGCACATAAGCTTTTGAAGTTTTAATAAAAGCCTCATAGGGGCCAGTAAAGGAACTGATTGAAAAATATAAATAATTTTAGGCAAGGTCATCATTTTAAAAGCAATAAGCCTTCCCATCCATGACAATTCTATGTTTGAGAACCGTAAAATGTCTTTTTTGGTTTTATTAGTCAGTTGTTCTAAATTGATCTCCATCATTTTAGAAAGATCTTTTGTTAAGGAAATACCTAGATAAGATATAAAAACTGGTTCCTCTGAAAAAGAGGTCAAAGCTTTGATTATGTCAATAGAGTTAGTATCAAGATTAAAGGACAAGAATTTAGACTTACGTGGATTCAATTTATAATAGGATACATTTGAAACTTTTTCGAGGGGTATAAGTAATTCCAGGATGGAAATCAAGGGATTGGAGAGGGAAAGAATTATGTCATCTGCGTAAAGACCAATCTTATGTTGTTTAATGCGAGTTGGAATACCTGTAATGTTTATATTGGACCTAATATATTCTGCTAAAGGTTCAATGGTTTAATTAAAAAGAAGGGGGGAAAGAGGGCAACCTTGTCTAGTACCATTGGTTATGTTGAAGGAAGATGAAAGATGATTATTTGCATATACTCTCGCAGAAGGCATAGAATATAATGCCATAATCGTTTTGATAAAACTGTCATTAAAGCCGAATTTTGACAGTCGCCCTCAGATATTGCCAGTTTACTCGGTCAAAAGCTTTTTCAGCGTCCAATGCTAGCAATACGGATGGTGTCTTACTTTTGCCCATCTGATGAACAAGGTTAATTGCTCTCCTTGTACCATCAGAGGTCTTTCTCCCTTCAACAAAACCAAGTTGATCTATGTTAATGATATTGGGGATAATTTTTTTCAGCCTGTTTGCTAATAATTTAGAATAAATTTTGGTGTCGGTATTTATTAATGAAATGGGTCTATAATTTTCAACTCTTTCCTTATCCCCATCTGGTTTGGGGATTAAAGATATAGTTGCATTAAGCATTTCTGCAGGAAAATAACCACTTATGGAAATTTCATTAAATGATCTAGTTAAGGAGGGAACTAAGAGGGGACAAAATAATTTATAATATTCACTGGTATAACCATCCGGGCCTGGAGATTTGCCAGATTTTAGTGAGTTAATAGTTGCTGTAACTTCTAATTCTGTAAAGGGAAGATTGAGAGATGACAAATTATCTGGGGATAGTGTAGGGAGGTTTAAGTTAGATAAAAAATTATTAATCAAAGTTGGAGAAGGTTGGGAGGTAGATGGATCGTTTTTAAGATTATAAAGTTTTTCATAGTAGCTCGCAAAAGTGTCAACAATTTCTTTTGGGTGGTGTAAAATATTACCGTTTGGGGATCGAATTGAAATAATTCTCCTTCTTATTCTTACATTTTTAACTTTTTGGGCCATTAATCTAGTCGGTTTGTTCATGGAAGAATAAAAGGTTCTTTTCCAGTAAAAATTAAACTTTTCGTAATCCTCAAGAAGAGCTGATCGTAGTTGAGCTCTGAGAGCAAGCAAATCCCTATGTATATCAGGTGATGGAGTAAGAAGGCTTTGCTGCAGTTTCTCAGCATCATTGATTTTAGTCTGAATGTTCTCAACTTTTTCTCTTTTTGATTTTTTATAATGTGCTGAAATTCCAAAAAGTTCCCCTCTTACCACTGCTTTGTGGGCATTCCAGATCGTTGTTGGACAGACCAAATCATTATTATTGTCTTTAAAATAATTTTTTGATTACTTGTTCTAATTGGGGCTTGTAAAGGGGAGAATTAATCAAAAAGGGGCTGCATTTCCATAGAAGATTTCTCTGGGCATGAGAGTTCAAAATAAATTCACCTAAAACTGGGGAGTGATCTGAAAAAGTTTTTGGAAGAATAGAAATTTGTTTAAATTTAGAAATAGATAGAGAAGTGGTAAGAATTAAATCAATACGAGAAAAGGTATGGTATACGTCTGAATAAAAGTAAATTCTTTGGAAAGGGCATTAAAACATCTAAATGTGTCTAAAAACTCATTTTTAATCAACCAATTTTTAAGAGAGGGGGAACAATTCCTTGTAGAAGAAGTTGAGTCAAGGGTGCAGTCTGGTACTAAGTTAAAGTCTCCTATAATTATAACATCACCCACTTTAATTTCGTTAAGCATATCTAAAACCTTATTTAAGAAACCAATTTGGCCTTGGTTAGGGGCGTAAATATTGACAATTGTACATGGACTGTTGTTGATTCTACATGACATCATATGAATTCTTCCTTGGTCATCATGAATTTCATTAATCAATTCAAACGAGACGGTATTTCTGATCAATGTACAAATGCCCGCTTTCTTTTTTTCATGTAGGGAATAAAAAATATGAGAAAAAATTTTGTTTTGAAATTTAGGGTGCTTATCTCTTCCAAATTTTATTTCCTGAAGGCAAACTATATCAGCAGAGGCATGTTGAACATCTCTCCAAACCTGAAATCTCTTCCGGGGACTGTTTAGGCCTTTCACATTATAAGATAATATCTTCGTGGTCATTACTAAAACTAGATAACAAACAAGAAAAACAACAATACAACAATAGACAAACTATATAAGTAAATGATAGTATTTATATATATTCAAAGTAAGAGAGCAGAAAAACAAAAAACAAAAAAAAAAAACAAAAACACACCTGAACTCCTACAGGGATTTTCACCTACCCAAAATCCCTGGAGAGGATAAGTTCACAGGACAAGAGAAGATGACTCTTAAAAGAAAAAAAAGAGTCTCCACTCTTGAAAAGCAATGATGAGATAAAAATCAGGAACTAAGAAAAGAAAAGAAAAAGAAAGAAAAGCCAAATGCCATCTTCAATTTGATCAATAACTAAATTGAAAAAGTAACTTGAATTCCATTTTCGGTCAAAAGTTACAATAAAATTTAGAATGTATCTTATATGTTGGAGTTTCAGGTAGGATCTCGATGAGTTGTATAGTTGAGGTCTTTACGTGTATCTAAGGAAGCAAGAAAGTCAAGACCATCCTCAGGTGTTAATAAGGGAGTTATTTTTCCATTGATCCAGAGTAGCAATTTAGTAATAAACCCCATCGATATTGGATCCCTTTTTCTCGCAAGATTTTGGTAGTAGTTGAAAAGGATCTCCTCAGATCCATTGTCTCTTTAGATAGATCAGCGAATAACTGAATGTGATGAAAGGGGTCAGGTAATGATCTATTGTCTTTGATGTATTTTAAAAAATTTTCTTTGGTGTTAAAGAAATGAAGACATCCCTTGGAACATCCGATCCAATTGACCTTGGTTTAGGAAGTCTATGTATTCTGTCTATTTCGACATCCAATTCCGAGAGTGATGGTAATATTTTTCGAATAAGGCGTTTAGCATACCCTCTAAGTCAGATTTAGAAACAGATTCAGGTACACCACGAAATTTTAAATTATTGCGCCTGGATCTGTCCTCAATAGAGTTGAGCGCGGTTCGTGGTTCGAGGTTCTCCAGTTCTAGGCTCGAGTGATTTTGGGGCCTGTTCTAGATCGAACTAGAACTCGAGCTTTTTGCAAAAGCTCGATAGTTCTAGAAACGTTCGAGAACGGTTCTAGCAGCAAAAAAACAGCTAATTCCTAGCTTGGTTTCCGCTGTAATAGTGTAAGTCACTCTGTGAATCACACTATTATGACATTTCAGTGTATAGTGTGCGTGAACAGCGCCTTCAGATCACTGCTGTTTCTATAATGGCGATCGCCATTTTTTTTTTTTTTCCTTGTCTTCCTTCCCAAAGCGCGCGCGTGTAGTGGGGCGGGCCAGCATGTCAGCCAATCCCAGACACACACACAGCTAAGTGGACTTTTAGCCAGAGAAGCAACGGCATGTGTGATAGGATGTCCATGTCACATGTCCCTGCATTATAAAACCGGACATTTTCCTCCAGGACGCCATTATCTCTTCTGCGTCTTTGGTGTCAGACATCACTGTCGCAGCTCCGTCCTCCTGAGTCCTATCGCCGATACAGCTGTATGCGCTCCATACACAGCGTTAGACAGCTTAGGGAGAGCACTTTCTATCAGTCCTTTTAAGGGCTCAAACCGGCAGGGTCAGAGAGCCATAGGTGACAGGTCCTGAAAACAGCGACAGCGTCTGTGTAGCCAAGGTCAGGGATTTCGTCGCTGCATTTCACCATTAGTAGGGAATAGAAAGGCAGGCTTCCATTCCTCTACCCATACCCACAATCCTGGCACTGTACCCTCCTGTCCTCTGCACACTCCAACTCATTATAACTAAGCCATTATACTAGCAAACACTCAGTGTACCTAGTGGCATCCTAAACGTGGCTATTGGACTTTGCTATAGTCCCACTAGTGCAAAGACATTTGCAGAGCACGTCTGCCTGCATTGCACACTCCAACTCTTTTTAACTAAGCCATTATACTAGCAAACAGTCAGTGTACCTAGTGGCATCCTAAACGTGGCTATTGGACTTTGCTATAGTCCCACTAGTGCAAAGACATTTGCAGAGCACGTCTGCCTGCATTGCACACTCCAACTCTTTTTAACTAAGCCATTATACTAGCAAACAGTCAGTGTACCTAGTGGCATCCTAAACGTGGCTATTGGACTTTTGTCTATTCACACTATTGTAAAGATATTTGCAGCACGTCTGCCTGCATTGCACACTCCAACTTTTTTTAACTAAGCCATTATACTAGCAAACAGTCAGTGTACCTAGTGGCATCCTAAACGTGGCTATTGTACTTTTGTGTAGTCACACTAGTGGAAAGATATTTGCAGCACCTCTGCCTGCATTGCACACTCCAACTTTTTTTAACTAAGCCATTATACTAGCAAACAGTCAGTGTACCTAGTGGCATCCTAAACGTGGCTATTGTACTTTTGTCTATTCACACTATTGTAAAGATATTTGCAGCACGTCTGCCTGCATTGCACACTCCAACTTTTTTTTAACTAAGCCATTATACTAGCAAACAGTCAGTGTACCTAGTGGCATCCTAAACGTGGCTATTGTACTTTTGTGTAGTCACACTATTGTAAAGATATTTGCAGCATGTCTGCCTGCATTGCACACTCCAACTTTTTTAAACTAAGCCATTATACTAGCAAACAGTCAGTGTACCTAGTGGCATCCTAAACGTGGCTATTGTACTTTTGTCTATTCACACTATTGTAAAGATATTTGCAGCATGTCTGCCTGCATTGCACACTCCAACTTTTTTAAACTAAGCCATTATACTAGCAAACAGTCAGTGTACCTAGTGGCATCCTAAACGTGGCTATTGTACTTTTGTCTATTCACACTATTGTAAAGATATTTGCAGCATGTCTGCCTGCATTGCACACTCCAACTTTTTTTAACTAAGCCACTATACTAGCAAACAGTCAGTGTACCTAGTGGCATCCTAAACGTGGCTATTGGACTTTTGTCTATTCACACTATTGTAAAGATATTTGCAGCACGTCTGCCTGCATTGCACACTCCATCTTTTTTTAACTAAGCCATTATACTAGCAAACAGTCAGTGTACCTAGTGGCATCCTAAACGTGGCTATTGTACTTTTGTCTATTCACACTATTGTAAAGATATTTGCAGCACGTCTGCCTGCATTGCACACTCCAACTTTTTTTAACTAAGCCATTGTACTAGCAAACAGTCAGTGTACCTAGTGGCATCCTAAACGTGGTTATTGTACTTTTGTCTATTCACACTATTGTAAAGATATTTGCAGCACGTCTGCCTGCATTGCACACTCCAACTTTTTTTAACTAAGCCATTATACTAGCAAACAGTCAGTGTACCTAGTGGCATCCTAAACGTGGCTATTGTACTTTTGTGTAGTCACACTAGTGGAAAGATATTTGCAGCACCTCTGCCTGCATTGCACACTCCAACTTTTTTTAACTAAGCCATTATACTAGCAAACAGTCAGTGTACCTAGTGGCATCCTAAACGTGGCTATTGGACTTTTGTCTATTCACACTATTGTAAAGATATTGGCAGCATGTCTGCCTGCATTGCACACTCCAACTTTTTTTAACTAAGCCATTATACTAGCAAACAGTCAGTGTACCTAGTGGCATCCTAAACGTGGCTATTGTACTTTTGTCTATTCACACTATTGTAAAGATATTTGCAGCATGTCTGCCTGCATTGCACACTCCAACTTTTTTTAATTAAGCCATTATACTAGCAAACAGTCAGTGTACCTAGTGGCATCCTAAACGTGGCTATTGGACTTTTGTCTATTCACACTATTGTAAAGATATTTGCAGCATGTCTGCCTGCATTGCACACTCCAACTTTTTTTAACTAAGCCATTATACTAGCAAACAGTCAGTGTACCTAGTGGCATCCTAAACGTGGCTATTGTACTTTTGTCTATTCACACTATTGTAAAGATATTTGCAGCACGTCTGCCTGCATTGCACACTCCAACTTTTTTTAACTAAGCCATTATACTAGCAAACAGTCAGTGTACCTAGTGGCATCCTAAACGTGGCTATTGTACTTTTGTCTATTCACACTATTGTAAAGATATTTGCAGCACGTCTGCCTGCATTGCACACTCCAACTTTTTTTTAACTAAGCCATTATACTAGCAAACAGTCAGTGTACCTAGTGGCATCCTAAACGTGGCTATTGTACTTTTGTCTATTCACACTATTGTAAAGATATTTGCAGCATGTCTGCCTGCATTGCACACTCCAACTTTTTTAAACTAAGCCATTATACTAGCAAACAGTCAGTGTACCTAGTGGCATCCTAAACGTGGCTATTGGGCTTTTGTCTATTCACACTATTGTAAAGATATTTGCAGCATGTCTGCCTGCATTGCACACTCCAACTTTTTTTAACTAAGCCATTATACTAGCAAACAGTCAGTGTACCTAGTGGCATCCTAAACGTGGCTATTGTACTTTTGTCTATTCACACTATTGTAAAGATATTTGCAGCATGTCTGCCTGCATTGCACACTCCAACTTTTTTTAACTAAGCCATTATACTAGCAAACAGTCAGTGTACCTAGTGGCATCCTAAACGTGGCTATTGTACTTTTGTGTAGTCACACTAGTGGAAAGATATTTGCAGCACCTCTGCCTGCATTGCACACTCCAACCTTTTTTAACTAAGCCATTATACTAGCAAACAGTCAGTGTACCTAGTGGCATCCTAAACGTAGCTATTGGGCTTTTGTCTATTCACACTATTGTAAAGATATTTGCAGCATGTCTGCCTGCATTGCACACTCCAACTTTTTTTAACTAAGCCATTATACTAGCAAACAGTCAGTGTACCTAGTGGCATCCTAAACGTGGCTATTGTACTTTTGTCTATTCACACTATTGTAAAGATATTTGCAGCATGTCTGCCTGCATTGCACACTCCAACTTTTTTTAACTAAGCCATTATACTAGCAAACAGTCAGTGTACCTAGTGGCATCCTAAACGTGGCTATTGTACTTTTGTGTAGTCACACTAGTGGAAAGATATTTGCAGCACCTCTGCCTGCATTGCACACTCCAACCTTTTTTAACTAAGCCATTATACTAGCAAACAGTCAGTGTACCTAGTGGCATCCTAAACGTAGCTATTGGACTTTTGTCTATTCACACTATTGTAAAGATATTTGCAGCATGTCTGCCTGCATTGCACACTCCAACTTTTTTAAACTAAGCCATTATACTAGCAAACAGTCAGTGTACCTAGTGGCATCCTAAACGTGGCTATTGGACTTTTGTCTATTCACACTATTGTAAAGATATTTGCAGCATGTCTGCCTGCATTGCACACTCCAACTTTTTTAAACTAAGCCATTATACTAGCAAACAGTCAGTGTACCTAGTGGCATCCTAAACGTGGCTATTGTACTTTTGTCTATTCACACTATTGTAAAGATATTTGCAGCACGTCTGCCTGCATTGCACACTCCAACTTTTTTTAACTAAGCCATTATACTAGCAAACAGTCAGTGTACCTAGTGGCATCCTAAACGTGGCTATTGTACTTTTGTCTAGTCACACTACTGCAAATCTATGTGCAGCAACTCTGCATGACACCCTCCTGCTCTGTTTTTAATAAGCTATAATGATAGCACAAAATACTGCCATTTAGTGGCATCATAGAACTGGCTGTTGTATTCCATTAGTGCCCCAATGGTGACAAGCTATTTATAGCACCTCTACATGACACCCTCATGCACATTTTGCTACGCTAATGTTATAGCAAACTCAGGGAATTCATTGCTGCATTTCATAATTCGGAGGGATAGAAAGTGAGGCTTCCTTTAGCTTTTCCTTCTGTTCATAGACAGCATCTCCAAGAGCAATTTCCCCTCCACGTCTAAGTGTGGAGAGGCAGCTAGTGCGCATGCGTGTGCCGATTTACCCCAGCTGCAGCATAATTACAGTGTTTCGCCTAGTGAGTATGCTCAGCCTGACTGTGTTATTCCTGACGCTAAGTCTTCTTTTCGGGATACAGCGCATGCTCCCACACTAAGTGTGAAAAGCCTCTTTGCACAGGTGCTTGCATTCCGTGCCGGGTCTAAGTCCTGTTTTGTGCCTAGATACCATGCTAAAGCTGATAGTCTTTTTTCAGAGACTGTATTTCATGCTACTGAGCATGCTCAGGCACTTCCTGCATCAGAGACTAGGTCCGGTAATGAACTCTTTGGCCCTGCCCCTGATGTGGGGGTCCCATATAGACCACAGGGCATCAGGTGTCCTCCCAAATGGCTTGCAGAGGCCCACCCCTATGACTTGTCACCGCATTATTGATGGTCAGACGATGACTGGTGAGGTCTTTGGGTCATGGCAGCCATGAGGTCATCATTGAAGTTGCGGTTCCAAATAGGACACTAGTTATGCCACTCATGACGTGTCACTCTACTTTTGTCTCCAGGAGGTGCATTGTGGTTCACCCTGGTTTGGGGCGGACCCAGGTTATAAAAGGGGCTGGAGCCAACAAGGAGGTGCGCAGTCTTCTATTATGCTACGAAAGAGCACACCTCCATGTGTTGAACCCATTGCGGCTTTAGGCCAGAGGTAGGCAGGGATAGGGTGTCGATGCAGGCCACCACCACAGTTGGTAACGCAGAACGGTTAAGACCAGCTCCTGTCCTACCAGTCCTGTTTGTGCAGCCCAGTGGCATTAACAGACCTGCTGCTGCTGATGCGCCTGCTGTCCACAGGTGTGCCCCTACGCACACGGTCAGCGTACTCAATGGCCCCTGTGTTGTTAACAGGGAGTTCCTGGGCTGGGTGGGCATGTGGACCCTGTGACGCTAACAGGGCTCACAGTCTCCAGATCCGAATGGCGTCTAACTCGGTTCAGGCTACTATTAGTTTCATAGCCACACAGCTCTGTATCCTCCACCAAACCTTCCAGTTGCCAACCTCTCCTTTTCCAACTGGGAGCACGGTGGACACTGACTGCTGATGGGGATATATACCTTTCTCTTTCTTTTCTTATTAATTTTCGTTATATAGCGGTAACATAGTATATACCACTTTATCCAAATCTGCCAGTCCCACTGTAACAGATGGTGTTTCTTCAGCAAATGTTACAGTTGCTTAACCACCAAATCCACGGACCAAAACTTTTTTCCCCTTTCCAACACACCTGTTCCCCTTTCCACCAGCATCTGTCCTTTTTCAACTCATTTTGGTATATGACCAAAAGTGCAACTCTGCAGGGACACCGTACTCAACGCCATCTCAGCACAGCAGCCAGCCCTCGGTCCCTCCGATGTGGACAAGTAAAAGACCATTTCCTCCTATCCATGACAAAGCGTTGAGATTCACTCTGTGCAGCACTGGTGTTTAGTGGAAAAGTAGATCTAAGAATGCGTACCACATTCTGCAGATACTCCTGTATACGTGCGTCCATTTCTATGGCAGGAATTAGTTCGCCAAATTTTGTCTTGTGCCGGGGATCTAACAGTGTGGCAACCCAGTATTCAGGATTACTTCGAATTCATACAATCCGAGGGTCATGTAGGTAGTGCAGCAAGAAGGCGCTCATGTGTCTTGTGCATCCAGGAGGACCAAGTCCTTGGTGTGTTGGTGGCAGAGAGGTGAGAATCGTGCATCCTTCCTCTGCCCTCTCCCCACAACCTCGCACAACCGAAATGTGAGCAAGCTCTCACTCATCTGCGAGTCTTCCATGCCCATCGCCAGTTCGTCCTCCATTTCTTCATGGGCTCCTGCACTTTCATCAACACTTTTTGCTGATACTATGCGCCCTTGTTAATCCCTCTCCCTCACCATGAATGCCGCATAGGTGCCGCTGACCATCTGGACCTCGTAGATCTTGTTATCCCTTCCGCATATGACTCCTCCTGTACTTCCTCCCCTTCCTCTTGTCCCAACACCTGACTCCGAATAATAATTACAGTGTGCTCCATCACCAGAATTGTCACGCTGAGAATGACATTGCCAGTGCTAAACATCTTCGTCGACATTTGTAAACTGTGTAGCAGGGGGCATAGGTCCTTGATCTGACACCACTCCAGCAGCGTGATCTGCACCACCTCTTGATCAAGTTATCCCAGGCTATATGTCATACCGTATTTCAGCAGGGCTCTGCGGTGCTGCCACACACGCTGCAACATGTGCAGATTCCAATTCCTGCGTGTCGGAACATCGCATTTCCGGCGTTTAACTGCCAGACCCTAAGACTTCCGGAGTGATGAAAGTTGTTGAGCTGCTGTGTGCGCACGATGGAAGTGAGCACATAGCGAGCGTGCCCGCTGCACAAGGCCATGTAGGCCGGGATGGTGTTTTAAAAATTGCTGGAGAATTCGGTTCAACACGTGAGCCATACAAGGCACGTGTGTCAAATTGCCCTGACGATGGCCCGCAGCCAGGTTTGCATCATTGCCGCACACGGCTGTTAAGTCACCAACGGAGTCCGCTCCGTCAATTTGCACTCCGGTCGCCAGGTGACAGCGTGTTCCTTTCATGAATAGTGCTGATGATGGGAGAGGAGTCGATGCCAGCGGCGCAGGTGGACGCAGGTTATGCTCACCCACTGGGCTGCATTACCTTGACAGATGCAGAATCTCTGGCTGAATGTAGCTGGTGGGTATCTCACAGATGAAATACCATCATTCAGCTACAACCAATGGGAAGACACCACACCCTATTTTATGCCCATCCTGTCTGCAGACCACTGCCAGACATAGCTATGACCTCTGGTTACTTTTACCCCCAGTTCAGTTTTATGATTTTGTGTGCTTGTTACCTGACTACTTTTCCTGCTTGCTGTTTATGTACCTTGTTGGCCGATCCGCATTTCACCTCTGCTTGTTTTCTGATTAAGTCCTGGCCGTCCCATTCTGTTCCTGTTCCTCAATTAATGTTTTGACCCTGCCTGACTACTATTCTCTGGAACTGCAGCCTTCCACAGGTATTAATCACCTTGGGCCCTGTGCAATTCCTAATCCCTGTATAGGGGTTAAAGGGTTTCAGGGTTCTAGGGGTCCTGCTTGGTGAGCGGCTTCCCTCTAGCCTATCATTAACAGCCCATCTGAGTGTGTGGATCAAGGAAGGCGTTACACCGTGCTCTCTGCAGAAGGCCATGTGGTCCAGGATAGTGCTTTAAAAATTGCTGGACAACCAGGTTCAACACGTGAACCACACAAGCCATGTGTGTCACATTGTCACAGCGAAGGGCCGCACCCATGTTTGCATCATTGTCGCACCCGGCCTTCCCTGGCTGCTGGTTGAGTGGAGACAACCATTGATGAAACTCGGTATCCAGAGCTAACCGTCCACAACTTCTCAGCGGTGTGACTCACATTTCCCATACATTTCAAAGTAAAACTTTGACCGCCTGATGGCATTGAGCTCTGCTGCCAGCATAGTAAGGAGGTGTGTGGTAGTGCTTGTGCGCAGTTACAAGGAAGGGTGGCCTGACCACACAGGGTTTGCGCCAAGGTGGAGGACCCACACGAGGTTGAAGAGGCAGAAGCAGTGTATTAACTTATACATACAGAAGAAGGATTGAAACAACTCGTGGGGACGGCAAGACTTGGACAGCAGACCCTTCTCCATCTCTCACCATAGTTTGCCAGTGCCCAGTCAGTGACATGTAATGACCCTGTCTATGCTTACTGGTCCAAGTATCTGTGTTGAAATGCACCCTGTCGCACACAGAGTTTCTCAAGGAAGTGGTGATGTTGTGTGCGACATGCTGGTGTAGCGCGGGCATGCTGTTCTTGGAGAAGCAGTGGTGATTGGGCATCTTGTACTGGATCACAGCGACAGACATAAGGTCTCTAAAATCCTGTGTGTCCACTAGGCGGAAAGGCAGCATTTCGGTAGCCAACAGCTTACAGAGGGATAGAGTCAACCTCTTCGCTTTGTCATGGGTCGCAGGAAGTGGCCTTTTATTTGACCACATCTGAGGGACAGAGATCTGGCTGCTGTGTGTAGACGGTGTTGAGTAGGGTGTCCCTGGAAAAATGCAGGTTTGTCAGGAAAGTGCAGGCGGAGACATGATGTTGCCTTCATCCAACGTTGGTGCTATCGATGTCTGAGAGAGCTGTACACACTCACTTGTTTCCCCTTCCAAACCAACTGACGACCTACCAAGCAAACTGCCTGTTGCGGTTACAGTGGTGGAAGTTGTGGGTGGAAAAACAGGTGTGACAGCTGTCCCCACAGTCCTAGAAGATGACGAGCGCGCGGATGCACTGGAAGGGGCAGGCGGTGGATGGTTCGCTCCGCTAGGCCGCATTGCAGCACGGTGAGCTTCCCACCGGGCCATATGATATTTATTCATGTGACGATTCATGGAAGAAGTTGTCAAACTGCTGAGGTTTTGGCCTCTACTAAGAGAACCATGACAAATTTTACAGATCACATAATTTGGGCGATCTTTTTCTATGTCAAAAAAGGACCAGGCTAGGCAAGGCTTAGAGGCCATGCGACCTGTTGATCCACCCCGAATAATGCTCAGATGCAGAGTGGTGGCTGAGGATGCAGTTGTAGACGTGCTACCAGTGCTCCGACTCTGTCCAGGAAGGCGCACGGTAACTTCGTCGTCGGTTGCATCCTCCTCCACCGCCTCTGTTGACCTCCTCGAGTGTCTGACTGTGGGTTGACAGTAGGTGGGATCTAGAACTTAATCATCAATTGTTGTGTTTGCACTCCCCTCCCCCTCAGAACGAGCCTCTTCTTGCCCTGACCGAATATTTAAGTTGTCATCCCAATCGGGTATCTGCGTCTCATCTTCATCAGTATGTTCCTCATTGTCTATAACCACAGGTGTTGGAAAGGCAGCATTTTGGTAGCCAACAGTTTGCAGATGCTGAAAGTCAACCTCCAAGCCATGTCATGCCCTTCTAAAAGCATGTAAAACACAGCGAGGGGACTCCAACCACAGTCTCCCTCGTTAACACTAATTGGGCCACACACACCCCACTTGACTGGCATCAGTTGACCCCCATTTTCAAGATGAAAAAGATGCTTTACATGAAGCACTCTCAAAAAAACGCATGCCTTTCCCGTCCCCTGGCTGACCCAGGGGAAGAAAAGTCCTCTGAGAGCCATGACTTGTTCATCTTGGTTCTTTTAGAAACACAGCGAGGGGACTCCAACCACAGTCTCCCTCGTTGACACTAATTGGGCCACACACACCCCACTTGACTGGCATCAGTTGACCCCCATTTTCAAGATGAAAGAGATGCTTTGCATGAAGCACTCTCAAAAATACGCGTGCCTTTCCCGTCCCCTGGCTGACCCAGGGGAAGAAAAGTCCTCTGAGAGCCATGACTTGTTCATCTTGGTTCTTTTAGAAACACAGCGAGGGGACTCCAACCACAGTCTCCCTCGTTTACACTAACTGTGCCACACACACCCCACTTGACTGGCATCGGTTGACCCCCCTTTTGAAAAAGAAAAAGATGCTTTGCATGAAGCACTCTCAAAAATACGCGTGCCTTTCCCGTCCCCTGGCTGACCCAGGGGAAGAAAAGTCCTCTGAGAGCCATGACTTGTTCATCTTGGTTCTTTTAGAAACACAGCGAGGGGACTCCAACCACAGTCTCCCTCGTTTACACTAACTGTGCCACACACACCCCACTTGACTGGCATCGGTTGACCCCCCTTTTGAAAAAGAAAAAGATGCTTTGCATGAAGCACTCTCAAAAATACGCGTGCCTTTCCCGTCCCCTGGCTGACCCAGGGGAAGAAAAGTCCTCTGAGAGCCATGACTTGTTCATCTTGGTTCTTTTAGAAACACAGCGAGGGGACTCCAACCACAGTCTCCCTCGTTGACACTAATTGGGCCACACACACCCCACTTGACTGGCATCAGTTGACCCCCATTTTCAAGATGAAAAAGATGCTTTGCATGAAGCACTCTCAAAAATACGCGTGCCTTTCCCGTCCCCTGGCTGACCCAGGGGAAGAAAAGTCCTCTGAGAGCCATGACTTGTTCATCTTGGTTCTTTTAGAAACACAGCGAGGGGACTCCAACCACAGTTTCCCTCGTTGACACTAATTGGGCCACACACACCCCACTTGACTGGCATCAGTTGACCCCCATTTTCAAGATGAAAAAGATGCTTTGCATGAAGCACTCTCAAAAATACGCATGCCTTTCCCGTCCCCTGGCTGACCCAGGGGAAGAAAAGTCCTCTGAGAGCCATGACTTGTTCATCTTGGTTCTTTTAGAAACACAGCGAGGGGACTCCAACCACAGTCTCCCTCGTTTACACTAACTGTGCCACACACACCCCACTTGACTGGCATCGGTTGACCCCCCTTTTGAAAAAGAAAAAGATGCTTTGCATGAAGCACTCTCAAAAATACGCGTGCCTTTCCCGTCCCCTGGCTGACCCAGGGGAAGAAAAGTCCTCTGAGAGCCATGACTTGTTCATCTTGGTTCTTTTAGAAACACAGCGAGGGGACTCCAACCACAGTCTCCCTCGTTGACACTAATTGGGCCACACACACCCCACTTGACTGGCATCAGTTGACCCCCATTTTCAAGATGAAAAATATGCTTTGCATGAAGCACTCTCAAAAATACGCGTGCCTTTCCCGTCCCCTGGCTGACCCAGGGGAAGAAAAGTCCTCTGAGAGCCATGTCCACATTGTCAGTGGACAGACACGTGTGCTTATCTGCCAGCAGACCCCCAGCAGCACTGAAGACAGGTTCCGAGAGAACGCTGGCTGCAGGACACGACAAGATCCCCAAGGCGTACGTGGCGAGCTCAGGCAATTTATCCAGATTGGAAGCCTAAAATGAGCAGGGCTCAAGTTGCACAATAATGGAATCGATGTTTCCTTGCATATACTCATATATCTGTGTGTCCTCCTCTTTTTCCTTGTCCAGCTGTTTTGTTTTCGCATGAGTATATGTCCTTGTCACTTTCCCATGTGTTTGAGTTGTTTGTCACCTTTTGGACACCTTTGAGGGTGTTTTCTAGGTGTTTTTCTGTGTTTGTGATTGCCTGCCATTGTTTCCTATGCAGTTCGAGTTCGGTTCGTCGAACGTTCGACGAGCCGAACTCGAACGGGACCTCCGTTCGGCGAACCGGCCTCGAGCCGAACAGGGACCGGTTCGCTCATCTCTAGTCCTCAATGACAGGTACCTTACTTCTGGGGAAGCGAATTTGAGAGCGCAATTCATCATGGCTTTTACTAAGATCTTCCGTCTTTTCTTCTATTTTGGAGATTTTTTCTCCATAAATGTCAAGTCTGTTATTAATGGCAGATAATTCTTCTTTTAAAGTCTTTGTTTGACTAGCCAGAGCAACATTAATGTTGGTGTTTAAGGATGATATCAAGCCAATCATAAGAGATTCCAAATTCACATTAGAAGGATTTTGAATATTTTTCAAGTGAGACAAGTCTAATGTAGGAATCTGTATTGAATCACAGGAATATTGGTCGAGTCTAGGTCTTTGTTTGTCAGGCAATTTAGAATTAGACTCATCGCTAGAATCTGTGAGTACAGTGGTGTTATAGGACCTATATTTTTCAAAAGACTCATCCATTTCTTTCCTTTTATTGCTAGCAGCAGATAAGTCCATGCTTTCATGTATTGTAGAAGATGACCTGTTGCTCTCATATAGATCAAAAGACGAGGGTGGAATATAATTGATTTGTCCTCCTGGAAGAGGATGGTTGTCTCCTAATGATTTTTTGTCAATATGATCATCTTTGTTTAGGCATCCTTTATGAAAAGAATCAGGCAATTTAAAACTTTCCTTTGTATTGTTGGTGGTTAGAGGTGTTTGTTCATCTTTGTCCTTTGGTGTTACACGTCGTGGCTCTCTTATTGCAAGGAATGAGGTGGTCTCCCATTCCTTGTCTGCCACGAGCCCTCCTGCTCAGCAGCACCAAAGGTCTGGGAGACTGCAGGAGTTGCCTTCTCAGAGACACAGCAGAAGGGTGACACCTAGTGGTTCTCCTCTTGCAAGGAATGGAGCGGTCTCCCATCCCTTGCCTGCCACGAGCTCTCCTGCTCAGCATCACGGAGGCTCTGGGAAGTTGCGCAGTGTGCAAAGAATAGATGCTCAGGGAAGCAGCAAGACTTCCCATGTCTCTGCACATTGTGAAACCGGGGATCCCGCCTTTATGACCCAGAGGCAGGAAGATGAGCATGTGCTCCACGTGACGTCTTCTGATTCGCTCACTGATATCACACGGCCCGATGACGAGGCTGGTGATGTGCTGAATCCTGACTGGCTGGGCCAGGACGTCACGAATCCTGATTGGGTCACGCCCGTCTCGCGCCCGCCCTTGGGTGGAGCTACACCTCCTTAAAAGCTCCTCCTGCCATCATGGCGGCGCGTGACCGTCCTTCTATGTTTGGATGTCTGGCAGCGTGCTGCCACGCCACTGCTCAGGCATTGTCTTTTGTGGGCTTGGCCCTTGCTGCTTAGTCAGCACCTGGTTTGCAGGCCGTGTTCCTGCCTTGCTGCTCCGGCAGTATCTCCTTCAGCAGGCCGTGTTCCTGCCTTGCTGCTCCGGCAGTATCTCCTTCGACAGGCCGTGTCCCTGTCCCAGGTGAGCTCCTCGAGTCTCCACCGGACTCACCTGGTTATTGAAAGCACACGTGCGTGGGCACCTCTGTGCTACCCTCGTGCCATATCTTGTGACTCCCGCTGGCACACGTGCGTAGGCACCTCTGTGCGTCCCCGTGCAACAGGTACACCGATCGAGAAGCCCCGAGCCATACAACCCTCACGGGTTAGGGCGGACCGGTGTACATAGATCGTCTGTGACCTTCCAGACGATCACTAGTAGCAACCCGCTCACTCTTTCCTGACCATAGCAGCGGTCCCTTACACCGCACAGTGGACCTTGACCGGCGGAAGCTGTCCATTTCCCATCTTGGCACGCTTCCCCGGGTCCCCCTCGTAACACTTTGGTATTTTAGAGTCTTTAACCCCATAGCGACGGCCTAACGTCTTAAGACGTCGGAAAAACAGGGTACTTATTCTGTTCCGACGTCTTGAGACGTCAGGCCGGAAAAAGCTTGTAGCGCCCCCCAGTGACGAAAAATCTCGGGGGTTTCAGCTACCGGAGGTAGCTGAGACCCCCAAGATTATGAATCGGGGTGGTTTTTTTGGACCACGATAATGTGATCGCCGGTATACACCGTATACCGCCGGTCACATAAAAAAAAAAAATGGCAAATAATACTGATTTCTTTCTCATCTGACATGATCAAACATGTCAGATGATAAAGAAATATAAGCCCGTAGTGCCCCCAAAGCCCCCGGTACCGGAGAAATCAGCCCCCCCCCCCCCACCCCCCCCCCCCCCACAGGACATCCAAAATGGCGCCGACGCGCGGCGAAAACTGCCGCCGCCGCCGGCTCTGCATTCATTTCCTTCCGATCTGAAGTGATCAAACATTTCAGATTGGAGGGAAGTGTCCTCCCCCTGATCCCTCCTCCGGTACACCGGAGATCTCTGGTCCCCCGGAGCCCCCTCCGGTTTTCCAGAGCTTGCAAGATGGCGCCGACGCGCGCTGAAAACTGCTGCTGCAGCTGCCAGTGCATTCATTTCCCTCTGATCTGAAATGATGAAACCTTTCAGATCGGAGGGAAATGTCCTACCCCTGACCCCTCCTCCGGTCCACCGGAGCCCTCTGGTTTACCGGAGCCCCCTCCGGTTCTCTAGAGCGCTCCCCCTCCCCCCCCCTCCGGAGCATGCAAGATTGTGGCGCACAGCGCGCGGCCGCATTCATCCTGCTCTTTCTGCCGCATGTGACACGTCACATGCGGCAGAAAGTTGTCCCCAGGTCCCGCCGTCACCCCCCCCAGCCCCCGGTTTTACGTTACCTGGCTGCTGGTGCTCCGTCCCCGCGATCACGCCGCCTCCTTCTTGAAAGCTGGCGGCGCATGCGCAGGCAGCGGCTGTCAGCTGGATCCCTGCAAGCAGGGACGCTGACGTCGCTGCTGCACAGGCTGCTGCACTGTGGACCGGGGGAGGGTGAGTGCAGTTATCTGCAGCCACACTCCTCACATGGAGAGGCTGCTGTTCCAGAAAATGGGGGGTACGTTCTGTGAGCGTGCCCCTCATATTCTGGAATGAGGTTACTGCAGGTCACTCTGCCCTAAGTTGGACCGGGGCAGTGTGAGTGCAGTATTCTCAGATTACTGCACTCACACTGCTCATGGAGAGCTTGCGCTTCCAGAAAATGGGGGATACGTTCCCTGAACGTGCCCCCCATATTCTAGAAGGTCCAGATTCGCCGAGGGACCTCCAAAATGGATTACAGCGACCGAAATTTATTTATTTTCAATAAATTGGTGAAAGAGGAATGTTTCGGGGAGGTTTTCTTTCAAATAATTTTTTTTTTGTCTTTATTTTTTTCTATTACTTGACTGGGTTAGTGATGTCGGGTATCTGTTTAGATGCCGTGACATCACTAACCCCAGGGCTTGATGCCAGGTGACATTACAGCTGGTATCAACCCCGTATATTACCCCGTTTGCCACCGCACCAGGGCGCGGGATGAGCTGGAGCGAAGCGCCAGGATTGGCGCATCTAATGGATGCGCCACTTCTGGGGCGGCTGCGGCCTGCTATTTTTAGGCTGGGAAGAGTCCAATAACCATGGCTCTTCCCACCCTGAGAATACCAGACCCCAGCTGTCCGCTTCACCTTGGCTGGTGATCTAATTTGGGGGGGACCCCACGTTTTTGTTTTTTTGTTTTTTTTTTTAAAAAAACGCCTGGGGAGCCCTCCAAATTGATCACCAGCTAAGGTGAAGCTGTCAGCTGTGGTTTGCAGGCTACAGCTGTCTGCTTTACCCTAGCTGGCTATCAAAAATAGGGGGGACCCCACGTCGTTTATTTTAATTATTAATTTTTTGGGGGGCTAAATGCAAGGCTAGGCACCCTTTAGTGCCACATGAAAGGCACTAAAGGGCGCCAACTTAGAATATGCAGGGGGGTGGGACGTTATATATGTTTGACATCTATCCATTCATCCATTGTAGCATTTTAGCCTATGTGCCCACAATTAGGGTTGGCAGCGTTTTGGGCGCAGAGTGTTTTCCCTGCATCCATAGCGCTGCATTGTGCAGTAGAAGCACAGTGGAAGGATTTTTAGAAATCTCATGCCCACTGGGCTTCTTTTCTCCGCAGCATAAACCGACCTGTGGCGCAGCTTCCTGAGTCTCAGCATGTCAATTTATGCTGCGGAGACAAGAGTGTTCTCTGCAGGTAGCATAGAGCTCCACAGCAGCCTGAACCCAAATCGTGGGCATGGGCAGCTGCGTTCTCCCGTGGACAACACTCACATCTCTGCAGGAAGCTGACACTGTGTACTAGGCGCCGTGTCGCTGGATCATGGCCACATAGCCTAAAAGTGAGAAATTTGTTGCTACAGCAACATTTTTGTGAAGTACCTGTGGATTCAAAATGCTTACTATACTCCTGAATAAAATCCAGTTTCCAAAATGGGGTCACTTGTGGGGGGTTTCTGCTGTATAGGTACCCAAGGGACCCTGCTAATGTGACATGGTGCCCGCAATTTATTTCAACTTTTCCAGAATTCAAATGGTGCTCCTTCCATTCCAAGCCCTCCCATTTATCCAAATAGAGGTTTTTGGCCACATGTGGGGTATCCCTGTGCTCATACGACATTGGATAACAAGCTGTGGGGTCCATGGTTTGTTGTTGCCTCTTGAAAAAGTAACAAATATGATGCTAAAGCAACATTTTTGTGAAAAAAATGAAAATTTTCAATATGGCAACCTAAGCTTATCAAATTCTGTGAAGTACTCTTGGATTCAAACTGCTCACTATACACCTAGATAAAAGCCTTGAGGTGTCTTGTTTCCAGAATGGAGTCACTTGTGGGGGACCGCCACTGTTTAGGCACCTTAGGGGCTTTCCAAATGCAACATAGCGTCCGCCAATGATTCCAGCCAATTGTGCAGTCATATGGCGCTCCTTCCCTCCCGAGCCCTGCTGTGCACCCAAACAGTTGATTTTCATCACACATAAGGTATCAGCATACTCAGGAGAAATTGCACAATAAATTTTATGCTGAATTTTTTCCTTTTACACTTGTGAAAAAAAAGTTACCTGGTTGAAGTAACAATTTTGTGGTAAAAATGTATTATTTTATTTTCACAGCTCAACATTATAAACTTCTGTGAAGCACCTGAGGGTTCAGGGTACTCACCAAACATCTAGATAAATTCCTTCAGGGGTCTATTTTCCAAAATGGGGCCACTTGTGGGGGACCTCCACTGTTTAGGCACCTCAGGGGCTCTCCTAATGCAACATAGTGTACGCTATTGATTCCAGCCAATTTTGCAGTCAAATGGCACTCCTTCCCTTCCGAGCCCTGTCATGCGCACAAACAGTTGATTTCCACCACATATAAGGTATCGCCAAACTCAGGTGAAATTGCACAATAAATTTCATGGTGATTTTTTTTCCTGTTACCCTTGTGAAAAAAAAGCTACCTGGTTGAAATAACAATTTTGTGGTAAAATTTTATTTTTTTATTTTCATGGCTCAACGTTATAAAATTCTGTGAAGCACCTGGGGGTTCAGGGTACTCACCAAACATCTAGATAAATTCCTTGAGGGGCCTAGTTTCCAAAATGGGGTCACTTGTGCGGGGTTTCTGCTGTTTAGGTACCTTAGGGGACCTCCAAATGTGACATGGTGCCCGCAATCTTTTTCAGCCAAATTTCCTTTCCAAAATTCAAATATTGCTCCTTTCGTTCCAAGCCCTCCCATTTGTCCAAACAAAGGTTTCAGACCACATGTGAGGTATCACCGCGCTCAGAAAAAAGTGGTTAACAAACCTTGAGGTCAAATTTTTGGAATTACCTCTTGAAAAAGTGAGAAAATTGATGCTAAAGCAACATTTTTGAGAAAATTTATTAAAATTTTCAATATGACAACGTAACGTTAACAAAATCTGTGAAGTACTTGTGGATCTAAAATGCTCACTATACCCCTAGATAGAAGCCTTGAGGGGTCTAGTTTCCAAAATGGTGTCACTTGTGAGGGGTTTCTTCTGTTTAGGTACCTTAGCGGACCTGTAAATGCAACATGGTGCCCGCAATCTATTTCAGCCAAATTTGCTTTCCAAAATTCAAATATTGCTCCTTCTGTTCCGAGCCCTCCCATTTGTCCAAACAGAGGTTTCTGACCACATGTGGGGTATCGGCGCGCTCATAAGAAAGTGGGGAACAAGTTTTGGGGTCCATTTTGTTGTGTTATTTCCTCTAAAAGTGAATAAATTTGGGTTAGAGCAACATTTTTAGGTAAAATTTAATTTTTGCTTTTTTTCATTCCACACTGCTTTTGTTCATGTGAAGCACCTGAAGGGTTAATAAACTTCTTGAATGTGGTTTTGAGTACTTTGGGGGGTGCAGTTTTTAGAATGGTGTCACTTTTGGGTATTTTCTATCATCTAGGCCTCTCAAAGTCACTTCAAATGTGATGTGGTCCCTAAAAAAATGGTTTTGTAAATTTTGATGTAAAAATGAGAAATCGCTGATAAACTTTGAACCCCTCTAACTTCCTAACAAAAAAAATTTTGTTTCCAAAATTGTGCTGATGTAAAGTAGACATGTGGGAAATGTTATTTATTAACTATTTTGTGTCACAGAAATCTCTGGTTTAACGGTATAAAAATTCAAAAGTTGAAAATTGCTAAATTTTCAAAATTTTTGCCAAAATTCAATTTTTTTCATAAATAAACGCAAAAAAAATTGTCCTAAATTTGGTACTAACATGAAGTCCAATATGTGACGAAAAAACAATCTCAAAATTACCGGGATCCGTTGAAGCGTTCCAGAGTTATAACCTCATGAAGTGACACTGGTCAGAATTGCAAAATTTGGTCTGGTCATTAAGGTGAAAATTAGCTCCGTCACTAAGGGGTTAATATTATTTTTGCTGAAAGCGTTTTTTGAGTTGTAGCGAGTAAATTTGCCTGTTGTTGAAGGAGTTATAACTTTCGGCACCGCTCCTTTATTCGTCTCTGAATTAATTTTATGTGTGATGCAATTATTTAGGTAGATCTGATAAAACAGTATATTTATTGCACTGTTAAGAGAAAAACGTCCCAGAACACAGCTTTAAATCTGTAGAGTAGATGTTGCAGACTATAATCCAAAGATTGTGGTTTAACCCTTTAAGAGCGTGATACTCCACACAGGACCAATGACAACAAATCCCTTTTAATTTATGAAGTTATGAGCTGAAAAAATATTGTGAGCTATTAATGAAAGACAGGAAATTCCACAAAAATAAAAAATGTTATTCCAGTTTTATTAGGGACACTTCCCCTTTAGAGATTGTCATGTAATTAATGCTGCAACTCTGCACAGAGTATTGCTCGCGCCCCCTAGTAACAGTTACTAGGGAGTACAGATTATATATGATGTTAGTGTAGATCTGTAGATTCATGCAATTTATATCCAGACTTGATCCTGTTGTATTAATAGTGCGAGGATAAAGCGTTTTTTAATAGACAAGCAGCTGACTAAAGCTGGACAAGGTGTTAGTGATTTATATACAACAGTAGTGACGTTGTCATGGCTCCCAAAATGGCCGCTGCGCAAGACAAAACAGTTTATAGAGGAGGAAGCTGAGGTAAAAAAAAGTTGAATGGCTGTATGTACTGACTTTTAGTTACCAAACTGACATAGTGAAGAATCTTTTAATGAGGATTGAGGATGTGCACAAGCCGGATAAGCCGCCATTAATTTATATGCAGCAGCGATGATTCAATTACAGCACTTAAAATGGCGGCAGCACATGCACGTTATTTTGACAGGATTTAGGCTGCCAAAATATGAGTTGTGAGTAACTGTAGAAGCTTATCTCATGAGGTTATGATGATGAAAGGATGTATAAAAAAAAAATTATCCAAGGAGGATATAAGTATTCACAGAGCAGACCGCAGATTTGATGTATCTATGAGTGACTTCAGTTACTCACTGTTATGGCGTGTCTTTCTGTTTTAATTAATAACTTCACGGTGCCTTCATCAAATTTCTCGGGAAAGGTCTCAAAACATTCTAGAGACCTTCCTAAATATAATTCCAGAGGTTATTGACCGAAAAATGTTCTTAAAATTTCTGAAATTAGTTGCTTTATCCTATGGCAGTAGGAGCCCTCCTTAGAGTGTTATGACGTCATTGCTTGCCCCGCCCACTCTCCCAGTGGCAGTTGTTTCACTCTGGAACTCAGGCTTAATTCCACTAGCTAACACCAAGGATTTAAAAAAAATTCAGTTTCCCCAGGGGGGAAAGGTTCAAACACCATGTAGCACAGCATCAGAAGTTACTCCCAACAGCTCTCAACAGCTTTTTAAAAAATTGGTAGGATTTGCAACAGAGCATAACATGCCAAGGAGTTCCAAAAATTCAGCTTCCCCATGAGATAATGGTTTAGACACCATAGAGCACAGCATCAGAAGGTACTCCCAAAAGCTCCCAATAGCTTTTTAAAAAAAAATTGGTAGGATAAGCAACAGGGCATAACATGACAAGGAGCTACAGAAAATTCTGATTCTCCAGGGGGCCATGTGTAACACACCATGGAGCACAGCATCAATAAAGAACACAAATAGAGACTGCCTGACCAATTGTTCTAGACAGTGTAGCCTCGACAGTGGTTGTGCCAGTGCATAATGTACAAAGGCTTGAAAAATATTTCCCTGGGTGATTGGGCCGATCAAATAAATCGCAGCAGCATAATAAGTTAGATTAGTCATGCGGTCTCATTAGATGATAGAAGACAAAATAGTCTTGAATGAGAAACAATGTAACTTATTTGAACTTAAGGAATACCAATTTTAGGGCTACACTTATTATTAGGTCTTGTTAACAGGCGGCCTGAGATACTCTGGGGCAATCCATCTATGGTTCATTTTGATCATCGTCAAACTGTCTGCACTTTCCGTGGATAGTCGTGTGCGAGTATCTGTCATTATTGACCCCCCTGAGCTGAAAACACGCTCAGACAACACACTTGCAGCATGGCAAGCTAGCACTTCCAAAGCGTTTAAGGTGAGGTCTGGCCAAGTGTTGAGCTTAGAAACCCAATAGTTAAAGGGAACTATAGACTCTGAAAGCATGCTGATATGGTCACCTACATAGTCCCTCACCATCTTACTTAAGTGTTCCCTCCTTGTCATAGATCCCCAAAGCAGTATCTGATTCGAAGTTGACGGTTTGTGGAAAATGGACCAGTTTTGGCACATTAGTCCAATGCCTGTGTTGCTGCTACTATGCATAGCCCTCTCTTGTAATCCTGTTGCGTGAGATGACACGCTACCTCTGACGCCAGCATGATCTGAGGGTAATCGTTTCATCAACTGCTCCACTACAGCCCTCTTGAATGTTTCCATAGTACAATCCTTATTTGCCTTGACAAGTAGCGAAGCGAATTTGTCTTTGTAGCGTGGGTCAAGGAAGGTACATAACCAGTATTTGTTGTCTGCCAAAATGTGGACTAGTCGACAGTCATGAGAAAATCAGTGTGACATGAACTATGCCATGTGTCCCAGACTCCAAACTGTAAACCTTTTGTATGTCACTGCTAAGAATACATTCTGTCTCCCTAAACCTCCTCTCCTTCTCAGTCTCTCTCGCCTCCTCCTGCTCCTCCTCAGGCCATCCATGCTGGACAACCCTGAAGCTTGGGTTGTCAATCCCTTGGCTACCAACTTCAAAGCATTCCTGTTCTTCACCATCCTCCTCATCCTCATGATGATGACCAAAGGTGGCCTGAGCCTGTTAGGCGAGGTTGTGTGGATTACTAGCAACCATTGTGAAGTCTAGATCCACAGACACCTCGGTTGCATTAACACTTTGGTCAGTCAGACCATCCAGCGAGCGTTTCAATAAACAAGTCAGTGGAATGGTAATGCTGATAAGAGCTTCATCATTGCTCACAATGTTGATACAGCAATCAAAATTCTCTAGAACCTGACAAATGTCTGCAATCCACACCCACTCTGCAGTACTTATGTCTGGCAGCTGCGTCTGACGGGCATGTTCCAGCTGGAATTGGGATACTGCCCTCTGCTGCTCATGGATCCTGGCTAACATATGATAGATTCAATTCCATCTCGTAGGGAGGTCACAGATTAATCTTTGACGAGGCAAGTGTAGGCACTGTTGCAGCACTGCCAGGCCAGCAAAAGAGGGATATGACTTTCGGAAATGGGAGCTAATATGTCGTACCTTGGTATGTAGGTCTGGTTTCCCAGGGTATTTTTTGAGAAAGTGCTGAACTACTAAATTTAAAACATGGGCCATACAAGAAACTTGTACAAGCTTTCCAATCTTTAAAGCCGCCACCAGATTACGACTATTATCGCACACTACCATCCCTGGACGGAGGTCCAACAGTGCAAGCCACTCATCTCTCTGCTCATTTCTTGCTTTCAAAAGCCCAGGTGCCATGTGCAATTTGTCACCGATACAGATGAGCTTCAGTAGAGCGTGTTGTCGCTAAGCCGAGGCAGTGCTGCAGAGATCCCAGGTGGGGAATGATGTCGACGGTTGGACACCGGCGGATGTTGAGGAGGATGCACAGGAGCCAGATGAAGAGTAGGAGGAGGGAGTTGTTGCTGTGTAGGAGGCAACTGAAACTCTGATTGAAGTGGGGCCCGCTATTCTGGGAACTATATGAGATGTTGCCGGCTCAGACTCTGTACCAGCCACCACCAGGTTCACCCAGTGTGCCGTCAGTTAGGTGTAGCGTCCCTGTCCACTTTCGCTTGTCCTCGTGTCTGTGGTTAAGTCGACCTTCCCTGTTATGGCGTTGGTGAGAGCCAGTTTGATGTTTATGGACACGTGATTGTGGAGCCCGGTGACGGCACAACGAGAAAAATAGTGTCGGCTAGGCACAGAGTACCGATATTCTAACACCACCAAAAGGTCGCGGAAAGCTTCTGTTCCCACAAGCTGATACGACAACATCTCAAGGGCTATCAATTGTGCAATGTGTGCAGTTATGGTTTCTGCCCTTGGGTGCGTAACGGGATATTTTCGCTTCTTTTTGAAGGTCTGTGCTATGGACAACTGAACGGAATGCTGGGACCCGAAGCGGATATGGTCGTTGATAATTGAGTTTGGCCAACATCAGGTTGGGAGAAGGAGGCATCAGCGCCACCTTCTTGCACACCAGTTTGGGAAGCAGGCAGCCCAGGGAAAGTAGCAGTGTTTTGAGTCTGGAAATCGTGTTTTTTACCTAGAGCTTTCAATCACCTCGTGGTGTGCTTGGCTATCATATGGTTTCTCATGCTGGAGGTACCCAAGCTGGAAGTATTTTTGCCTCTGCTAAGCTTGGTCTGACAGATTTGACAAATGGCAACGGTTTGGTCCGAAGGCCTCTTGGAATAGAACTACCACACAATCGCAGCACGGACCCTTTGACTCTGAGATGGCACAGGTGGTGCACGGACCCTTGGACTCTGAGATGGCACAGGTGGTGGTGTCATGTGCACAGTTGGTTGACCTCTGGCAGTGGGTAAAACCCTATCTCACAGCCTTTTTGCGAACTATGGACACATGCTCCTCTGCACTGCTGCTCTCGCAATCCATGCCACCCGTCCATGTTGGATCAGTTACCTCATCATCAACCAGGTCATCTTCAAATTCCTGAAGGGCAACATCTTTGGTAATGGAGGTTTCAGGCTGACCTGAGGGCAACTGTGTGTGTCAACATCCTCCAACACTTCCACCTGATGTCCCAGCATGTCACGGCCAACAACATGGATTCCTTCTAACCTTGGGTGCTCAAAGATCTGTGCATCACTGCACACCACAGCCTCACCTGCATTGGTGGTGATGCGCTGTGAGAGGCAAGAAAGGTCCTATAAACAGTTCCTCAGAGTAATCTGCATGGGGTCATATGTTACTTTAGAATACTGATGTATGTTTTTTGGTTTGATTATTTGAAGGTGAATACTGTGACGTGACCCTTTGTACAGGCAGTGGAACAACACTGATGCCGGGTTGTTAAACTTGTGTTAATAGTTTCCCATGATAGCTGTTTCACAAGGTACCTTTATTGGAGAAATCACCGTATTTTTCGGACTATAAGATGCACCGGACCATAAGACGAACCCTGGTTTTAGAGAAGCAAAATAGGAAAATTAAAATTTTAATCAAAAAATGTGGTCATGACACACTGTTATGGGGCGAGGATCTGCTGCTGACACTGTTATGGGGGGTAATGTCCCCAAATTCTCTACTAAGGTACCCCATCCTGGTAATGATCCTCCTGCCTTGTGTGTGTGTGTGTGTGTGTATGTATATACAGTTAGGTCCAGAAATATTTGGACAGTGACACAATTTTCGCGAGTTGGGCTCTGCATGGCACCACATTGGATTTGAAATGAAACCTCTACAACAGAATTCAAGTGCAGATTGTAACGTTTAATTTGAAGGTTTGAACAAAAATATCTGATAGAAATTGTAGGAATTGTACACATTTCTTTACAAACACTCCACATCCAGATCAAAAGTAATTGGACAAATAAACCAAACCCAAACAAAATATTTTTATTTTCAATATTTTGTTGCGAATCCTTTAGAGGCAATCACTGCCTTAAGTCTGGAACCCATGGACATCACCAAACGCTGGGTTTCCTCCTTCTTAATGCTTTGCCAGGCCTTTACAGCCGCAGCCTTCAGGTCTTGCTTGTTTGTGGGTCTTTCCATCTTAAGTCTGGATTTGAGCAAGTGAAATGCATGCTCAATTGGGTTAAGATCTGGTGATTGACTTGGCCATTGCAGAATGTTCCACTTTTTTGCACTCATGAACTCCTGGGTAGCTTTGGCTGTATGCTTGGGGTCATTGTCCATCTGTACTATGAAGCGCCGTCAACTTTGCGGCATTTGGCTGAATCTGGGCTGAAAGTATATCCCGGTACACTTCAGAATTCATCCGGCTACTCTTGTCTGCTGTTATGTCATCAATAAACACAAGTGACCCAGTGCCACTGAAAGCCATGCATGCCCATGCCATCACCTTGCCTCCACCATGTTTTACAGAGGATGTGGTGTGCCTTGGATCATGTGCCGTTCCCTTTCTTCTCCAAACTTTTTTCTTCCCATCATTCTGGTACAGGTTGATCTTTGTCTCATCTGTCCATAGAATACTTTTCCAGAACTGAGCTGGCTTCATGAGGTGTTTTTCCAGCAAATTTAACTCTGGCCTGTCTATTTTTGGAATTGATGAATGGTTTGCATCTAGATGTGAACCCTTTGTATTTACTTTCATGGAGTCTTCTCTTTACTGTTGACTTAGAGACAGATACACCTACTTCACTGAGAGTGTTCTGGACTTCAGTTGATGTTGTGAACGGGTTCTTCTTCACCAAAGAAAGTATGCGGCGATCATCCACCACTGTTGTCATCCGTGGACGCCCAGGCCTTTTTGAGTTCCCAAGCTCACCAGTCAATTCCTTTTTTTCTCAGAATGTACCCGACTGTTGATTTTGCTACTCCAAGCATGTCTGCTATCTCTCTGATGGATTTTTTCTTTTTTTCAGCCTCAGGATGTTCTGCTTCACCTCAATTGAGAGTTCCTTAGACCGCATGTTGTCTGGTCACGGCAACAGCTTCCAAATGCAAAACCACACACCTGTAATCAACCCCAGACCTTTTAACTACTTCATTGATTACAGGTTAACGAGGGAGACGCCTTCAGAGTTAATTGCAGCCCTTAGAGTCCCTTGTCCAATTACTTTTGGTCCCTTTAAAAAGAGGAGGCTATGCATTACAGAGCTATGATTCCTAAACCCTTTCTCCGATTTGGATGTGAAAACTCTCATATTGCAGCTGGGAGTGTGCACTTTCAGCCCGTATTATATATATAATTGTATTTCTGAACATGTTTTTGTAAACAGCTAAAATAACAAAACTTGTGTCACTGTCCAAATATTTCTGGACCTAACTGTATGTATATATATATATATATATATATACGTCCTTTATCCTGGTATAGCCCCATCTTGCTATATACTGCCATCCTGGTATGTGCTTCCATCCTGATATATACCCCCATCCTGGTATGTGCTCCCATCCTGCTATATACGGCATCATCCTGCTAATATACCCCCATCATCCTGCTATATACGCCATCATCCTGCTCATATACCCCCATCATCCTGCTCTTATATACCCCCATCATCGTGCTCATATACCCCCCTCTTCCTGCTCATATACCCCAATCATCCTGCTCATATACCCCCCATCATCCTGCTCATATACCCCCCATCATCCTGCCCATATACCCCCCATCATCCTGCCCATATACCCCCCATCATCCTGCTCATATACCCCCATCATCTTGCTCATATACCCCCCATCATCTTGCTCATATACCCCCCATCATCCTACTCATATACCCCCCAATATCCTGCTCATATACGCCTATCATCCTGCTCATATACCCCCATCATCCTGCTCATATACCCCCATCATCCTGCTATATGTCCTGCATCCTGTGGCACACAGAAAAAAATAAATAAACGTTCATACTCACCTTTCCTTGCTCCACGAAGCATCGCTCCTCCTCCTGTCTCTGCCGGCAGTGCTGTGGGAGCCGGCCATGATCCCTGCAGCATCACGATGTCCTCCTGTCTGTGCCGGCGCGGCTGTTTGGACACGTGCGCACAGCGATGACGTCATCACTGTGAGCACCGCTAGTCTCCACACAGTGCGGCCGGCAGACAGTAGGAGATCGCGATGCTGCAGGGATCATGGCCGGATCGCACAGCGCTGCCGGCACAGGCAGGAGGACATTGCGGTGCTGCAGGGGAACGGTGAGTACACTGATTCATTGTACCCCGCGCTGATGAGCAGTGAATATAGCCGCACATGATCACTCCAGGCTGTAGTTGCCAGGGATGATCACGGCCAGCTCTTTACTATGCACGCGTCCCCTGCCCATCATCCCGCCCACCTGTCAGCGCCGGCTTCAGCGCTGAGAGATGGGCGGGAAGATGGGGGTGCATATGAAATGAACGGGCCCACGTGGTCACGGCAGGCGCTGCTACAGCCTCGTCGTGCCCCCGATGACCTGCTCCATCACAGCACCCTCATTCTCCGCAGCCATGCCCTACATTCAGACCATAAGATGCACCCCCCACACTTTTGGGGAAAAAAGTGCGTCTTATAGTCCGAAAAATACGGTACCACTTGGAGGAATCGACAATGATTTTGTGAATGTCTTTCAGCCATAAAAGAAAACAGGGTTTGACACCACTTTTATTTTAGTAGTGGTTTTTGGCACTTAGACTGTGTTTTAGTACGAGCAGGACACTATGTAGGTTCTGTAAGATAGGAAGACACCACCACCAGGATGTTAGTTTGGTGCTATGATGGTATTTGGATTCAGACAGTAGTAGAGCCACTAACACCGAGTATTAATTAAAATTTGGTAACACTGACATTGTGTTTTAGTACGAGCAGGACACTATGTAGGTTCTGGAAGATATAAAGATGCCACCACCAGGATGTTAGGTTGGTGCTATGACGGTATTTGGCTTCAGGCAGAAGTACAGCCACTAACACTGAGTATTAATTAAAAATTTGGTAACACTGACATTCAGTTTTACTAGCAGCAGGCCAGTATGTAGGTTCTGTCAGATATGAAGCCACCACCAGGATGCTATATATTATGGTATTTGGCTTCAGGCAATACTACAGGCCGTGACAGCAATTTTTTCTTTTAAACTTACACTATTTTTTTTTTAGCAGTAGGGTACTATGGAGTTTATGTACGCTATGAAGCCAACACAAGGATGCAATTGTGCTAGTATGAGATGGTGACTGACAGGTACTACACTACACCTGAACCCGTTTTTTTGTCAATTGTGGGGCCTTTTTTTTTTAGAAAGTTGCAATACCTATCCCTAGTAGAACAGACACAAGGGATGTAACAGTGCTGGTATTGTTGATTATTAGTAGCAGATGTCAGGACAGCTATAAATCCCTCCCTGCCTGTGAAACAGCTCCCCCTATATCAGACACTGCATTAACAGACCATATGCAGCACTATTAAGAGGATTTTCTTTTTATTTGGTTTAAAGCAGAAACTGCTCTCACCTAACAAAGCAATTTCTTCAGCTGCTAATGCACACTATCTTCAGTCCTTACAAGGAATTTTTAGGATTTTGCAGGAGTAAAGCTATCTCATACAACGCAGTGCACTGTCTCTATACCTGGTTCTACGATTTACACAGCTGCTAGCAGCTAATGCACACTATCTTCAGCCCTTACAAGGACTATTATTAGTAGGCTGTATAAACGCTCTCCTGCACACAGTACAGTCTATCTATACTGCCAGCTCACCAATGACTGTGTGTTCACAAAATGGCTGTTGCCTTATATAGCCCCTAGGACGCTGTGCGGCTAACCCAATCACAGTAAGACCACAACAAAGATGGCTGCGGCGTTGCTATGAGGGCAAGCAACCTCAGCAGTGTTCATTGGCTGGAAAACAGGTGCCAGGAAGTCAGAAATGAAAATGAAAGTATCGGAGCGGATACAGCTTTATTAGTCGGATAGCGAATAGCTCGAATACCCCGTTATCCGTCGGATACCAAATAGTGGCGAATACATTTGCTCATCCCTAATAATTATGTACTTTTTCTAAATATATTTTGATATTTTGTGTTTAAATAATCTATTTTATATAACTACTAGCTGTAGTACCCAGGCATTGCTCGGGATAGTAATTGTCGCTCTGTCTCTCTCCCAGTTTCTGTCTGTGTGTCGCTGTGTGTCTTTCTCTCTGTCTGTCTCTTTCCTTGTCTGTCTGTGTCTGTCTCTGTCTGTTTCTATCTCTCTGTCTGTATTTGTATCAGACCATCTGTCTCTTTGCCCGTCTGTCTCTTTGCCCGTCTGTCTCTTTGCCCGTCTGTCTCTTTCATGGTCTCTTTCCAGGTCTGTCTCTTTCCCTGTCTGTCTCTTTGCCCGTCTGTCTTTGTCTGTGTCGTTCCCCGTTTGTCTATCTGTCTTTTTCTGTTTCTCTTTACCTGTCTCTCTCTATAGAGGAAATTATTCCCAAGTACAACATTTTATTAATTTCAATAATAAAATGTGACAATCACAACATTAATACAAGGTGATCTCTAAAATCCAAAATTGTGGGATATTCTCCCCATCTGTCCCTGTTTGTCAGGAGCAGATTATCCGGATCTCAGCCGGACCCAATAGATATATAATATCACACAAAAGCAGTTTGATACAAACAGTGTAGACACACAAAGCTTTTTTAAGCTAATACTCAGCAATGTTCCATTGTTTGCTCAGGATCATTAAGCCATTCCACTCCTGTGGATCAGGTAGATTTTGCTTGTTGGCATTAATATAGCAGTTCTTAGTGTGCTTATTTACTCCGTTATATATAAATGGCACATGTGGTGATATTACCTCTTCGCCTCGATGCGTTTCCCCATAAAATGGTTCCTCAGCAGGCTATAGATATAAATACAATCCATCAGAGATCCCTACCAATAGATTATACAACAGCATAAACAAATAAATACAAGGTAAATACTTGCCCATAGTGAAGATGATAGATGGTTTAAAGTAAGAGATGCATTTCCATGGAAAGCCCGTCAAAGATACTCCTGCCTCAGGTACAGACAATGCTGCTAGATTTCCACCCTCCAGCAGGAACAAAGGCTCCATGGGAATGCATGTCTTAATCAGGTTTATATACCCATGTCCCCCACACCTAAATCACATTAGTAATTAGAGCAGTGAGGCCTGCCAATAACATATCCTCACTGCACATGTGCAGTACACCTAGTGATGGAGCCATCATAGAAACACATGTGTTTATGTTTACACATTCGCACGCATGCGTGGGCCGCCTACGGCGCCCGTCCTGGATCAAAAGACGGAGCCATGCATACTTAGAGCGGTCCCGTGCATGCGCGCCCATTAGCCGGTATACCAAACAGACAGTGCGCACGCGCAAGCCAGGCGCGCCGCTCCGTCATATCAACCAGCAAACGCCACGCAGGCGTGCTGGAAAATCTAGAGGGTAAATATTAACTAAGTCCACGCGCATGCGTGGCTCGGCTGCGGCACCCATTATAGGTTAACTAAAGGATTATGCAGAGCCAAGATCCACGCATGCGCCTAGGGATGCAGAATGAATACCCCAATTGCGGAGATCATTCATAGCATTCAATGACTGGTACCGCACATGTATTTCCTTTTTCGGGGGCAATTGGGTATGTGAAAATATGGGCAAATATATACTCTGCAGTACAGCATAATCAATACAACAGCACATAATAATGTACATGATTAGAAAAACGCAGCAGGTACATAAATCACAGTCCCAGCACAACAGCATATGGCATATTTAGTTACTACAATCAAAGGGCAATGCATTTAAACAATTATATAGATTTGGTCTGTCAATATTCCCTGACTTATAGTCAATATTAAAACCACTGTCTCTCTCTCTATCCCCACCGACATCATATTGCCTCACACATAAGCTTCTTATACTAACAGTTTTTGTTCCTATAGCAGCCACTGACAGTTGCTATTAATAGCCTGTAGCTCCCACCTCCATTCAGTTTAATGGAGGCATGTTTTTTGGAGAGTAAAGCGGGCTTTACACGCAACGACATCGCTAACGAGATGTCGTTGGGGTCACGAAATTCGTGATGCACATCCGGCCTCGTTAGCAACGTTGTTGCGTGTGACACGTACGAGCGACCGCTAACAACCAAAAATACTCACCGTATCGTTGATCATTGTCCAGTCGTTGTAATCCTGATTATCATTGCTGTTGCAGGACGCAGGTTGTTCGTCGTTCCTCCGGCAGCACACATCGCTATGTGTGACACCGCAGGAACGAGGAACATCACCGTACCTGCGGCCGCCCGCAATGAGGAAGGAGGTGGGCGGGATGTTCGGCCCGCTCATCTCCGCCCGTCCGCTTCTATTGGGCGGCCGCTTAGTGACGCTGAACGAACCGCCCCCTTAGAAAGGAGGCGGTTTGCCGGCCACAGTGACGTTGCTAAGCAGGTAAGTACATGTGACAGGTGTAAGCGATGTGCGCCACGGGCAGCGATTTGCCCGTGATGTCGCTGTGTGTAAAGCCCGCTTAACTGTAAAGCGCGGGGTTAAAATTTCACCTCACAACATAGCCTATGACGCTTTCAGGGTCCAGACGTGTGAGTGTGCAAAATTTTGTGGCTGTAGCTGCGACGTGCAGATGCCAATCCCAGACATACACACGCACGCGCGCGCGCGCACACACACACACACACAGACACTCACACACATTCAGCTTTATATATTAGACTAGCTGCAGTACCCGGGCGTTGCCCAGGATAGTAACTGTCTCCCAGTCTCTGTCTGTGTGTCGCTGTCTGTCTGTCTCTCTGTCTGTCTCTTTCCTTGTTTGTCTGTGTCTATGGCTCTGTCTGTTACTATCTCTCTGTCTGTATTCGTATCAGTCTATCTGTCTCCATCTGTGTCTGTCTGTCTGTGTCTCTTTCCCGGTCTGTCTCTTTCCCCGGTCTGTCTCTTTCCCCGGTCTGTCTCTTTCACCGGTCTGTCTCTTTCACCGGTCTGTCTCTTTCACCGGTCTGTCTCTTTCCTTGTCTCTTTGCCCGGCTGTCTCTTTGCCCGGCTGTCTCTTTGCCCGGCTGTCTCTTTCCTTGTCTCTTTGCCCGGCTGTCTCTTTGCCCGGCTGTCTCTTTGCCTGGCTGTCTCTTTGCCCGGCTGTCTCTTTCCTTGTCTCTTTGCCCGTCTGTCTCTTTGCCCGGCTGTCTCTTTCCTTGTCTCTTTGCCCGGCTGTCTCTTTGCCCGGCTGTCTCTTTCCTTGTCTCTTTGCCCGGCTGTCTCTTTGCCCGGCTGTGTCAGTCTGTCTTTTTCTGTCTTTCTCTACCTGTCTCCCCACCGACATCATATTACCTCACACATAAGCTTCTTATACTAACAGTTTGTTTTGTTCCTATAGCAACCACTGACAGTTGCTATTAATAGCCTGTAGCTCCCACCTCCATTCAGTTTAATGGAGGCATGTTTTTTGGATAGTAACTGTAAAGCGCGGGGTTAAAACTTCACCTAACAACATAGCCTATGACGCTCTCGGGGTCCAGATGTGTGAGTGTGCAAAATTTTGTGGCTGTAGCTGCGACGGTGCAAATGCCAATCCCGGACATACACATATACAGACACACACACACACATTCAGCTTTGTATATTAGATTTGACCTATGAACTCCAAATTCCTTTTGTTGCTGGTATTTTAGCTTAATTGGAGCGGTCCATTATGTCATTAATACTATACTCTATAGTATGAACTACATGGAAATGTTTGTGTCACTAACCCAATGTATAAGGGATTATATATATATATATATATATATATATATATATATATATATATAATGTGTGTGTGTGTATATATATCTAATATATAAAGCTGAGTGTGTATATATCTAATATATAAAGCTGAGTGTATGTATGTATGTCCACTAAAGGAATCCGCAACGTCTCATTTATAATCACGAAATTTTGCACAGACGCCTCATGTGACTCAGGGAACGTCATAGACTATGTTTGGACGGGAAAATTTAACCCCGCGCTTTATAGTTACTCTCTAAAATCCTGCCTCCATTAATCTGAATGGAGGTGGGAGTTATAGGCTAGTAATAGTAACTGTCAGTGGTTGCTATAGGAACAAAATAAACTGTTAGTATAAGAAGCTTATGTGTGAGGTAATATAATGTCGGTGGGGAGACGGATAGAGAGAGAAAGAGACAGACAGGGAAAGATAGAGAAAGACAGACAGACAGCCCGGGGAAAGCGACAGCCCGGGGAAAGCGACAGCCTGGGAAAGAGACAGACAAAGACAGACTGGGAAAGGGACACAGACATTCACACACACAGATATGAAGAAGAAAACGGCACTTCCTTCGTATATATTCTCAAACGATGTTGGGGTGCACTTCAGGTTCCAAAGCCATAAAACAAGAAGTAACATGGCACTCCCAAAGTATGATGAAAACGTGTATTTATTGTGCTTGAAGAACGTTTTCGGTCCAAATTGGACCTTCCTATATATATATATATACATATACATACAGTGCCTACAAGTAGTATTCAACCCCCTGCAAATTTAGAAGGTTTGATAAGATGCAAATAAGTTAGAGCCTGCAAACTTCAAACAAGAGCAGGATTTATTAACAGATGCATAAATCTTACAAACCAACAAGTTATGTTGCTCAGTTAAATTTTAATACATTATCAACATAAAAGTGTGGGTCAATTATTATTCAACCCCTAGGTTTAATATTTTGTGGAATAACCCTTGTTTGCAATTACAGCTAATAATCGTCTTTTATAAGACCTGATCAGTCCGGCACAGGTCTCTGGAGTTATCTTGGCCCACTCCTCCATGCAGATCTTCTCCAAGTTATCTAGGTTCTTTGGGTGTCTCATGTGGACTTTAATCTTGAGCTCCTTCCACAAGTTTTCAATTGGGTTAAGGTCAGGAGACTGACTAGGCCACTGCAACACCTTGATTTTTTCCCTCTTGAACCAGACCTTGGATTTCTTGGCTGTGTGCTTTGGGTCGTTGTCTTGTTGGAAGATGAAATGACGACCCATCTTAAGATCCTTGATGGAGGAGCGGAGGTTCTTGGCCAAAATCTCCAGGTAGGCCGTGCTATCCATCTTCCCATGGATGCAGACCAGATGGCCAGGCCCCTTGGCTGAGAAACAGCCCCACAGCATGATGCTGCCACCACCATGCTTGACTGTAGGGATGGTATTCTTGGGGTCGTATGCAGTGCCATCCAGTCTCCAAACGTCATGTTTGTGGTTGGCACCAAAGATCTCGATCTTGGTCTCATCAGACCAGAGAACCTTGAACCAGTCTGTCTCAGAGTCCTCCAAGTGATCATGAGCAAACTGTAGACGAGCCTTGACATGACGCTTTGAAAGTAAAAGGTACCTTACGGGCTCGTCTGGAACGGAGACCATTGCGGTGGAGTACGTTACTTATGGTATTGACTGAAACCAATGTCCCCACTGCCATGAGATCTTCCCGGAGCTTCTTCCTTGTTGTCCTTGGGTTAGCCTTGACTCTTCGGACAAGCCTGGCCTCGGCACGGGAGGAAACTTTCAAAGGCTGTCCAGGCCGTGGAAGGCTAACAGTAGCTCCATAAGCCTTCCACTTCCGGATGATGCTCCCAACAGTGGAGACAGGTAGGCCCAACTCCTTGGAAAGGGTTTTGTACCCCTTGCCAGCCTTGTGACCCTCCACGATCTTGTCTCTGATGGCCTTGGAATGCTCCTTTTGTCTTTCCCATGTTGACCATGTATGAGTGCTGTTCACAAGTTTGGGGAGGGTCTTAATTAGTCAGAAAATGCTGGAAAAAGAGATAATTAATCCAAACATGTGAAGCTCATTGGTTCCCCTAAAGTATTAAGGCACAAAGAACAAACAGAATTCTGGTGGTTTGAGGGGTTGAGTAATAAATGACCCTCTGAATAAACTTTTCTCAATTTAAAAAAAATAAAATAAAAAGAAATAACATTCTTTTTTGCTGCAGTGCATTTCACACTTCCAGGCTGATCTACAGTCCATATGTCACAATGCCAAGTAAATTCCGAATGTGTAAACCTGTTAAGTCTGCAGGGGGTTGAATACTACTTGTAGGCAATGTAATATATATATATATATATATATATATATATATATGTATATATATATATATATATATATATATATATAATTGCCTTATTCTGTCTGTCTGTCTGTCATGCTCCAAAATTGTGTCCTTACGGTGACACAAAGCTGATTGGCCTCTGGGCTCGCCATGGCCCCGCCCCCCCCACGGATTGGCCGCTCGCCCAGGCTGCGCCCCCACACGGATTGGCCAGCCGCTCGCCTAGGCTCCGCCTCCCCCACAGATTGGCCTCTCGCCCCGGAACCCTGCAGGCATTGGCAACTCGGCCACGCCACGCCCCACCCCCTCACGCAATGCACGCTAGCTCTGCCCCCCCCCCCCCCCCCGCGCATTCCCCGAACTGACACGGTCACGGAGCCACGACTCACAGGTGAGTACAGTACCCCTGGGAGCCCACATCAGCGTACGCCGCAAACCCAGCCGACACATACCCTCGCATTGCTGGGCCTGGCCGGCGTTTGCTGGTGTGGGCTCCCGTGCGAGCGGGGGACGAGATACGCTGGTAACCATGCTAGCATAGTTACCAGCGCATCAAGGTCCTGCAGCGGCGTAACATACACACACGCACACACATAACAACACACACACATCAGATCACATTCACTCTCACACACACCTCACACACACATCACATCGCATCCACACACTCACAACATCCTGGGATATCGCTTGCTTCTCGGCGCCGATACTGTGCTGTGAGCTTCCAGGACCTGCCAGAGGATCACATGGCCAGAAGCATGTGGTATCTCCGGATGTTGTGAGTGTGAGCGCGTATGTGCGATATCGTCAATGTGTGTGTGCGTGAGTGTATGCGATTGTGTGTGTGCGTGTATGCGATCGGGTGTGTGTGTGTGTGTGAGTGTCTGTGATCGGATCTGTGAGTGTCGGCAGAGGAGCACGGCGTGCTGGAGGAGGCTGGGAGGAGAGAGGCTGATCCTGGGGAAGGCTGGGAGAGGGAAGGGGGGAGGCTGAGAGAAGAGAGGCTGATGCTGGGGGAGGCTGAGGCTGGGGTAGGCTAGGCTGATCCTGGGGAAGGCTGGGAGGGGGAGGATGAGAGAAGAGAGGCTGGGGGAGGCTGGGGTAGGCTGGAAGGAGAGAGGCTGATGCTGGGGACAGAAAAGGCTGATGCTGGGAGGAGAGAGGCTGATCCTGGGGAAGGCTGGGAGGGGGAGGGGGGAGGCTGAGAGAAGAGAGGCTGATGCTGGGGTAGGCTAGGCTGATCCTGGGGAAGGCTGGGAGGGGGAGGCTGAGAGAAGAGAGGCTGGGGGAGGCTGAGGCTGGGGTAGGCTGGAACGACAGAGGCTGATGCTGGGAGGAGAGAGGCTGATGCTGCGGGCAGAGAGGCTGATGCTGCGGGCAGAGAGGCTGATGCTGGTGCAGCATGGGGGATGGAGCACGATAGGCCGTGCGCAGCATGGGGGATGGAGTACGATGGGGGGTGCGCAGCATGGGGGATGGAGCACGATGGGGGGTGCGCAGCATGGGGGATGGAGCACGATGGGGGGTGCGCAGCATGGGGGATGAAGCACGATGGGGAGTGCGCAGCATGGGGGATGGAGCACGATGGGGGGTGCGCAGCATGGGATGGAGCACGATGGGGAGTGCGCAGCATGGGGGATGGACCACGTTTGGGAGTGCGCAGCATGGGGCATGGAGCAGATTTTGGAGTGCGCAGCATGCCGGATGGAGTACGTTTGGGAGTGCGCAGCATGGCGGATGGACCACGTTTCGGAGTGCGCAGCATGGCGGATGGAGCATGTTTGGGAGTGCGCAGCATGGCGGATGGAGCACGTTTGGGAGTGCGCAGCATGGCGGATGGAGCACGTTTGGGAGTGCGCAGCATGGCGGATGGAGCACGTTTGGGAGTGCGCAGCATGGCGGATGGAGCACGTTTGGCAGTGCGCAGCATGGCGGATGGAGCACGTTTGGGAGTGCGCAGCATGGCGGATGGACCATGTTTGGAAGTGCGCAGCATGGCGGATGGAGCACGTTTGGGAGTGCGCAGCATGGGAGATGGAGCACGATGGGGAATGCGCAGCATAGGGGATGGAGCACGATGGGGAGTGCGCAGCATGGGGGATGGAGCACGATGGGGGGTGCGCAGCATGGGGGATGGAGCACGATGGGAGGTGCACACCTCCCCCCAACACACACACACACACATGCGCACTGCACAACACACCACACACACACACACACACTGGGAACCACAGAACCACAAACACCGCCCTACACAGACACCCACACACACAGACAACGCCGCACACACACAACACTCAACACACAAACACCGCGGCATACATAAATATACGCACATACCGCGCAACACACACATTGCACAAAACATACCTCCCCCAAAACACACCACACCCACACAAACCGCGCAACACACACACAACGCTCCACAAACAACGCAACACACGCAACACACATACAACACCGCTCTCACCTCCCGCCACACCCAGAACATGTACAGAGCCCTACACAAACACTTGGCAACTACACGCAACAACATCTAATATATATAACAAAAATTATACATTAACTACACAATAAATTCTAGAATACCCGATGCTTTAGAATCGGGCAACCTTCTAGTATATATATATATGTGTATATTATATATATATATGTGTATATATATATATATATATATGTATATATATATATATATATATATATATATATATATATATATATATACATATATATATGTGTGTATATATATATATATATATATATATATATATATATATATATATATGTGTATATATATATATATATATATATGTGTATATATATATATATATATATGTATATATATATATATATATATATATGTATATATATGTGTGTATATTGTTACGACCGGGTGGTGGAAGCACTGGACCATACACCGATTTCCCCTGAGGAGGCAGCCAGGCCGGTCACCCCGCCAGAGGATCCTGATGCACGGCAGCCGAAGCACTATAGGTAGCTGGATAGTCCGTAGAGGAGCAGGAAAGGTGGATGGCGCTGAGCACACGAAGTTCAGGACGGTAGCCCGGGTGACGAAGCTCAGGGTCCGAGGCCGGGTTGTAGGGTCAGGCGGGATCCGGAACCTGCTGAGCGATGGAACGGGTCACCGAACGGAGCCAGGGACTGGAGACTGGCAGAGCTGCAGAGGTGGTGGGACATCCGCCGAAGTCACCGTCAGGGTCCAGGGATGGACTTGGTTCGGAGCGGCTGGCGTGGCAGGGCAGGCTCTACGAGACAGGACAGGGTTAATACAAGGCAAAGGACAGGGCAAAGCAATACGGGGACCTGAACACTAGCTTGCTAAACACGTAGAACAGGCCCCGCCCACCAGGAAAGTGAATCTTAATATACCCTGTACCTGTCTATGCAATTTCCTGTTTCTAGGTGCTGGCCCTTTAAGAAAGGGTCAATGACCGCGCGCGCGCCCTAATGCGCATGCGCGAGGCCCGAGTACCAGAAGCCAGTCCAGGGAGCGGTGCAGAGGAAGCAGGGGTGCCCGGCTGGGAGTTCCACGTCGCAGAGGAGCGCCGGGAGCGGGGAGCTGGACGCATGGAGGCCGTAGGCGGGGAAGAGGAGGCCGGGACCGGAGTGGTGAGCAGGGGACGCCGCCGGGAAGCGGGGAGCGGGCCACGGGGACCGGAGAGCGGGACCAGGGGACCGGGAAGCGTGACATATATACATACATATATATACATACATATACATTATATATATACATACATATACATTATATATATATATATATATATACTAGAAGGTGGCCCGATTCTACGCATCGGGTATTCTAGAATTTACGTATTGTGTAGTTCATGTATGATTTTTGTTATATATATATATAGATGTTGTTGTGTGTAGTTACCAAGTGTTTGTGTAGGGCGCTGTACATGTTCTGGGTGTTGTCTGGGTGTGGCGGGAGGTGAGAGCGGTGTTGTTTGTGTGTTGCGTTGTTTGTGGAGCGCTGTGTGTCTGTAGCGTTGTGTGTGTGTGTTGCGCGGTTTGTGTGTGTGTGGTGTGTTTTGGGGGGAGGTATGTTTTGTGCAATGTGTGTGTTGTGCGGTATGTGCGTATATTTGTGTGTGCAGCGTTGTCTGTGTGTGGGTGTCTGTGTAGGGCAGTTGTTTGTGGTTCCGTGTGTGTGTGTGTGTGTGTGTGTGGTGTGTTGTGCAGTGCGCGCGCGTGTGTGTGTGTGTGTGTGTATGTTGGGGGGAGGTGTGCACTCCCCATCGTGCTCCATCCCCTATGCTGCGCACCCCCCATCGTGCTACATCTCCCATCCTGCGCACTCCCAAACGTGCTCCATCCCCCATGCTGCGCACCCCCCATCGTGCTACATCTCCCATCCTGCGCACTCCCAAACGTGCTCCATCCGCCATGCTGCGCACTCCCAAACATGCTCCATCCGCCATGCTGCGCACTCCCAAACGTGCTCCATCCGCCATGCTGCGCACTCCCCATCGTGCTCCATCCCCCATGCTGCGCACTCCCAAACGTGCTCCATCCGCCACGCTGCGCACTTTCCATCGTGCTCCATCTCCCATGCTGCGCACTCCCAAACGTGCTCCATCCGCCATGCTGCGCACTCCCAAACGTGCTCCATCCGCCATGCTGCGCACTCCCAAACGTGCTCCATCCGCCATACTCCGCACTCCCCATCATGCTCCATCCCCCATGCAGCGCACTCCCCATCGTGCTCTATCCCCTATGCTGCGCACCCCCCATCGTGCTCCATCTCCCATGCTGCGCATTCCCAAACGTGCTCCATCCGCCATGCTGCGCACTCCCAAACGTGGTCCATCCGCCATGCTGCGCACTCCCAAACGTGCTCCATCCGCCATACTCCGCACTCCCCATCGTGCTGCATCCCCCATGCTGCGCACTCTCAAACGTGCTCCATCCGCCATGCTGCGCACTCCCAAACGTGCTCCATCCGCCATGCTGCGCACTCCCCATCGTGCTCCATCCCCCATGCTGCGCACTCCCAAACGGGCTCCATCCGCCATGCTGCGCACTCCCCATCGTGCTCCATCTCCCATGCTGCGCACTCCCCATCGTGCTCCATCCCCCATGCTGCGCACTCCCAAACGGGCTCCATCCGCCATGCTGCGCACTCCCCATCGTGCTCCATCTCCCATGCTGCGCACTCCCCATCGTGCTTCATCCCCCATGCAGCACACTCCCCATCGTGCTCCATCCCCTATGCTGCGCACCTCCCATCGTGCTCCATCTCCCATGCTGCGCACTCCCAAACGTGCTCCATCCGCCATGCTGCGCACTCCCAAACGTGGTCCATCCACCATGCTGCGCACTCCCAAACATGCTCCATCCGCCATACTCCGCACTTCCCATCATGCTGCATCCCCCATGCTGCGCACTCCCAAACGTGCTCCATCCGCCATGCTGCGCACTCCCAAACGTGCTCCATCCGCATTGCTGCGCACTCCCAAACGTGCTCCATCCAAACGTGCTCCATCCGCCATGCTGCGCACTCCCAAACGTGCTCCATCCGCCATGCTGCGCACTCCCAAACGTGCTCCATCCGCCATGCTGCGCACTCCCAAACGTGCTCCATCCGCCATGCTGCGCCAGCATCAGCCTCTCTACCCGCAGCATCAGCCTCTCTGCCCGCAGCATCAGCCTCTCTCCTCCCAGCATCAGCCTCTCTCCCCGCAGCATCAGCCTCTCTGTCCCCAGCATCAGCCTCTCTGTCCCCAGCATCAGCCTCTCTGTCCCCAGCATCAGCCTCTCTGTCCCCAGCATCAGCCTCTCTGTCCCCAGCATCAGCCTCTCTCATCCCAGCATCAGCCTCTCTCATCCCAGCATCAGCCTCTCTGTCCCCAGCATCAGCCTCTCTGTCCCCAGCATCAGCCTCTCTGTCCCCAGCATCAGCCTCTCTGTCCCCAGCATCAGCCTCTCTGTCCCCAGCATCAGCCTCTCTCATCCCAGCATCAGCCTCTCTCATCCCAGCATCAGCCTCTCTCATCCCAGCATCAACCTCTCCATCCCAGCCTTCCCCAGGATCAGCCTCTCTCCTCCCAGCCTCCTCCAGCACGCCATGCTCCTCTGCCGACACTCACACACCCGATCGCATACACTCACACACCCGATCGCATACACTCACACATACCCACACACACCCGATCGCATACACTCACGCACACACACATTGACGATATTGCACATACGCGCTCATACTCACAACATCCGGAGATACCACATGCTTCTGGCCATGTGATCCTCCGACAGGTCCTGGAAGGTCACAACAGCACAGTATCGAGGCCGAGAAGCAAGCGATATCGCCGGATGCTGTGAGTGTGTGGATGCGATGTGATGTATGTGTGAGGTGTGTGTGAGAGTGAGTGTGAGCCGGTGTACACTGTTAACTATGATACACATTGGGTAACCAAGGGACCTTAGTTACCCGATGTGTATAATGGTTAACAGCGTTCACGGGCTCCGTGAAGATCCCAGCATCGCAAAATTATGTCTGGCGCTGCTGGGATCGTGACGGAGCCGGTGTAGAAGCAAGCGATATCCCAGGATGTTGTGAGTGTGTGGATGTGATGTGTGAGGTGTGTGTGAGAGTGAGTGTGATCTGATGTGTGTGTGTGTACTCACCTGGGAGTCGGAGCTACGTGTCAGTTGGGCAAGAGCGAGCATGCATTGCGTGAGGGGGCGGGGCCTGCAGAGAGCAGGGGCGAGAGGCCAATCCGTGTGGGGGGGCGGGGCCATGGCGAGTCCAGCGGCCAATCAGCTTTGTGTCACCGTAAGGACACAATTTTGGAGCATGACAGACAGACAGACAGACAGAATAAGGCAATTATATATATAGATATGTGTGTATATATATATATATATATATATATATATATATGTGTGTATATGTATATTGTAGCGGGGTGGGGGTCCCCCAGGACTACAAAGACGCCGTGACTCAAATAGTCCGATCCAAACAGCTTTATTGTCCTTGATGTACATGTAAATTCATCCGGAACACAGCCGGGTTATGCACCGACCATACGGGTCCCCGTCACACAGGCACCCCTTGCCGTAGGAGACGGTCTTACGATGCCCCGTTCGGCTGTTCCAGGGGGATCCACAGACTTATAATCGCTCCACACAGGCCTGGAGCTTTTCCAGGCTTCCTGCTCTACAGCTTACAGAGCAGACTCTAATACAAGTTCATAGTGGACGTTTAACCACTTTCCTCACTCTCAGGCACCTGGTAGCAGACACCTCTTAGCTGAGGTTCATTCTCGGCCCCAGGGCCCTCTGCAGACCACGGGTCTGTGTCTCCTCCAGGAGAGGTTCGGCCCTACAGCCCTGGTCTGGCTGCACTCACCTCAGTCTCGGCTCAGACTTAATATCGGAGCCCTGTGCTCAGCCTCCACACAAGTTGCTCCATGCAGAGCTCTCTGCTCTCACTCTCTCCCAGCACACACACGCTGGAAGTCTAGAGCTAGTCTCTATCCAGACTGCCCTAGACACACTCCACCCAGGTTCTGAGACTGGATTGCTTTAACCCCTCGAGCCACACCCACAGGTGGAGGTCTGTGAATCTCAGCCCTACAGAGCACCTTGGGATTATTAAAGGGAACCTGACCCTTATGTGTAGCAAGAAGCCTTTGTGGACTACAAGTCCCATAGCAACCTTTTTCGTCTAGATATCGCAGATACCTTCCCCACTGTGACATATAGCAATCATTTACCACGTTGGTGGTCGCTACGTCACAATATATATATGTGTGTATATATATATATATATATATATATATATATATATATGTGTATATATATATATATATTTATATATATATGTGTATATGTGTATATGTATATATATATTGGAAAAGAAAAGAATTTCTCCAGCATGATCACTGATCCACATTCATCTTTAAAATCAAAATCTTGATTCAGATGATTAAAAGTCCATGAGACATACACTTGTCCAAAAATTTGCAGTGAGTTCACATTAGGACTACATGTTTTGGCACAAAACTGCCTTCATCCAGGTCCTAGCCCCCAGTGTGGCCCTAACTCCTGACAAGCAGGTCCTATTTAAGTAATTTCTTGATTGAGAACAGGTGTGGCAGTTATCAGGCCTGGGCGTAGCTAGGGAAATTGAACTCCACTTCCCCAAGATGTGATAAACCACGGTTAATTTATGTTTTATTGGGGGGGGGGGGATCACTATTTCACACAGGGACCTGTAGGTTTAGATTTCTATTTCCCTTAATAATATAGACCTTCATTTATAAACTGCATTTTGTGACTACTTGTGTTATCATTGTCTAATACCTATATTTGTTTGTTGATATGAATTATTTAAGTGTAACAAGCACTCGTAAAGGAATACGAAATCATGAAGGGGCAATCACTTTTTCAGAAAGAAAATTATTGGTGATAAATTCAATGCTTTTTTCATGAACTCGTATAACAAAGATAAATATGATTATTAGTAGATGATATAGAAATATGATGTACAGTGGAGATCAAAATTAGAGAACAACACACAATTTCCTAAATGTTGCAATCAGTGTGTCATCCTATGTGATTCTTTCCTCATATGAGTAATCTAGCAGTATTTTAAGCTTATTTCATAAACTGAATTTTTTCAAAAGCACATAATAAAAATGTAAGAGATAAATGTAATGAGATAAATGTAAAATAACACTGATCAAAATTAGAGAACACTTTTAGATACCTGCATATTATTGGTGTTAAACTGGCAGCTGTTGTTAACTTCCTTGAATATCTGACAAACCATGTGGAACTGGCAGCCTAACTTTCCAGTTTACACTGACTACAAAAGTGCTGTCCCGTTCCAAAGTGACTGAAATCCTCCAGCAGCTGGTTATCCAGATAAAAGCCAAAGGGGTGACCCTGTCAGCCATAGCAAAAGAATTTGATTTGTTCCAAGTCTTTGATTTTGAGAATATTGCAGCTTTAGAACATCACAAACTGTTTCAAGTCTGCCAAGAAGGCTGGTCGCTCTCGCAAGAGAGGACAGAGTAATGTGGAGACTCGCCATTAGTAATCGTTTCAACATTGCAGTTGGAATTGCTGACTGGTTCAGCACTGAACAGGGTAAGGATCTGTCTGGTCATACAGTGTCACAATATTTAAGATCACTTGGACTGAAAGCCCACTCTGCAATGACCAAACCTCTCATTAGCGGAAAGAATCCAAAGGCTAGGCTCATCTTTGGTGAGGAGCATGTTGTGTAGACAGATAAGTGGTCCACAGTTCATTTTAGTGAGAAAAGCAAGTTTAATTTATCTGGGTCTGATGGGAAACATTATGTTCATTGACAAACATGGGAAAGACTGAACCCAAAGTGTGCTAAGAAGTCAGTGAAAGGTGGTGGAGGATGTGTCATGGTTTGAAGAATGTTTAATGCAGCAGAAGTTGGACCTCTCATACAGCTGCATGGCAGAGTGAATGCAAGTGTGTATCAGAACCTTCTTCAACAACACGTGGTTTCTTACTTGCATTCATCACGCAATCATCCAGCAATGTTCATGCAGGACATTGCCCCCTGTCAAACAGCAAAACGGGTAAAGCAATACCTTGAAACAGAAAACATTGAAACAATGAAATGGATAGTCCAGAGTTTTGATCTAAACCCAGTTGAAAACCTCTGGAAAGTCCTTGGTGACAGTTATGGCCAAAAACCCCACAACAATCAAAGAACTGGGGAAGAGACTGGAAGAAGAGTGGACCAAAATCACACCAGAGCAGTGTATGAGACTAGTGATGACCTGTGGCCGCAGATGTGCTGAAATCATTCAAAGAAAAGGCCTGTACACTTCCTTCTGATTGGTGGCTGTTGTTGCCTTCAGAAAATGTAGATTTAATATTTCTCTGTGCTAAAGTCAAAGGTGTATCTAGGCTTTCTGGCACCCGGGGCAAGAATTCTGTGTGGCGCCCCCCACCCCTCCCGCGGTTTGGGTGGTCGTCATGTGACCGCACATTCATATAGGATTTGCACACTTAAGGGCACGTTACACGCGTCAATTTATCGTGAGATATGTCGTCGGGGTCACAGATTCTGTGACGCACATCCGGCATCGTTTGCGACGTCGTTGCGTTTGACACCTACGAGCGACTCTAAACGATCGCAAAAAGTATAAAAAAGCGTGGATCGTTGACACGTCGTTCATTTTTAAAAAATTGTTCGTTTTGGGGAAGCAGCCGACATATTGCTGCGTTTGACACCCTGCCAACATCTAACAACATTCAAATGACCGCCTGGGTCCAACAATATACCATTGATTGTTGATGCGTTGATTTTGAGAACGTTACGCAGCAAATAAACGACCTATAAGCGATACCGGCAAATCGTAAATACGATCTGGACGTGACACATCGCACATGCGATTGCCCGACAAATCGACGCGTGTAAAGCAGCCTTTAGTCACTTGCAGATGAACTACTTTCCTTATTCTTTCACTGTTCAATGAAAAACAGAAGTAGAAAAAGAAGCTAATTGTCACATGACTAAATATGAAAATCACATATATGAGTGGAGTGGCCATGTGATGACTGCTGGAACTAGTGAGCAGAGCTGAATCCTGTCAAAGAACTGTGGAAGAGACTGTAAGAACAGTGGACCAAAATCACACCAGAACAGTGTGAGAGACTAGCGATGTCCTGTGACCGCAGATTATTATTATTATTATTTATTATTATAGCGCCATCAATTCCATGGCGCTTTACATGTGAAAGGGGTGTACATAATAGGGACAAGTACAATAATCATAAACCATACAAGACACAAACAGATACAGGAGGAGAGATCCCTGCCCGCGAGGGCTCACAGTCTACAAGGGATAGGTGAGGATACAGTAGGTGAGGGTAGAGCTGATAGTTCGGCGCTGTATCAGACTGAGGGTTATGGCAGGTTGTAGGCTTGTCGGAAGAGGTGGGTCGTCAGGTTCCTTTTGAAGCTTGCCAAGTTAGGAGAGAATCTGATGTGTTGTGGCAGAGCATTCCAGAGTATGGGGGAGGCACGGGAGAAATCTTGGATGCGATGGTGGGAAGAGGAGATGAGAGGGGAGTAGAGAAGGAGATCTTGTGAGGATCAAAGGTTACGTGCAGGTAAGTACCGGGAGACTAGGTCACAGAAATAGGGAGAAGACAGGTTGTGGATGGCTTTGTATGTCATGGTTAGTGTTTTGAACTGGAGTTGTTGGGCAATGGGAAGCCAGTGAAGGGATTGGCAGAGAGGAGAGGTCGGGGAGTAGCGTGGGGTACAGGTGGATTAGCCGGGCACCATAGTAGATGTGCTGAAATCATTCAAACCAAAGACCTGTAAACTAGAGATGAGCCACCCCCCTAGTGTTCGAGTTTGGTTCGTCGAATAGTGGGTGTGTTCGGCGAACGTTCGACGAACACCTTCGAACCCCATTGAAAACAATGGCAGGCAAACACAAACACATACAAACACATAGAAAACACATAGAAAACACTTTTCTAGGGTGTCCAAAAGGTGACAAACAACTCACAAGACACCACAAACACATGGAAAAGTGACAAGTACATATGCTCATGCTGAAAGAAAAGAGCTGGAAGAGTATAAAATGATGAGACACAGATATAGGAATATCTGCAAGTGAACATCGATGCCATTACTGTGCAACTGGAGCCTTGCTCATTTTGGGCTTCCAATCTGGAAAAATGGCCTGAGCTCGCCACTTACGCCTTAGGGATCTTGTTGTGTCCCACAGCCAGTGTTCTCTCGGAACGTGTCTTCAGTGCTGCTGGGTGTGTGCTGACAGATAAGCGCACGCGTCTGTACAGTGACAATGACAAAGACTTTTCTACCCCTATGTCATCCTGGGGAGAGTAAAAGCTTGTGGATTTTTGATTGTGCTTCATGCAAATCAACATTTTAAGTTTGCAACTGTGGGAAAATTGATGCCACTTAAGTGGTGTCTGTGGCCAATTTTTTGGAAAACATGGAGACTCTTGTTGGAGTCCCCTTGCTGTGTTTTACATGATTTTAGAGGGCCATGACATACCTAAGAGGTTGACTTTCAGCATCTGCAAACTGTTGGCTACAGAAATGCTGCCTTTCTGCCCGGTGGACATAGAGGATTTTCCAGACCTTCTGTCCATCGCGGTGCCCCAAGAGCAGATGTCCATTCACCACTACTTCTCCAAGAAAGGTGTGCCTGCGCTACACCAGCATGTCGCATGTCGCGGGCGGGGAGGACGCCGCCGCTGCGCGCTCGCTAACGCTCGGGTCCGGCGCTGCTGTGGCTGCTGCTCGGTGACTCGAGCGGCGCTCCTCGCCCGTGAGTGAAAAGGGTGGTTGGTTTAGGGGATTTGGTCCGTGACGCCACCCACGGGTTGTGGTGAAGATGGGCACCACCGCTGCTGGTGACGGGGATCCCGGGAGCGATGGTAGGGAGCAGCTGGGATGTTGTTTTACCCCTCCGTGGGTAGGCGTCGGTGGTCCCAGGGCCCGATGGTGAGACGGGGAGGCAGGGTTGGTGAGGTGCAGGGTTGCAGGGACAGCGCGGCACGGTGCCGGATGGCACGGGTGTACTCACTCAGTAAGGGATGCACAAAGTCCTCGGTAAACCAAACGGCTGGATGGACGGGTCCCGCAGCCGGCTGCAGTGTCTCTACCCGGACAGGTGATGGCGGCTGTCTTTCCCTGCACCTTTTGTGTACTTGGTTGACTACGATGGATCCCCAACGGTAGTCCGCTCCCCGGTGTTTGGGTGCCGGAGGAGCCTGTTTGCCCGCAGGCGCTGGCCCTTGGGTCTCTAGCCTTAGGCGGTAGCTGTATACCCTCACGGTGTGGGTGGTTGCCTTCTATCGGGTCTTTGGCTGTTAGGAAACCCCTGGGGTTCCGGTCACACTTGGATTTGACTATTGTCGGCGGCTCCAAGCCTGGTCGGGGTCCGATGGCCCTGCCTATGTGTGCTGGCTTCACTTCGCTCCCCGGTCGGTACCGGCGGGCCAACGCCGGATCCCGGTCCTTCGGTTCTGCGTTGCTTCACCACTCCTGCAGACGGCCACCACCGTCCGCCAACCTTGCTGTCGGTGCCTGGGCCACAAACCCAGACACACAAGTGTTTACTCCTCACACTTCCACCTCCTGGACTAAACTGTCACTTTTCCCGCCTCCAGGCCTGTGAACTCATTGGTGGGCGGGGCCAACTGCTTGGCTCCTCCCCACCTGGTGTGGACATCAGACCCTGGAGGGAGGCAACAAGGATTTTTGTTTGGCTAATGTTACTGTCTAGTGAGGGTGGGGGTGTTTGTGTGTTACCTGTGACGACCTGGCTAGTCCTGGGCGCCACATTCCCCCTTGGTAAAATGCAGACCATCCGCGGGCTGCCCGTCCATCACCGGTTTTATTTTTTTTTTCAAAAACTGTAAAACATAAATTAACATGTAAACATTTCAAACATATAAGCATTTTTGTTAGGTCACTTGAACGTTGCACATATGAAAACACTTTTAATAATAACGGACGGACGGATGTCTTCCGCTCTCCCACCCAAGCAACCTAGCCCTGATGCTGCCCCTAAGAAGTGGGCAGCACCCCTTGACCCCAGTCTAGGTTCAGGTTGCCCGAGAGGGAACGGGTACGGTAACTCGCACCCGACTGTCACTTCAGGGGACCCCACGTCCAAGGGGGACCCCTGACCCCTGGAGGATGGCCACCGGTCCTGGTGGTGGCCGGGCCCCAGCCTCCTCTGCTGTGGGCCCTTCCTCCAATCAGCCTCTCCGGAGGCGGCAACGGTTTCCATCCCACAAAACTATTTACAAGCCCACTAGTTCGTGGGTGGCCTGCCAGTTCTCGGCCATGTTCATAAGTAGTTCCTCATGTGGGTGGAAAAAACACACAGAGTCCCTCCAGGGACAACTTGCCAGCAACGGCCGGAATAATCAAGTAGACAATCAGATGAAGCTTCAGTTGATTTTTGTCATTCATTCTGCTGAGGGTCCCAACGCGGAATAGCTTGCGTGCAACGGCGGACCGCTGCCACTACTTGAGGTCGTACTCCTCCAGGACCTCTTCCAGCTCCACATCCGGACGGCTTGGTGGAGAAGGGGGCTGGGGCCACATCTGCACACCGGGGCTCTTCCTTTGCTTAACGTCCAGGGCGAACCAGCCCCTCTCCCCGCAGTGGCGGGTGTAAGTCACCAGGTCGCCCGGCAATAGGCCGCGACCTGGGTGGCCCATGGGAAGGTGTGAGTTGACATCGCGGCGGGCCACAAACACTTCGGCCTCCAGGCCCGGCTCGTAGATGAAACCGAACCCCCTCCGCGTGTCAAACTGCCGGACTTGGCCTTCATACACCGGGCCCCGCACCCGAAAGGCGATATGACGGAGTGCATCTTTTTCTTTAATTACCCGCGCCATTACTTCGGCCCTCTGCTGCTCCCTGGCAGCAATCTCTCGGCCCAACTGGTTTGGTTCCCTGTCCCAATAAGGGGCGTTGGCAGACCCCTGCTCCCGGGTCGGGCCCCGCTGGACCGCGCCCACACCGGCCACTACCGGTACTCTCTCGTGGGGGTCCTGCGGTGACATTGCCTGGACTGCTGCTTCACAGTGGCGGCCCGGCGCAGCCTCAGCCGAGGCGGGGGATTCAGGGACAGCTGGCCTCACCGGTTGGGCCTGCAGCGGCCGGTTCCTCCACGGCCGGGCGGACTGCCGGAGCCGGGACGGTCTCGGGTGCGGCCTCTTCCGGGGCCGACTGCTTCTCGCCACGGATGGCTACTTCCCGCGGGGCCTTCCATGGCAGCGGGAGGGACACAGGCCGTTCCCAAACAACGTCCCCAGGCTGGTCCTCTAGGGCGGACGAGTTGGATTCCGCTACCGGTGTTGGGGGTAGCGGACCAAGCGGAGGGGCAGCAACAACCGGTACGGCTGGCGGGGGAGGCAGGAGGGTGAGCGGGCGCAGGCCGGGCCCCTCAGCCACAGCGGCCAGTCCTTGGACACAGAGGAGTGGGTCGCTTACCCGCTCCTCCAACACTGCCTCCACCTCGCGTCTCCGCACGGCCGCCACCACTTCCTCCATCTCGGCCACCCAGCGCTGCATCAAGAACCGGACCTGGGCTTGAAGGCGGCAGCACATTTGTGCTGTCCGGGCTTCCACCCATGCCGCTGTTCCTGGCGTGGGCTCTAGGGTTTCAGCGGTGCCGGACGGACGGGACATCATGCGCAGCAGTATTCCAGGAACCAAATGTGTAGCAGAGTCCTGGTGTCCCCACTTTTTATGCCCTTGGCTACATCAAGCAGACACACACCCGCCCTCCCTTGGTTCTCTTCAGCACTTCCGCTTGTTGGGGGCGGGGCTTCGCTTTCGTGCCCTCCCTGCTCGGAGAAGACGCTCGAGCGGGATATTTTCGCGCCAAGATGGCGGCGCTTCAAAATTTTCGTCCGGACACCGCCGGCGAAGATCACAAGGCGCACTTCTACTGGTAAGTAGATGGGCTCAATCCTGTTCGTGACGCCAAGTTGTCACGGGCGGGGAGGACGCCGCCACTGCGCGCTCGCTAACGCTCGCTAACGCTTGGGTCCGGCGCTCGGTGGCTCAAGCGGTGGGCCGGATCCGGGGACTCGAGCGGCGCTCCTCGCCCGTGAGTGAAAAGGGTGGTTGGTTTGGGGAATTTAGTCCGTGACGCCACCCACGGGTTGTGGTGAAGATTGGCACCACCGCTGCTGGTGACGGGGATCCCGGGAGCGATGGTACGGAGCAGCTGGGATGTTGTTTTACCCCTCCGTGGGTAGGGGTCGGTGGTCCCGGGGCCCGATGGTGAGACGGGGAGGCAGGGTTGGTGAGGTGCAGGGTTGCAGGGACAGCGCGGCGCGGTGCCGGATGGCACGGGTGTACTCACTCAGTAAGAGATGCACAAAGTCCTCGGTAAACCAAACGGCTGGATGGGTGGGTCCCGCAGCCGGCTGCATTGTCTCTCTCCGGACAGGTGATGGCGGCTGTCTTTCCCTGCACCTTTGTGTACTTGGTTAACTACGATGGATCCCCAACTGTAGTCCGCTCCCCGGTGTTTGGGTGTCGGAGGAGCCTGTTTGCCCGCAGGCGCTGGCCCTTGGGTCTCTAGCCTTAGGTGGTAGCTGTATACCCTCACGGTGTGGGCGGTTGCCTTCTATTGGGTCTTTGGCTGTTAGGAAACCCCTGGGGTTCCGGTCACACTCGGATTTGACTATTGTCAGGGGCTCCAAGCCTGGTCGGGTTCCAATGGCCCTGCCTGTGTGTGCTGGCTTCACTTCGCTCCCCGGTCGGTACCAGCGGGCCAACGCCCGATGCCGGGCCTACGGTTTCGCGTTGCTTCACCACTCCTGCAGACGGCCACCACCGTCCGCCAACCTTGCTGTCGGTGCCTGGGCCACAAACCCAGACACACAAGTGTTTACTCCTCACACTTCCACCTCCTGGACTAAACTGTCACTTTTCCCGCCTCCAGGCCTGTGAACTCCTCGGTGGGCGGGGCCAACCACTTGGCTCCGCCCCACCTGGTGTGGACATCAGACCCTGGAGAGAGGCAACAAGGATTTTTGTTTGGCTAATGTTACTTTCTAGTGGGGGTGGGGGTGTTTGTGTGTTACCTGTGACGACCTGGCTAGTCCACGGCGCCACATTCACAACATCACCGCTTCCGTGAGAAATTCTGTGTGTGTGACGAGGTGCATTTTACCACAGATACTTGGACCAGTAAGCATTGACAGGGTCGTTACATGTCGCTGACTGGACACTGGGTAACTATGGTGAGAGATGGAGAAGGGTCTGCTGTACAAGTCTTGCCGTCCCCACGAGTTGTGCGTCAATCCTCTGTATGTAGAAGTTCCTCCACTGCTTCTGCCTCCTCAACCTCGTCTGGGTCCTCCACCTCCGCCCAAAGCCTGTCTGGTAAGGCCACCCACCTTGTAACTGTGCACAAGGATTCACGCATACCTTCTTACTATGCTGGCAGCAGAGCTTGATGGCATCAGGCGGTCGACTCTTTACTTTGATATGTATGGGAAATGTGAGTCACACCGCTGAGGAGTTGTGGACGGTTAGCTCTGGAGACCGATTTTCATCAATGGTTGTCTCCACTCAACCTGCTGCCAGGGAAGGCCGTGTGTGACAATGCTGCAAACCTGGGTGTGGTCCTTCGCCGGGGCAATGTGACACACGTGCCTTGTATGGATAACATGTTCAACCTGGTAATCCAGCAATTTTTAAACCACTATCACGGCCTACATGGGCTTCTACAGAGGGCACGGTGTAACACCTGCCTGGATCCACACACTCAGACGGGCTGTAAAGGATAGGCTAGAGGGAAGCCACTCACCAAGCAGGACTCCTAGAACCCTGAAACCCTTTAACCCCAATACAGGGATTTGGAATTACACAGGGACCAAGGTGATTACTACCTGTGGAAGGCTGCAGTCCGAGAGAGTAATAAACAGACAGGGTAAAACCAGGAATTGTGGAACAGGAACAGAATCGGCCAGCAAGGACGTAATCAGAAAACAAGTAGAGGTCAAATGCAGATTGGGCAACGAGGTACATAAACAGCAGGCAGGAGACGTAGTCAGGAAACAAGCGGTAGTCAGCACACAAAATCACAAAACAGAACAGGGCGAAAAGGAACCAGAAGTTCAGAACTATCTCTTGCAGTGGTCAGCAGACAGGAGGGGCATAAAAAAGGGTGTGGTGTCTTCCCATTGGTTGTAGCTGAATGATGGTACTTCAGCTGTGAGACACCCACCACCTACAGTCAGGCAGTGGTACTGCAGATCCCAAGGTAACCCAGCCCAGTGGATGAGCGGAACCTGCGCCCACCGTCGCCGCTGGCATCGACTCCTCTCCCATCACCAGCACTATCCACGAAAGGAACACGGTGTCACCTGGCGATTGGAGTAGAAGTCGCTGGAGCGGACTCCGGTGGTGACGTAACAGCCGTGTGCGACAATGCGGCAAACCTGGGTGCGACCCTTCGCCGGGGCAATGTGATACATGTGCCTTGTATGGCTCACGTGTTGAACCTGTTTGTCCAGCAATTTTTAAACCACTATCCCGGCCTACATGGGCTTCTGCAGAGGACACGTTTGCTATGTGCTCACTTCCGCCGTTCACACCCCGCAGCTCAACGACTTGCATCGCTCCAGATGTCTTTTGGCCTGCCGGTTCACCGGCTGAAATGCGATGTGCCGACACGCAGGAATTTGAATCTGCACATGTTGCAGCAACTGTGGCAGCACCGCCGAGGCCTGCTCCAATACGTTATGAGGTATAGCCTGGGCTAACGAGATCCAGAGGTGAGGCAGATCACGTTGCTGGAATGGTCTCAGATCAATGACCTATGCACCCTTCTGCACCGTTTCGAAATGGCGACGAAGATGTTTAGCGCTGACGATGCCATTATCAGCATGACAATTCCGGTCATCTACATGCTGGAGCAAACTCTAAACATTATTCAAAGTCAGGTGGTGGGACAAGAGGAAGGGGGAGGAAGTACAGGAGGAGTCATATGCGGAAGGGTTAAGAAGATCTCCAAGGTCCAGACGGTCAGCAGCACCAAGGCGGCAGGCATGTGACGGTGGGGGAGAGGGATTTTCAAGGGCGCATGGTAGCAGCCAAACTGTTGAGATACGTGCAGTAGCCCAGGAAGAAATGGAGGACGAACTGGCGATAGGCATGGAAGACTCAGCAGATGAGGGAGACCTTGATCACATTTCTGTTGTGCGAGGTTGGAGGGAGTGGGCAGAAAAAGGAAGCATGATTTTCACCTTGCCGTCAACAACACAGCAAGGACTTGTTCCTCCTGGATGCGCAAGACACATGAGCGCCTTCTTGCTGCACTACCTACAACATGACTCTCGGATTGTCAAAATTCGAAGTAATGCCGACTACTGGGTTGCCACAGTCTTAGGGGTACTTTGCATGTTGCGACATCACAAGCCGATGCTAGGGATGCCGAGCGCGATAGTACCCGCCCCCGAACATTATCGCTACGGCAGCTTCACATGCAGTTACCTGCCCTGCGACGTTGCTCTGCCCGGCGATCTGCCTCCTTCTTAAGGGGGCAGGTCGTGCGGCGTCACAGCGACGTCACAAGGCAGGCGGCCAATAGAAGCGGAGGGGCGGAGATGAGCGGGACGTAAACATCACGCCCACCTCCTTCCTTCCGCATTGCCAGTGGAGGTAGGTAAGCGATGTTCCTCACTCCTGCGACTTCACACACAGCGATGTGTGCTGCCGCAGGAAGGAGGAACAACATCGGAACAGCGGTCGATCCGAGTTTATGGAAATGACCGACGCTAGACAGATCACCGATTTACGGCGCTTTTGCAATCGTTTATCAGTGATCAAAGGCTTTACACGCTGCAACGTCGTTACCGGCGCCGAATGTGCATCACTTTCGATTTGACCCCGCCGATATCGCTGGTGCGATGTCGCAGCGTGCAAAGTACCCGTTAGATCCCCGGTACAAGACAAAATTTGGCGAAATAAGTCCTGCCATAGAAAGGGACGCAAGTATGCAGAAGTATCAGCAGAAGCTTGTGTGACGCCCTGGGCAAGCCAGGGGTCACAGGTCATTGCACCAACACACCCTACACCCCAGTTAGGAACACCAAAGCTAAACCAAAATCCTTGTTGCCTTCCTCCAGGGGCTGATGTTCACACCAGGGGGTGGGCCAGGCGGTTGGCTCCGCCCACCGAGGAGTACACAGCTCTGGAAGCGGGAAGAACCAGTCAGTCAGCTCAGGGAAGAGCTTGAGTTGAGTTTAGGAGGAGGAAGTGAAAGGAGTAAACAGCTAAGATGAGCTAAGGAAGTGAAGTGGAAGTGGTAAAGGAGGAGTAGGAGAAGTTGAAGAAAGGTGAAAGGTGACAAAAAGAAAGCCTGGAAAGAGAGTCCATCTGTGTGCAGGACAGGGTCAGCAAGGTCAGCAACGGCGGTGACTGTCTGGAGGGGGATTGTTTGGAAGTTCCTGGAAGGACCGCGGACGGGTAGTGGCCCGGCGGTCTGGAGCAGTGTACCAAAGGACAGTCAGCACCAGGGCAGGGGCCTCTCGGACCCCGGCAAGGCTAGGAGTCGCCATAATTTGCCGAATCCGTCAGTGAAGGGGACGTAGATCCCCCAACAACCAAGTCCCGATTGAAGGCAACAGCCAAACCATTGTAGCAGAAACACCGCCACCGCCAGGGCACCAGTTTCTCAGGGCCAGCGCTTGTGGGCAAAGAGTAGAGCTCCTCCGGTCCAGCTTGAAGCCGGGGAGCGGGTTACCGGTGGGAACCCATCGCTACCAACACAGAAACAAAGGTGCAAGGAAAAGGGACATCACCGTCACCTACTGGGAGAGCAAGTGCAGCCGTCCGTGGGAACCGTCTTTCCAGCCGTGTGGTTTACCGTAAAACTGTGTCAACGTCTCAGGCTGAGTGATTACCACAGTGCCGCAAGGCACAGCGCTGCCCCCGCGTCCCTGCGCCCACCAGGCCCTGCATCTCCCATCTCATCACCGGGCCCCGGGATCACCAACCCCTACTCACGGAGGGGCAACACAACACCTGGCTGCTCCGCATCACCATCCCCGGGATCCCCATATTGAGCAGCGGTGGTGAAATAACCACAACCGTGGGTGGCGTCACGGACAATAAACAACCCCCACACCCAACAAACCCCCTTTCACTCACGGGCGAGGAGTGCCGCTCGAGAACCCCCGGGATCCGGCCCACCGCTCGAGCCACCACTGAGCAGCAGCCGCCGGACCCGAGCAGAAGGGGTGAGCGTAGTGTGCTGACACCCTCCTCCCTGCCCGCGACAACTTGGCGTCACGAACAGGATCTTACCGCTCTGCCGTTTGGTAGAGGTGCGCCTTGTTACTGCCGGAGGTATCCGGCTGAAAAATTTCAGAAGTCGCCATCTTTGGCGCGAAAAGTTCCCGCTCGAGCGTCTTCTCGAGTAGTAGAGGCGCGAAGGCCAAAACCCCGCCCCGAGAGAGAAGTGGCCGGAAAGAGCTAAGGGGGACGTGATGGCGGCTGGCGGCATGTAACCGCAGCTATAGAAGCAGAGACGCCAGGACTCTGCAACAATACCAGGTTCCTGGAAAGCACGACTGCCGAGATGTCCGCTCCAGCTAATAACAGCGAGACCGCCGCGCCCGGCACGGCGTCGTGGTTGAGGGACCGGACCGTCCCGCTGAGTAATCGTCTGCAGGCTCATATGCAACTCCTCCTGTAGGAGTGGGAGACCGACATGGCGGATGTGGTGGCTGCTATGTGGAGACGCGAGGCAGAAGAGGATTTGGAGGAGCGGGTAAGCGACCCACGTCCCTGTATTCCTGAGGGATCGGCCATTAGAGCTGAGGGGCCCGGCCGGCTTCCGCTCACCCTGCCTCTCTCCCCGCTACCCGTGATAGCTGCTGCCGCTCCGCCATTACACCCGCTACCCGCCCAACCGGTAGCGATACCCTGCCCAGCCGCTCCGGCGGACTGGCCGGCTGCAGACGTCCAGGACGGTCCTGAAGTGCATCAGTGGGAACCGCTAGGATCGCGGCCCCTTAACAGCATGGTGCCATAAGTCCCGGCAGTGACTGTGCCAGACCCTGAGCCTGGAACCGTGGCCTGGATGAAGGCCCGGGTGATTCAATTCCACCGGCGTCAGCAGGATCAGATCTTCCGGATGATGGAGCAGTGGACCAACGAGGTGGAGGAGCTGATTACAACTGCCCCGATGTACGGAGGGGAAATGGATGTAGCAGAGTCGACTGGTGACCCACGTCCCTATGTCCTACCAGGACCGGCCGCTGCGGCTGAGGGGCCCGGCCTAGTCTCGGCCTATGCATCACCCTTACCATTACTTATGGGGCGCCTTAGTGTAAGCTCGCCTAATCTGCTGCTCCGTGCTACCGTGGGAGGGTCTGAAATGCTGGATACTGGAGGCCAGGAAGCTGCGACAGCTGGCGGCAACCCGCCTGACGCAGGAACACGAGATGATGACTCCGGCCCTAGTCCCGGGTCTGTTGTTGAGTTTGAAGAGGCAAGTGAGCGCTCCCGCTATGTAGGAGACCCCGTGGTTGTCCATATCCCGCGTATCAGTGGAAATGGGTACCAGGTGCCCCTGTCACCGCAGGCATGTCAGTGCATGTTTGATGTGCTGGTGGCAAAGGATGGGTCCGCCTCAGCAGAAAAGTATGAGTAGGGCAGCGGATGCCCACTGCAGCAGTCCCCGTTGGGACCACCACTGAGTTGTTTTTGTGTTTGAAAGTTCTGCTGATGATAAGATGATTACCGTGTACTTCACCTGATTGTCTGCTTGATTTGCAACCGGCCGGAGCCGGCACCGTTGTCCCCGTGGGGACCGTTTAAAAAGTTGTTTTGCATGGGAACTATCCATGGACAAGCCCGTGAACTTGCAGGGCACCCACAAACGTTAAGTGGCTTGTAAATATGTTGGTTGCCGTTACCGTTTTCCGCAATGCCGCCTCCGGAGAGGCAGGTTGGAGGGAGGGCCCTCAGCAGAGCAGGCTGGGGCCCAGCCACCAAAGGAACCGGTGGCTACCCTCTGGAGGGGAAGGACAGATCCCGCTCGGGTACCGTGTGCTGGACTGTGGGTCAAGGGGTGCTGCCTGGGCTTTAGGGGCAGCATCAGGGCCAGGTTGCTTGGGTGGGAGAGAGCGGAAACCGTAACCGTAAACCGTTTGCAACGTTTAAGAAAAGTGCCTCCCGTTATGGGAAGAATTATTAAAAATGTATATATGTTACCGTTTACAATGTTATATTTTGCAGAAAAATAAAACCGGTGTTGGACGGGCAGCCCGCGGATGGTCTGCATTTTGCTAAGGGGGAATGTGACGCCCTGGGCAAGCCAGGGGTCACAGGTCATTGCACCAACACACCCTACACCCCAGTTAGGAACACCAAAGCTAAACCAAAATCCTTGTTGCCTTCCTCCAGGGGCTGATGTTCACACCAGGGGGTGGGCCAGGCGGTTGGCTCCGCCCACCGAGGAGTACACAGCTCTGGAAGCGGGAAGAACCAGTCAGTCAGCTCAGGGAAGAGCTTGAGTTGAGTTTAGGAGGAGGAAGTGAAAGGAGTAAACAGCTAAGATGAGCTAAGGAAGTGAAGTGGAAGTGGTAAAGGAGGAGTAGGAGAAGTTGAAGAAAGGTGAAAGGTGACAAAAAGAAAGCCTGGAAAGAGAGTCCATCTGTGTGCAGGACAGGGTCAGCAAGGTCAGCAACGGCGGTGACTGTCTGGAGGGGGACTGTTTGGAAGTTCCTGGAAGGACCGCGGACGGGTAGTGGCCCGGCGGTCTGGAGCAGTGTACCAAAGGACAGTCAGCACCAGGGCAGGGGCCTCTCGGACCCCGGCAAGGCTAGGAGTCGCCATAATTTGCCGAATCCATCAGTGAAGGGGACGTAGATCCCCCAACAACCAAGTCCCGATTGAAGGCAACAGCCAAACCATTGTAGCAGAAACACCGCCAGGGCACCAGTTTCTCAGGGCCAGCGCTTGCGGGCAAAGAGTAGAGCTCCTCCGGTCCAGCTTGAAGCCGGGGAGCGGGTTACCGGTGGGAACCCATCGCTACCAACACAGAAACAAAGGTGCAAGGAAAAGGGACATCACCGTCACCTACTGGGAGAGCAAGTGCAGCCGTCCGTGGGAACCGTCTTTCCAGCCGTGTGGTTTACCGTAAAACTGTGTCAACGTCTCAGGCTGAGTGAGTACCACAGTGCCGCAAGGCACAGCGCTGCCCCCGCGTCCCTGCGCCCACCAGGCCCTGCATCTCCCATCTCATCACCGGGCCCCGGGATCACCAACCCCTACCCACGGAGGGGCAACACAACACCTGGCTGCTCCGCATCACCATCCCCGGGATCCCCATATTGAGCAGCGGTGGTGAAATCACCACAACCGTGGGTGGCGTCACGGACAATAAACAACCCCCACACCCAACAAACCCCCTTTCACTCACGGGCGAGGAGTGCCGCTCGAGAACCCCCGGGATCCGGCCCACCGCTCGAGCCACCACTGAGCAGCAGCCGCCGGACCCGAGCAGAAGGGGTGAGCGTAGTGTGCTGACACCCTCCTCCCCGCCCGCGACACTTGCACGCAATGTTAGAGCGGCTTTTCCACTAAACACCAGTGCTGCACAGAGTGAATCTCACATTTCTAACTTTCCAACCATGGGACTGTGGAGTCCTCATCACTGAAACCGTACCAGCTAAATAATGGGGGTAAAGCTGGGCTCAATTGCTTTATAGAACAGGTGCTTGAAGGAAAGTCTACAGATAATGTGATAGATCCCAAGCACTCAATCAGACAAAGGTAATGCAAAAAAGGGTTTTTTATTCTTGAATTATATGCAAAAAGAAAAAAATGCCACTACCGATAGAGCAAAGCCAAGCCAACGTTTCGGCCTATGTTAGGCCTTTGTCAAGGTCTTGCCTACAAGAAATAATAAAGAATATTTACACACCAAAAGTGACAAATTGTGACTAAAAATGTACATATTTACAAGTTATGTATGTACACATACTTTTGTGAGAGACCATGGAACATGGATGGGTCAAACGTCCGAGGATTGTACCACGGGTAGGGCGTTTTTGCTTTTTCAGGCGTAGTACGCTAAATGAAACAGGTATAATTAAGTACCACAGGCACAGTGTAAACAGGCCGTACAGTAAATACAAGCGTGTGCTGGTATAGCAGAAAATCAAGAATGAGTATACCAATAATTGGTAAGTAAATGTTATATGGGCACAATATATAGATTAACACAGACAGTCCCATAATGGAACAATGTTGGTTTGAACAACATCTTGGTGAGTAATCACAACCAATCAGAGGAATAGGCATTAATACAATAATATATATATATATATATTTTCTGAGGGCAAGCACCAGGAGGAGGTATCCGACTAGACAATGAAAAGCTTGTAAGGGGACATATTACTGTTGGTATAATCAAGCATATGGTAGGCATGAACAGGCATGGAAATGATTATATGCAGGTTTGTGTTAAACGGTGATATACAGGCATAATATGCAAAGTATGAGGTAATATGGCACATACCCACAGTCAGGGAGAAGCGAGAGGCTAGGGGAGAGGTGGAGGAAGTGCCTGAGGGAGAGAAGGAGGTTGAGATAATATTAAGTAACTGTATTGAGGAGAACTATGTACATGTATACAATTAGAGGCAGAGCATACAATTAGAGGCAGAGCATACAATGTGGCATAGATTTACCTTATGGGCACCTGGAATGGGGACAGAGTCCCAGAGGAGCAGGCAGGAGGCGTGTGGCGCTGCTGTGTGTAGCGGAGCGGTTTTTTAAAGGTGGATGCTACTTCCTGGTATGAGTCACAACTGTCATAGCGCATGCTAGATGCTACACACAGCAGCGCCACACGCCTCCTGCCTGCTCTTCTGGGACTCTGTCCCCATTCCAGGTGCCCATAAGGTAAATCTATGCCACATTGTATGCTCTGCCTCTAATTGTATGCTCTGCCTCTAATTGTATACATGTACATAGTTCTCCTCAATACAGTTACTTAATATTATCTCAACCTCCTTCTCTCCCTCAGGCACTTCCTCCACCTCTCCCCTAGCCTCTCACTTCTCCCTGACTGTGGGTATGTGCCATATTACCTCATACTTTGCATATTATGCCTGTATATCACCGTTTAACACAAACCTGCATATAATCATTTCCATGCCTGTTCATGCCTACCATATGCTTGATTATACCAACAGTAATATGTCCCCTTACAAGCTTTTCATTGTCTAGTCGGATACCTCCTCCTGGTGCTTGCCCTCAGAAAATATATATATATTATTGTATTAATGCCTATTCCTCTGATTGGTTGTGATTACTCACCAAGATGTTGTTCAAACCAACATTGTTCCATTATGGGACTGTCTGTGTTAATCTATATATTGTGCCCATATAACATTTACTTACCAATTATTGGTATACTCATTCTTGATTTTCTGCTATACCAGCACACGCTTGTATTTACTGTACGGCCTGTTTACACTGTGCCTGTGGTGCTTAATTATACCTGTTTCATTTAGCGTACTACGCCTGAAAAAGCAAAAACGCCCTACCCGTGGTACAATCCTCGGACGTTTGACCCGTTCATGTTCCATGGTCTCTCACAAAACGTATGTGTACATACATAACTTGTAAATATGTAAATTTTTAGTCACAATTTGTCACTTTTGGTGTGTAAATATTCTTTATTATTTCTTGTAGGCAAGACCTTGACAAGGGCCTAACATAGGCCGAAACGTTGGCTTGGCTTTGCTCTATCGGTAGTGGCATTTTTTCTTTTTGCATATAATTCAAGAATAAAAAACCCTTTTTTGCATTACCTTTGTCTGATTGAGTGCTTGGGATCTATCACATTATCTAAAACCGTACCAGCCACACATCGTATCTGGTGGTAACAGCAATTTTATGGAACCGTATCATGAATTATTTAGCATATCCTTTGCAAGGCCACAATACACAAGAAGTCTGACACATAGTCAACGCCTGGTAAGGATCATACAGGAGTATCTCCAAGTGAATATCGATGCCATGACTCTGCAACTGGAGCCTTGCTCATTTTGGGCTTCCAATCAGGAAAAATGGGCTGAGCTCGCCACTTACGCCTTGGAGATCTTGTCGTGTCCCGCAGTCAGCGTTCTCTCGGAACGTGTATTCAGTGCTGTTGGGGGTGTGCTGACAGATAAGCGCACTCGTCTGTCTAGTGACAATGTGGACAGACTAACGTTCATCAAGATGAACAAGTCATTGATCCGCAAGGACTTTTCTACCCCTGTGTCATCCTGGGGAGACTAAAGGCTTGTAGATTTTTGAATGTGCTTCATGAAAATAACCATTTTACGTTTGCAACTGTGGGAAAATTGATGCCACTTAAGTGGTGTCTGTGGCCAAATTTGGCAAAATAATTGCTGCCATAGAAAGGAACGCACGTATGCAGGAGTATCAGCAGAAGCTGTTACACAATCTTAGATCAGCTTTTCCACTAAACACCAGTGGTCCACATAATGAATCTCACAGCTTTGTCATGGCTAGGAGGAAATGGTCTTTTACTTGTCCACATCTGAGGGACCGAGGGCTGGCTGCTGTGCTGAGACGGCGTTGAGTATGGTGTCCCTGCAGAGTTGCAAATTTGGTCATATACAAAAGGAGTGGAAAAAGGCAAAGATGCTGGTGGAAAGGGGAAGAGGCATGTTGGAAAGGGAAAAACAGTTTGTGTCCATGGGGTTGGTGGTAAAGCAACAGTAACATCTGCTGAAGAAACACCATCTGTTACGGGGGACTGGCAGATTAGGATATGGTTATATATATCCCAATCGCCAGTCGGGGTCCACCGTGCTGCCAGATGGAAAAGGAGATGTTGGCAACCCGAAGGTTAGGCGGAGGATATAGAGCTGGGTGGCTCTGAAACTATTCGGAGCCTGACCCGAGTTAGATGACACTCGGATCAGGAGACTGTGAACCCTGTTAGCGTCACAGGGTCCACACACCCAGCCCAGGAACTCCCTGTTAACAACACAAGGGCCCTGGGGTACGCTTTCTGTGTGTGTAGGGGGCACACCTGTGGACAGCAGGCGCAGCAGCAGCCCAGTTAATGCCACTGGGCTGCACTAGCAGGACTGGTAGGACAGAAGCTGGCCGTAACCGTGCCGCGTTACCAAGTGTGGTGGCGTCCAGCACTGATGCCCTATCCCTGCCTACCTCTGTCCTTATGCCGCAATGGGTTCAACACATGGAGGTGTGCTCTGTCTGAGCATAATAGAAGACTGCGCACCTCCATGTTGTCTCCAGCCCCTTTTATAACCTGGGTCCGCCCCCAACCCAGGGTGGACCACAATGCACCTCCAGGAGCAGAGTGCCACGTCATTATTGACATAACCAGCGGCCTATCCTGAACTGCCACTTCACTGATGACCTCATGGCAGCAACACCCCAAACACCTCACCAGTCATCGTCTGACGAACAATGATGAGGTGGCAAGTCATAGGGGCGGGCCTCTGCGAGCCAGTCCGGAGTGGCCACATCATCAGGACACCTGATGCCCTGTGGCCTATCTGGGTCTGCCATCTCACGGACATGGCCAGTGAGGTCCTTACCTGACCTAGCCTCTGGTGCCTGAGCATGCTCAGTAGCCTGAACAACCGACTTCGCCTCAGAAATCACTCAGCCTGAGCATGCTCAGTAGGCACAACGCAGGACTTAGACACAGACTGAAGTCCAAGTACCTGTGCAAAGAGGCTTTTCGCACTAAGTGTGGGAGCATGCTCAGTAGCCCAAACTGAGGACTTAGCCTCAGGAATGGCACAGTCAGGCTGAGCATGCTCATTAGGCGAAACACTGGACTTAGGCTGTGGCAAATCGGCACACGCATGCGCACTAGACGCCTCTCCACACTTTGACGTGAAGGAGGAAGCAGCCAGCTGGATGACCCGAGGCACGGCGAAAAATGGCAGCCGACGCCTGTGCGCAACTGGAACCCCAGCAGGCTGCTTGCAGCTATGGCGGCACCGATTTGTAACACCATCTTCCAGCCAAAATAAAATGTCTACTTCTTCCCGTGGATAATCTGATATGATCCCTTTGTTACGGACATGACCATCGCTACCAAATGTAGATTAGGCACCAAAACAGCAGGTGCTTGAATGGATCTCAAGTGCTCCATCAAGTGGCCTCTCCTCCACCTCAACTTCAATATCCCAAATAACTCCATTCCTCTGTGGTGTCACCCCTATCGCACTTGCTTCCTACCAGCTTTCAAGTCTCCACCTACCCTGCTGAGTATGGGGTAACAGAGATGGTTGAGTCTGCAGAGCTGTTTAGTCACACTATAGCCTGAGAATCAGAGGTCTGCTCAAAAGCTGCTGTGAGTCCAGACAAGGAAATGATTTGCACCGATGCCCAGAAGCTTTGGGAGTCGGATCCAGGCCCAGATGAAGAAGGTTCTGAGCATAATGTAGACCCTTATTCCCAAACTGTAACTCCTCTTGGTGGAGACAATGGGGAACATGCTGATGAGACTCAGATACCTGATTGGAACGACAACTTTACTATTCGGTCAGGGAAGGAAGAGGTTTGCTCTGAGGAGTCATGACGAGGGGAGTAAAAACACACAGGGTGATGATTAGGTTTGAGACCCCACTTACTGTCAACCCACAGTCAGCCAGTCGATGAGGTCAGCAGAGGAGGTGGAGGAGGATGCCACTGACGACAAGGTTAGGTTGCGTCTTTCTGGACAGAGACGCAATACTGGAAGCACGTCAACAACTGAATCCTCAGCCACAACTCGTGGTGGCTCTGCAGGTCGCATGGGCTGTAAGCCTTGCCTAGCCTGGGCCTTTTTTGACATCGCAAAGGATCACCCAACTCATGTCATCTGTGAAATCTGTCACCAATCTGAAAGTAGAGGCCAAAAACTCACGGAGTACTTTCTCCAGGAACCGTCATATGGATATGAAGTGATCGGGTGAGGGTGTATTCATGACATTTATCCACTGTGAATGCAAGATGCTTATTTGCCGTTCATTGTATGCATTGTTGCTCACCACCCACAAGGGGCTGCTGTTTTGCATTTGCCTTTGACTCTTTGGTCACTATAGCAATAGCAAAACGGTCTTCGGCTGTGGACTTGGAGACCGGAGGAGGTGCTGTATGTGAACTGAAGTAAAAGCAAAAGGTGTGCGTAACAGAAAGGAGCCGCCGCGGAAACACTTAGGTGGATTGTGAGGAGACTCGTGTTGGAGTTTGTTGAGGAGGACCGTAACGTCTGTGAGCAGCATCCTGTGCCGTAGACCGCCATTCTTTAGTTGCTGGCTATACTGTTTACCGTGAGAGGATCGTCAAGTCTGTATTTATGGCAACTGAACACCACAGTACCCGGGTACGGTAGTCAGTTACAGTTAAAATCCTAGAGGGACAGCAACACATGTTTGCATTGACTGTTGCTTTACAAGATTTCCCGGACTGTGTTGCTGAGCTGTATGGTTTGCCTTACCACTTTTATCATCAGCCTTATCTTTGAGGCTTCAGCAAACAAGGGTATTCAGGGGGGTTAATGGGTTTTGTCTATGCTTAGATAGATAAGTTGTAAGCTCTTGTGCTGCGCCACTGGTAGGTCATGTTCGCACACACACACACACACACGCACACAATTACTCCTGCAATGCAGAGGGATTACCAGGTAGTAGGTAGTAGGCAACTGTTTAGACAGTCCCTTGGTTAGGCAAAGGTTGGTGAGAAGGGGGTATAAATCGCCATGACGAGTGTCGCAGCATAGGGGTGTAGGCTTTTGGACTTGTGAATAAATTGTTCTATTCATTCACTTTTATGCATGGTTGTTATTGTTTGTTTTGGTAAAGTTAAACAATCATTTATCAACCCAACTGCCTAGAGTCCTTTTCCTGGTGCCTGGTTTTGCTGCATACTGGGGAGCCCACCCTGTACACGACTTTAAATGAAGCATAAGTCGCAGTGGGAAGGTCACTGTGCTACAATGCGGCCTAGCGGGGCGGGGCAACCACAGTCTGCCCCATCAAGTGCATCTGCGTGCTCCTCATTCTCTGACTGTGGGGACAGCAGTCACACAGGCTTTTGGACGCAGACCTTCCACCCCTTTACCCGCAACAAGCATTGTGATTGGCAGGTCGTCAGTTGTTTTAGAAGTGGAAACAGCTGCTGGTGTTGAGCTCTCTCAGACATCGAGAGCACCACCTTTGGATGAAGGCAACATTATATCTACGCCTGCACCTTTCTCACAGATTGTCTGGTCTACCTGCAGTTTAAAGTTGCCTAGCAGAAATGGAGAAGTTGTGTAGAATGCAGAGGTGGTGTAGCTTTCTTGTCAACAGAGGAACCCTCACTGACTATCCCAGACAATGAAACTATGCCCCTAAAACTGCCTGCACTTTTTGCACTTCAAATTGCGTAGCTAAAATGGAGAGGTGGTGTAGAATGCAGAGGTGGTATAGCTTTGTTGTCAGCAGAGGAACCCTCACTGACTATCCCAAACAATGAAACTTTGCCTCAAGGACCTGCCTGAGCTGATTTAGACAGACGCTGTGATAAACCCTTGCACAGCGCTGGCACAGACCTGCTTAGCAAAAATGGCTATGAACTGCTCTAATGTAGCCCTGAAAAGAGCTGAAATTATAAGTAGTCCCTAATCCCTAAACCGATGTATAGATTGCACTGTATAAGTCTATATCGCACACAGCAGCAGCAGCGGGAGCGGTGACTGTCACACACCCGCAGCAGAGAGATAATGGCGGCGATGGGGAAAATGGCTGGGTCTTATAGGGCAAGGACATGTGACATGCACAATCAATGACACATGCCCTTGCTTGTTTGGCAAAAATCCACTTTGCTGTGTGTGTGTCTGTGATTGGCTGACAGCCTGGCCTGCCCCACTGTACGAGCGGTTAGGAAGGAAAAAAAAATGGCGATTGCCATTCTTTCAGCACTGATCTAAACCCAGTCTCCCCGCACACTATACACTTACTTTTGATAATATCATTAGTAACAGTGACTGACAGTATTACAATGAAAACCCAGCTAGTAAATAGCTACGCTTTTGGTGATCGAACCGTTATCGAACGGTAACTCGAACGGTCAAACATGAAGCAAATCGTTTGAGTTCGTTGACCGACTCGAACATCGCCCAAAACCACTCGATTCGAACATCGCTCATCTCTACTATACACTTCCTACTAATTGATGGTTGTTGTTACCTTCCGAAAAATTTAGATACAACCTTTCTCTGTGCTACAGTTATTGCTGTTCTCTAATTATGATTATGGATGATCAAATGCCTTACTATTCGCTTCGACAGATATCCGACGAATAGGTCACCACCATTCGAGTATTCGCGAATATTCGCCCCCCAATATAAGTCTATGGGAAACCAGAATAATTTTACGTTGGACCCGTCGGTGAGCTGTGGGGACTGAGGAAAAGGCTGAAATGGATGGGAAAAGGCTAAAACAGTATGGACACAGTTTGTAGAAGGTGCCTGACTATATTTCTGGTGTCTTGGAATTACGTGGTCAGAGCAGCACGCGATGTTTACGTAGTCGCCAGAACAGCTCTCAAACCAAAGTAAAAAAGGGGAAATTGATAAGAAACAGTTTGTAGTGCCTAATCACTGTAATAAAACGGCAAGTCAAGCCTCGACCTCCAAAAAAAACTCACTTTAGCATATGTTCACACGTTTCGTTTTTTACATTTTTCGTTCTTTTTCGATTAGAAAGGGCTGTAACTTATACATTATATTGGTGTCTGTCTCACACCTCCTTTTTGGGACATATTTGACAGCACTTTAAAAGGTCAGCTACAATGTGCCTGTTGGGATGTTGACCTTGCCCTCCTCCTCCTCCTCCACCAACACCACCGACTCCAGTGGCCCTTAATTCAAATGTAGAAAGGGCCACTTGCTGTCCTCAAATCTCAGACTTCTTAGGGCTCTCAGGTGGGCCCTGTAACAAACATTGTGGAGGAACGGCAGTCATTTGTAGTTTTCTGCGTCCCCTATATCATTAGTGTGAAAGTTGGAATATGTACTCCATAACACTTTACAGTGCTTTTGCCAATGTGGTCATTTGGGTGTTGGCCTAGCTCTCAACATCTTTTTTTTAAAAAATTGGTAGGATAAGCAACAGAGCATAACATGCCAAAGAGTTTAATAAATTCAGTTTCCCCAGGGGATAATGGTTCAGACACCATGGAGCAAACCATCAGAAGGTACTCCCAACAGCTTTTTTAAAATATAGGTAGGAATTGCAAAAAACCATAACATGCCAAGGAGTTTAATAAATTCAGTTCCCCTAGGGTGTAACGGTTCAGACACCATGTAGCAAAGCATGAGAAGGTACTCCCAACAGCTCTCAACATTTTTTTTTTAAAATTGGTAGGATAAGCAACAGGACATAACATTACAAGGAGTTTAATAAATTTGGATTCCGCAGGGTGCCATGTGTAACACACCATGGAGCACCACATCAATTAAGAACACAAATAGAGACTGCCTGACCAATTGTTATAGACAGTGTAGCCTCAACAGTGGTTGTGCCAGTGCATAATGTACAAAGGCGTGACAAATATTGCCCTGGGTGATTTGGGTGATTGAGCTGAACAATTAATCGCAGCAGCATAACAAGTTAGATTAGTCATGCGGTCTCATTTATTAGATGATAGACAAAATAGTCTTGTATGAGAAGCAATGGAACTTATTTAAAGTTAAGAAATACAAATACACTTATTATTGGGTCTTGTTAACAGGCGGCCTGAGATACTCTGGGGCAATCCATCTATGGTTCATTTTGATCATTGTCAAACTGGTTGCACTTTCCGTGGATAGTCTTGTGCGAGTATCTATTATTATTGACCCTGCTGAGCTGAAAACACGCTCAGACAACACACTTGCAGCATGGCAAACTAGCACTTCCAAAGCGTTTAAGGCGAGGTCTGGCCAAGTGTTGAGCTTGGAAACCTAATAGTTAAAGGGAACGGTAGACTCTGAAAGCACGCTGATATGGTCACCTACATAATCCCTCACCATCTTACTTAAGTGTTCCCTCCTTGTCTTAGTTCCCCCAACTGGTATCTGATTCAAAGTTGACAGTTTGTGGAAAATGGACCAGTTTTGGCACATTAGTCCCCCGCCTGTGTTGCTCCTACTATGCGTAGCCCTCTGTTATAATCCAGTTGCGCGAGATGACACGCTACCTCTGACTCCAGCATGATCTAAGGGTAATCGTTTCATCAACTGCTCCACTACAGCCCTCTTGACTGTTTCCATAGTACAATCTTTATTTGTCTCGACAAGTAGCGAAGTGAATTTGTCTTTGCAGCGTCGGTCAAGGAAGGTACATAACCAGTATTTGTTGTCTGTCAAAATGTGGACTAGCCGACAGTCATGAGGAAGGCAGTGTGACATGAACTGTGCCATGTGTCCCAGACTCTGAACTGGAAACCTTTGTGTGTCACTGCTAAGAATAGATTCTGTCTCCCTAAACCTCCTCTCTTCCTCAGTCTCTCTCCTCCTCCTGCTCCTCCTCAGGCCAACCATGCTGGACAGCCCTGAAGCTCGGGTTGTCAATCCCTTGGTTACCAACTTCCAACCATTCCTGTTCTTCATCATCCTCCTCATCCTCATGATGCTGACCAAAGGTGGCCTGAGCCTGTTGGCCGAGGTTGTGCGGATTACTAGCAACCATTGTTAAGTCTGGATCCACACACACCTCGGGTGCATGATCACTTTGGTCAGTCAGACCATCCAGAGAGTGTTTCAATAAACAAATCAGTGGAATGGTAATGCTGATAAGAGCATCATCACTGCTCACAATGTTGGTACAGTAATCAAAATTCTCTAGGACCTGATAAATGTCTGCAATTCACACCCACTCAGCACTACTTATGTCTGGTAACTGCGTCTGATGGGCATGTTCCAGCTGGAATTGGGATACTGCCCTCTGCTGCTCATGGATCCTGGACAACATATGATAGGTTGAATTCAATCTCGTAGGGAGGTCACATATAAGTCTGTGACGAGGCAAGTGTAAGCGCTGCTGCAGCACTGCCAGGTCAGCAAAAGAGGGAGATGACTTGCGGAAATGGGCGCTAATACGTCGTACCTTGGTAAGTAGGTCTGGTATCCCAGGGTATTTTTTCACAAAAAGTGCTGAACTACTAAATTTACAACGTGGCCATATAAGGAACGTGTACAAGCTTTCCAAGCTTTAAAGCCGCTACCAGATTATGACCATTATCGCACACTACCATCCCTGGACGGAGGTCCAACAGTGCAAGCCACTCCTCTGTCTGCTCAGTGATTGCTTTCAAAAGCTCAGGTGCCGTGTGTGATTTGTCACCGATACAGATGAGCTTCAGTAGAGAGTGTTGCCGCTTAGCCGAGGCAGGGCTGCATAGATCCCAGCTGGGGAATGATGTCGACGGTTGGACACCGGCAGATGTTGAGGAGGATGCACGGGAGCCAGATGAAGAGTAGGAGGAGGAGGGAGTTGTTGCTGTGTAGGAGGCTACTGAAATTGTGATTGAAGTGGGGCCTGCTATTCTTGATGTGGGAACTATATGGGATGTTGCCGACTCAGACTCTGTACCAGCCACCACCTGGTTCACCCAGTGTGCCATTAGTGAGATGTAGCGTCCCTGTCCACTTCCGCTTGTCCAAGTGTTAAGTGGACCTTCCCTGTTATGGCGTTGGTGAGAGCCCGTTTGATGTTTACGTACACTTGATTGTGGAGCGCGTGGATGGCAAAACGAGAAAAATAGTGGCGGATAGGCACAGAGTACCAATGTTGTAACACCGCCAAAAGGTCGCGGAAAGCCTCTGTCCTTACAAGCCGATACGGCAACATCTCAAGGGCTATCCATCGTGCAATGTGTGCAGTTATGGTTTCTGCCCTTGGGTGTGTAACTGGGTATTTTCGCTTCTTTTTAAAGGTCTGTGGTAGGGACAACTGAACGAAACGCTAGGACAATGAAGCGGATGTGGTCGTTGATAATTGAGTTTGGACAACATCAGGTTGGGAGAAGGAAGCATCAGCGCCACCTTCTTGCACACCAATTTGGGAAGCAGGCAGCCCAGGGGAAGTGGCAGTGTTTTGAGTCTGGAAATTGTGTTTTTTACCTTGTGCTGTCAACCACCTAGTGATACAGTTAGGTCCAGAAATATTTGGACAGTGACACAATTTTCGCGAGTTGGGCTCTGCATGCCACCACATTGGATTTGAAATGAAACCTCTACAACAGAATTCAAGTGCAGATTGTAACATTTAATTTGAAGGTTTGAACAAAAATATCTGATAGAAATTGTAGGAATTGTACACATTTCTTTACAAACACTCCACATTTTAGGAGGTCAAAAGTAATTGGACAAATAAACCAAACCCAAACAAAATATTTTTATTTTCAATATTTTGTTGCGAATCCTTTGGAGGCAATCACTGCCTTAAGTCTGGAACCCATGGACATCACCAAACGCTGGGTTTCCTCCTTCTTAATGCTTTGCCAGGCCTTTACAGCCGCAGCCTTCAGGTCTTGCTTGTTTGTGGGTCTTTCCGTCTTAAGTCTGGATTTGAGCAAGTGAAATGCATGCTCAATTGGGTTAAGATCTGGTGATTGACTTGGCCATTGCAGAATGTTCCACTTTTTTGCACTCATGAACTCCTGGGTAGCTTTGGCTGTATGCTTGGGGTCATTGTCCATCTGTACTATGAAGCGCCGTCCGATCAACTTTGCGGCATTTGGCTGAATCTGGGCTGAAAGTATATCCCGGTACACTTCAGAATTCATCCGGCTACTCTTGTCTGCTGTTATGTCATCAATAAACACAAGTGACCCAGTGCCATTGAAAGCCATGCATGCCCATGCCATCACGTTGCCTCCACCATGTTTTACAGAGGATGTGGTGTGCCTTGGATCATGTGCCGTTCCCTTTCTTCTCCAAACTTTTTTCTTCCCATCATTCTGGTACAGGTTGATCTTTGTCTCATCTGTCCATAGAATACTTTTCCAGAACTGAGCTGGCTTCATGAGGTGTTTTTCAGCAAATTTAACTCTGGCCTGTCTATTTTTGGAATTGATGAATGGTTTGCATCTAGATGTGAACCCTTTGTATTTACTTTCATGGAGTCTTCTCTTTACTGTTGACTTAGAGACAGATACACCTACTTCACTGAGAGTGTTCTGGACTTCAGTTGATGTTGTGAACGGGTTCTTCTTCACCAAAGAAAGTATGCGGCGATCATCCACCACTGTTGTCATCCGTGGACGCCCAGGCCTTTTTGAGTTCCCAAGCTCACCAGTCAATTCCTTTTTTCTCAGAATGTACCCGACTGTTGATTTTGCTACTCCAAGCATGTCTGCTATCTCTCTGATGGATTTTTTCTTTTTTTCAGCCTCAGGATGTTCTGCTTCACCTCAATTGAGAGTTCCTTAGACCGCATGTTGTCTGGTCACAGCAACAGCTTCCAAATGCAAAACCACACACCTGTAATCAACCCCAGACCTTTTAACTACTTCATTGATTACAGGTTAACGAGGGAGACGCCTTCAGAGTTAATTGCAGACCTTAGAGTCCCTTGTCCAATTACTTTTGGTCCCTTTAAAAAGAGGAGGCTATGCATTACAGAGCTATGATTCCTAAACCCTTTCTCCGATTTGGATGTGAAAACTCTCATATTGCAGCTGGGAGTGTGCACTTTCAGCCCATATTATATATATAATTGTATTTCTGAACATGTTTTTGTAAACAGCTAAAATAACAAAACTTGTGTCACTGTCCAAATATTTCTGGACCTAACTGTATGCTTGGCTAACATATGGTTTCTCATGCTCGAGGTGCCCAAGCTGGAATCATTTTTGCCTCTGCTAAGCTTGATCTGACAGATTTGACAAATGACCACTGTTTGGTCCGAAGGACTCTTGGAAAAAAACTGCCACACAATCGCAGCACGGACCCTCTGACTCTGAGATGGCACAGGTGGTGCACGAACCCTAGGACTCTGACATGCCGCAGGTGGTTGTGTCATGTGCACAGTTGGTTGACCTCTGGCAGTGGTCGAATTCCTATCTCTTACAGCCTCTTTGAGTACTATGGGCACATGCTCCTCTGCACTGCTGCTCTCGCAGTCCATGCCACCCGTCTATGTTGGATCAGTCACCTCATCATCGACCAGGTCGTCTTCAAATTCCTGAAGGTCAACATGTTTGGTAATAGAGGTTTAAGGCTGACCTGAGGGCAACTGTGTCTCATCATCCTCCAACACTTCCACCTGATTGCCCAGCATGTCACGGTCAACAAAATGGCTTTCTTCTGGCCTTGGGTGCTCAAAAATCTGTGCATTACTGAACACAACGGCCTCACCTGCATTGGTGGTGTTGCGCGGTGAGAGGCAAGAAGGTCAAAGGGTCCCGTAAACAGTTCCTCAGAGTAACCTTCTTGGGGGGTCATGTGTTTCCTTAGAATACTGATGTTAGGAAGGAGGACTAGGTTGAGGATTCGATGGCCTAGCCTCTGGGCTACTCAAGTCTTTGTGGACATTTGGGATTTGCTACTCGACAAGTAACTGGAGGCATTTTCTGCTAGCCAACTCATTACCTGTTCGCACTGTTCAGGGCGCAAGAGTGGTTTTCCACGTGGACAAGAATATTGGGATAGGAAGGCAGAGGCGACCACCACTGTCACTGCCACCTCGTCCACGGCTGTTACCGCCTCTTTTTCCCATTTTTTTGGTTTGACTATTTGAAGGTGAACACTGTAACGAGATCTTTTGTACAGGCAGTGGAACAACACTGATGGTGGGTTGTTAAACTTGTGTAATTAGTTTCCCACGATAGCTGTTTCAGTAAGTCTAAAAAATGCAAGGTACCTTTATTGGACAAAGTACCACTTGGAGGAGTCGACAAATATGTTGTGAATGTCTTTCAGCCCTAAAAGAAAACAGGGTTTGACACCACTTTTATTTTAGTATTGTTTTTTGGCACTCAGACTGTGTTTTAGTTGCCGCATGCCACTATCTAAGTTCTGTAAGATATGAAGCCGCCACCACCAGGATGCTAGGTTGGTGGTATGAAAGTATTTGGCTTCAGGCAAAGTAGAGCCACTGACACAAAGTATTAATTTAAATTTTGGAATGCTGAGACTGTGTTTTAATAAGAGCTGGACACTATGTAGGTTCTGTAAGATATGAAGCTGCCACCAGTATGCTAGGTTGCTGCTATTAAGGTATTGGCCTTCAGGCAGAATTAGAGCCACTGACACCAAGTATTAAAATTTGGTAACACTGAGACTGTGTTTTAGTAGGAGCAGGACACTATGTAGGTTCTGTAAGATATGAAGCCGTGAAATCAGCTACTGGATCTGGTATTTTTATTATTATTATTATTATTATCATTATTACTTATTTATAGAGCACCAATAATTCCATGGTGCTGTACATGAGAAGGGGTTACATACAGAGTACATACACAAGTTACAGTAGACAGACTAGTACAGAGGGAAGAGGGCCCTACCTTTGCGGGCTTACATTCTATAGGATTTTGGGGAGGAGACAGTAGGTGGGCTGTAGATTGGGCAGCAGCTCCGCACGATGGTCGGGCGGCAGCTCCGCACGATGGTCGGGCGGCAGCTCCGCACGATGGTTGGGCGGCAGCTCCGCACGGTGGTCGGGCGGCAGCTCCGCACGATGGTCGGGTGGCAGCTCCGCACGGTAGTGAAGCAGTGAGGTTATTGTAGATTATAGGCATTTCTGCACAGATGGGTTTTCAGGTTCTGTTTGAAGCTTTCAAGGGTAGCAGATAGTCTGATGTGTTGAGGCAGCGAGTTCCAGAAGACTGTGGATGCTCGGGAGAAGTCTTGGAGTCGGTTGCGTGAGGAGCGAATTAGAGAGGAGGAGAGAAGGAGATCTTGGGAGGACCGGAGGTGACGTGTTGGAGTGTAGTGGGAGATTAGTTCAGAGATATACGGAGGAGACAGATTATGCACAGCTTTGTAGGTCAGTGTTAGTAATTTGAATTGGATACGGTGGAAGATTGAGAGCCAGTGGAGGGACTTGCAGAGAGGAGAAGCTGGGTGGTATTTAGGAGAGAGGTGGATCAGTCGGGCAGCAGAATTAAGGATGGACTGGAGAGGGGCGAGCGTGTTAGCAGGGAGCCAACAGAGGAAGATGATACAGTAATCGAGGTGGGCGATTATGAGGGCATGCACTAGCATTTTTGTAGATTGCGAGTTGAGGAAAGGACGGATTCTGGAAATATTTTTGAGTTGAAGACGGCAAGAGGTGGTGAGGGATTGGTTGTGTGGTATGAAGGACAAGGCAGAGTCAAAGGTCACTCCGAGGCAGCAAACTTTGGGTACTGGTGAAAGCCTGGTGTTATTTATTGTAATAGATAGTTCAGGTGGAGAGTGTAGGTGAGATGGAGGAAAGATGATTAGTTCAGTTTTGGCCACATTGAGCTTTAGGATGCGAGAGGAGAAAAAGGAGGATATAGCAGATAGACACTTCGGGATTCTGGACAGCAGAGATGTGACATCTGGGCCAGAGAGGTAGATCTGAGTATCATCGGCATATAAGTGGTACTGGAAGCCATGGGACTTTATGAGTTGTCCCAGGCCAAATGTGTAGATAGAAAAAAGTAAGGGTTCCAGGACAGAGCCCTGAGGGACGCCAACAGAGAGATGGCGGGATGAAGAGGTTGTGTGGGAGTGGAAGACACTAAAAGTGCAGTTGGAATGGTATGAGGAGATCCAAGAGAGGGCAAGATCTCTGACACCAAGGGAAGAGAGGATCTGTAATATAATGGAGTGGTCGACAGTATCGAAGGCTGAGGACAGGTCTAGAAGTAGGAGTATGGAGAAGTGCTTGTTAGCTTTGGCAGTAAGTAATTCGTGATTTTAGTCAGGGCAGTTGCGGTAGAATGATGAGGACGGAAGCTGGACTGTAGGTTGTCAAAAAGAGAGTTAGATGAGAGGTGGGAGGAAAGTTCAGCATGGACGTGCTGTTTCAGGAGTTTTGAGGTGAACGGGAGTAGTGATATGGGGCGGTAGCTGTTAGTAGAGGTTGAGTCGAGGGAAGGTTTCTTTAGGATAGGTGTGACTGTTGCATGTTTAAAGGCAGAAGGGAAGGTACCAGTCGTTAAAGATAGGTTGAAAAGATGGGTTAAGGCTGGAATAAGGATAGTGGTGAGATTGGGGAGGAGGTGGGATGGGATGGGGTCTAGTGTGCAGGTGGTGAGGTGCGCTTTTGAGAGAAGACGTGCAAGCTCTTCTTCGGTAATGGTGGGGAGGAAGTTTATGGGGGAGGGGCAGTGGTCTGTTATATGAAGGGGTTGTAGTGACTGAGCAGAGAAGACTTGCCTTATTTGGTCAATTTTTTTTCTTTGAAATAAGTGGCAAACTCTTCTGCAGAAATGAGGGAGGTTGGAGGGGGCAGTGGTGGGCGAAGGAGGGAGTTGAAAGTATTGAATAACTGTTTGGGGTTGTGTGTTAAAGAGGATATGAGGTTTCTGAAGTAATCCTGTTTAGTGGAGGTGAGGGCCAAGTGAAATGTGTGAATTGCACTTTTGAATGTGGTGAAGTCTTCCTGGGAGTGCATTTTTTTCCAGCGCCGCTCTGCAGCCCTAGACACTTGCCGTAGTTTTAAAGTGAGGCCTTTATGCCAGGGCTGTCTATTGATTCGTCTCACTCTGCCATGCACAAGGGGAGCGACTGAATCAATAGCTGATGTGAGAGTGGTGTTGTAGAAAGTGGTGGCACTGTTTGTGTCGTGGAGTTACGATATGGAGGACAGCGGAAGGATAGAGTCAGAGAGGGTGTGCATGTTGAGGTGTGCAAGGTTTCTGCGGGAATGTGCTAGGTGCTGGACAGGGGGGGCAGGTGAGGAGGACAGGGCTGAAAAGGTCAGCAGATAGGGGTCAGATAGGGAGAGGGGCGAAGTTTTGAGGTCAGAAAGGGAACAGAGGCGGGTGAAGATAAGGTCTAGTGTGTGTCCATCATATGGGTGGCAGAGGCGGACCACTGAGTTTGACCAAAAGACGAAGCGAGGGACAGGAGTTTAAAGGCTGCCGACTTGCAGTTGTCAGTGGGGATGTTGAAGTCACCCATGATGATGGTGGGAATGTCAGCAGAGAGAAAGTGTAGAAGCCAGGCAGAGAAGTGGTCGAAAAAGACAGTGGTAGCGCCCGGGGGTCTGTATATGACAGCCACTTGGAGGTTAGAGGGAGAATAGATTCGGACAGAGTGCACTTCAAAGGAAGGCAGGACAAGAGAGGGTAGAGGTGGGATTGGGTTAAAGCTGCAGTTGTTAGAAAGAAGGAGATCCACTCCTCCACCCTGTCTATTGCCAGGGCGAGGAGTGTGGGAGAAGTGAAGGCCACCGTAGCATAGTGCAGCAGAGGAGGCAGTGTTGGAGGGTGTCAACCATGTTTCGGTGAGGCCCAGAAAGGATAGATTGCTGGAGGTAAAGAGATCATGAATGATGTGCAGTTTATTACAGACAGAACGGGCATTCCAGAGTGCTCCAGAGAAAGGGAGCGTTGAGCGGTGAGAAGGGAATGGATTTTTATATTGGAGAGATTGCGGTAGTTACTAGTATGTGGGGAGTGATAAATAGGTGATAAAGAGGGGTGTACCATCTGTGGGGGGCCAGGGTTGGGGGATATGTCACCAGCAGTGAGAAGTAGAGAAAGGGGGAGCAGGTGGGAAAAGGAGAGTCGACGGCATGGTCTACGTGATATAAGGAGCGATCTGAGGTTTAGGAGCAGGTCAGCAGATGAGGACAGATGAGAAGGCAGGAGGGAAGGGGAGATGAATTTTTGTTTGGAGAGTGCTGGGGTGTGGGGATAGCGAAGGAGAGTAAGGAGGAGAGGGGCAAAGACTGTGAGGGCATAGGTGAACTTGGTGGGAGTAAGGTGTTAAGTATGGGATTTAACAAATAAATTGTAACAGTGGCAAACTCAGTTAGAAAGAGTAAAATGTTACCTTCTGGTCACTTCTGGGACATTTCTGGTATATTTTTGACACTCTACTTAATAGATCCCACTTATGAGATCACACCAGACCAGGGTCATAGCAGACCTGGTATACAGATTGATATGAAAATAGCCAAGTAACCAAGTAAAAAGACGCCTAAAAATTAACTTTTAATAGATAATGTTAAAATCTCGCAACAAGACAAACAAACAAACAACCGTTGCACAGAACGTGCCACATATAGGAAGGTGTAATACCCTGTATATACCCTGAGGATTTCAAAAGAGCATCAATACACCACTTGTTACAACACTTCGATTATGTTATGGTTCAATGACCTCTATGACACCACACCCCTAATCGGAAGCTGGTAATAGTAGTATAGGTCAGCAACCTCTATATCAAAAAAAGGAACCGTCTCACCAGTCTCCTGTAGATATGGTCTGGTGTTCCTTATAGTCACTGTTAGATATAGACTGACAATCCCCCGGTCCTCCCAGGTATTGCTGCAGGATCCAATATATCTGTCAGCTGGATATTTCATCATATCAGGGCTCCACTCTCAACCCATTTCCTTATCATCAGGAGAGCAATACACAGTGTGTCTGAACATTTAATGTCCCAACATGGACCGACACATGCTGCTGAAAATATTGAAAAGCATTTTTAGTCACCAATATCTAAAGTAGTTAACCGCGGTCGGTAACCCCAAAGGCAATATACTCACTGTTGTCGGGATCACAGTGAGTAAATTGCCTTTGGGGTTACCGACTGCGGTTAACTACTTTAGATATTCAATATTTTCAGCAGCATGTGTCGGTCCATGTTGGGACATTAAATGTTCAGACACACTGTGTATCGCTCTCCTGATGATAAGGAAACGGGTTGAGAGTGGAGCCCTGATATGATGAAATATCCAGCTGACAGATATATTGGATCCTGCAGCAATACCTGGGAGTACCGGGGGATCTACTAAATGTCAGTCTATATCTAACAGTGACTATAAGGAACACCAGACCATATCTACAGGAGACTGGTGAAACGGTTCCTTTTTTTGATATAGAGGTTGCTGACCTATACTACTATTACCAGCTTCCGATTAGGGGTGTGGTGTCATGGAGGTCATTGAACCATAACATAATCGCTGTGTTGGAACAAGTGGTGTATTGATGCCCTTTTGAAACCCACAGGGTATATACAGGGTATTACACCTTCCTATATGTGGCACGTGCTGTGCAACGGTTGTTTGTTTGTCTTGTTGCGAGATTTTAACATTATCTATTAAAAGTTAATTTTTAGGCGTCTTTTTAGCGGGTTACCTGGCTATTTTCAAGATATGAAGCCGCCACCAGTATGCAAGGTTGCTGCTAGTAAGGTATTAGCCTTCAGGCAGAAGTAGAGCCACTGACACCAAGTATTAAAATTTGGTAACACTGAGACTGTGTTTTAGTAGGAGCAGGACACTATGTAGGTTCTGTAATATATGAAGCCGCCACCACCAGGATGCTAGGTTGGTGCTATGAAAGTATTTGGTTTCCGGCAGAAGTAGAGCTACTGACACCAAGTCTTAAAATTTGGGAACACTGACACTGTGTTTTAGTTGGAGGAGGACACTATGTAGGTTCTGTAAGATATGAAGCCGCCACCAGAATGCTATATATTATGATATTTTGCTTCAGGCAGAACTACAGGCTGTGACAGCGATTTTTTATTTATTTTTTTTTCAAAACTTACACTTTTTTTTTACCAGCAGGGTACTATGGAGTTTATGTACGCTATGAAACCAATACAAGGACACAACTGAGCTGCTATGAATTCAGATGGTGGATGACAGGCACTACACTACATCTGAACCAGTTGTTTTGTTAATTTTGGGACCTTTTTTAGGAAGTTGCAATATGTCTAGTAGAACAGACACAATGGATGTAGCAGTGCTGAGATTGTTGATTATTAGTAGCAGATGTCAGGACAGCTTTAAATCTCTCCCTTCCTGTGAAAATCCTCTCCCTATATCAGACACCGCAGACTGTATGCAGCACTAAAAAGAGGATTTTTTTATTTTAAAGCAGGAATGGCTCTCACCTAACAAAGCACTGCACTAACACTGACCATATAGCTGTTTCTGCGATTTCTTCATCTACTAGCACCTAATACACAATATATTCAGCCCTTAATAGGACTATTATTATTTGGCTGTCTAAGCGCTCTCCCGCACACAGTACAGTCTTTCTACACCACAAGCTCAGGAATGAATGCGTGCACAAAATGGCCGCTGCCTTATATAGCCCCTATAACGCTGTGTGGCTAAGCCAATCACAGTAAGACCACAACAAAGATGGCTGTTGCGTTACTGTGAGGGCAAGCAACATCAGATGTGTTCATTGGCTGGAGGCTCCGCGGGCATGGAGGATAGGTGAGAACATCTTTTATTGTGTGTAAACAACATCGTAATATGGGACAGAAGGGAACCAGCAGGCGCACATTACTAAACAATGGGCTCACTACTGCAGGGAACATTATGAAACAATGGGGACATTACAGTAGGGGACATCAGCCATGCCCACCAGATGCATATGTCCCCAGACCCCCACCAGATCTGTATGTCTCCAGCCCCACACCAGATCTGTATGCCTCCAGCCCCCTCACCTGATCTGTATGCCCCCAATCCCCCCACCAGATCTGTATGCCCCCAGCCGCCCCCACCAGATATGTATGCCCCCAGCAACCCTCCTCAGATCTGTATGCCCCCCAGTGCCCCACCAGATCTTTATGCCCCTAGCCCCCCCACCAGAACTGTATGCCTCCACCCCCCACCAAATCTGTATGCCTCCAGCCCCCCCACCAGATCTGTATGCCCCATACCCCCACCAGATCTCTATGCCACAGCCCCCCCCACCAGATCTGTATGCCCCTAGCCCCTTCCACCAGAACTTTATGCCTCCAGTCCCTCCACCAGAACTGTATGCCTCCAGCACCCCCACCAGATCTGTATGCCCCCATGCCCCCCACCAGATCTGTATAATTCCAGCCCCCCACCAGATCTTTATGCCCCTAGCCCCCCCACCAGAACTGTATGCCTCAACCTCCTCACCAGATCTGTATGCCCCCACCCCCCTCACCAAATCTGTATGCCCCCAGCCCCCTCACCAAATCTGTATGCCCCCAGGCCCCCCACCAGATCTCTATGCCCCCAGTTTACCTCCCACCAGATCTGTATGCCCCCAGCCCCCCTCACCAGATTTGTATGCTTTCAGCCCCCCGCCAGATCTGTATGCCTACAGCCCCCTACCAGATCTGTATGCCCCCAGCCCACCTCACCAGAACTGTATGTGTACCGCCCCCCACGCCAGCAATCGAGCCACTCGGATCCGGAGCCGCGGTGGCTCGAGGGGTGTCCGGATCCGGTGGGTTCGCGCGAACACTCGATTAAAAAGGGGGGATATGTACAGGGGGAGTTTTTGGAAAGTTTGTGACGCCACCCACGGTGCGTGGTAATGTGAGGGACCACTGCTGCCGTTGGGGAGCCCGGTGACGATGGTGTGGCAGCCTGATGTTTAACCCTTCCGTGGGTAGGGGGTTTGTGTCCCGGGGCCCGTTGGTGTCTGGATGGTGTTTGGGTGCCGTTGGGGATAGGAACAGGGGTTTCCAATGTACTCACTCAGTCCCGGAATAACTACACCAACAGCTTGTAAACCAGAATTCTGAGCGCCACTGTAGCCTGAAGGGAGCACGCCTGGATCCGCGCCCTAGGTGTTGCTGTTAGCCTGTGGCCCTTTCCTTGACACCTTCATCTCTGTTGGACCCGTGGGTATAAAACTCTTCAGGTCCCGCTCACCCGTATGGCTAACGGAGTGAGCTTGCTCTCAGGGTTCTCGCATAGTATTTCTTTGGACTATAGTGGGAAAGTCCTATCCCATCGGTGCGCTAGTACCCCAATTTTTGAGTGGGTTGGGGATGACACTTGAAGTCTTCACCCCCGTCGGGTAAATTACCGGAACGCGTGAAGCTACTTTCCGGCCCACGGTCCACGCACCCCGTTGTGCCCTGGCCCCCGCCCGGTGATGGCTCAAGGCCGCCGGCTGCCCTCCTCGGCAGTCCGTGCCCCTTGACACTGTCCCAGGGTTCCAGCTCCTACGAGGCCCAGACCAACGTCTGCCACCTAGTACACAGGAGCTCTCCTCCGTGGCCTCTCCTCATGAGAACCACCACTACTCCACTCTCTCAACTCATCTCCACTTTCACTTTCCTCACTTTTCCCTCACCAACCTCCCATGTGGGCGGCCCTATTCCCTTCAGTTCCCCCAATGGTGTGTCTGGAAGGTTAAAGTGGGCAGTGTTCTTATAATTTTGATTGGCTTAAGCTGTTAGCAACACCAAAGGACCAGGATCCGTAACCAATGAGGGTGGATACTGTGCAAAAGGGCAAATTGCACAATACCCTATGACGACCTGATAGGCCAAGGCGTCACATATGCCTCCAGCCCCCCCTCACCAGATCTGTATGCTTCCAGCCCCCTCACCACATCTGTATGCTTCCAGCCCTCCACCAGATCTGTATGCCTCCAGCCCTTCCACCAGATTTGTATGCCCCTAGGCCCCCCCACCAGATCTGTATGCCCCCAGCCCACCTCCCACCAGAACTGTATGCCCCCAGCCCCACTCACCAGATCTGTATGCCTCCAGGGCCCCCACCAGATCTGTATGCCCCCAGGCTCCCCCACCAGATCTGTATGCCCCCAGCCCACCTCCCAACAGAACTGTGAGCCCCCTGCCCCACTCACCATATCTGTATGCCTCCAGCCCCCCCACCATATCTGTATGCCTCCAGCCCCCCCACCATATCTGTATGCCTCCAGCCTCCCCACCATATCTGTATGCCTCCAGCCTCCCCACCATATCTGTATGCCTCCAGCCCCCCCACCATATCTGTATGCCTCCAGCCCCCCCACCAGATCTGTATGCCCCCAGCCCCCCCACCAGATCTGTATGCCCCCAGCCCCCTTTCCAGATCTGTATGCCCCCAGCGCCCCCACCAGATCTGTGTGCCCCAGCTCCCCCACCAGACCTGTATGCTTCCAGCCCCCCGCCAGATCTTTATACCCCTAGCCCCCCCACTAGAATTGTATGCCCCAGCCCCCCACCAAATCTGTATGCCCCAGCCCCCTCACCAGGTCTGTATGCTTCCAGCCCCCCCACCAGATCTGTATGCCTACAGCCCCCCCACCAGATCTGTATGCCCCCAGCCCCCTCACCAGATCTGTATGCCTCCAGCCCCCCACCAGAACTGTATGCCTCCAGCCCCCCCCCCCCCCCCCCACCAGGTATGTATGCCTACAGCCCCCCCACCAGATCTGTATGCCTCCAGCCCCCCACCAGATCTGTATACTCCCAGCCTCCCCCACCCAATCTGTATGCTCCCAGCCTACCCCTCCACCAGAAATGTATGCCCCAGCCCCCCTCACCAGGTCTGTATGCCCCCAGCCCCCCCCCACCAGATCTGTATGCCCCAGCCCTCCCCCCACCAGATCTGTATGCCCCAGCCCACCTCCCACCATATCTGTATGCCTCCAGCCCTCCCACCAGATCTGTATACCTCCAGCCCCCCCCAGATTTCTATGCCCCCAGCCTCCCCCCACCAGAACTGTATGCCCCAAGCCCACCTCACCAGATCTTTATGCCTCCAGCCCCCCCACCAGATCTCTATGCCCCCAGCCCCCCCTCACCAGAACTGTATGCCTCCAGCCTCCCTAACCAGATCTGTATGCCCCCAGCCCCCTTCGCCAGATCTGTATGCCCCCAGCCCCCCACCAGATCTTATGCCCCCAGCCCACCTCACCAGAACTGTATGCCTCCAGCCCCCCTCACCAGATCTCTATGCTTCCAGCCCCACTGCCAGATCTGTGTGCCTCCAGCCCCCCGCCAGATCTGTATGCCTCCAGCCCCCCCGCCAGATCTGTATTCCTACAGCCCCCCACCAAATCTGTATTCCCCAGCCCCACTCACCACTGCTCCTGTCAACACCACTAAGCATAAACAGATGTTCAATTCACCACACTCTTCATGCGATAGCATCAGGTCTATTTCTAGTTTTTGTAATATTTTTATTATATCTTTTAATGGGAAAACATTGAAGATATTACACTTTGATACAATGTAAAGTAGTCAGTGTGCAGCTTGTATAACAGAGTAAATGTGGTGAGTCCTCTAAATAACTCAACACACAGACATTAATATCCAAACCGCTGGAAACAGATGTGAGTACACCCCTGAATGAAAGTGCCCAAATTGTGTCCAAATAGCCATATTCCCTCTCCAGTGTCATGGCACTCATTAGTATTACAAGGTCTCAGGTGTGAATGTGGGACAGGTGTGTTACATTTGGTGTTATCGTTTATACAGTCTCTCATACTGGTCACTGGAAGTTCAACATGGCTCCTCATGGCAAAGAATTCCCTCAGAATCTGAAAAAAAGAATTGTTGTTCTACATAAAAATGTCATAGACTATAAGAAGATTGCCACCACCCTGAAACTACACAAAAAGATTGACAGCACTCCTGAACATGTAGTGTGAGCAGGTGCATAAGTGGACATGACATACAATGACAAAAAAGACAGTTGCACTCTGAAAGGATAAAGCATGCAAACCATGAATGTAAGAATATAGACATGCATTACTGCTAAAATGGAATCTAAGAAAAACATGCGATTTTTAGCAAGAAAAAACGGTCATTTTTATATCTGCCCAGTAGCCACGTCAAGGCATATCTCATAATACTGGGAACCTACTCTGAACTGAAGCTTCTCTCTGGGTTTAAAAACCTCCATGTGTATGAGCAAGTAGGAACCTGCTATTAGAGAATAAAATCACCTGTGGTTAGTGGGGGAGGGGTGCATGGTCAGAAGGCATGACCCCATAATCTACACAAAAAGACTGAAGATACGCCCGAAAAAACATCCAAATGGAATTTCCAAGTGCAATTTTATCAGGTCATGCCACCCGAGGAAGCACAAAGCGAAACGCGTGTTGGGCCTGGTGGACTGCCCTACCTTAGGATGGGACAATATGGGTAAGCTGGATCATAGTTACACATAGTCTGTTTATTGCACAAGGTGACTAGCCCTCTAGTGACTGATTTATTCATTGCGGTTTTGAACATCAATGTCTGGCCTATTTACTTTTGTGAGTCTATATTTTATTTTTATTTATTATTATAGTGCCATCAATTCAATGGTGCTTTACATGTGAAAGGGGTATACATAATAAGGACAAGTACAATAATCATAAACAATACAAGACACAGACAGGTACAGGAGGAGAGAGGTCCCTGCCCGCGAAGGCTCACAGTCTACAAGGGAGAGGTGAGGATACAGTAGGTTAGGGTAGAGCTAATTGTGCAGCGCTGTATCAGACTGAGGGTTACGGCAGGTTGTAGGATTGTCGGAAGAGATGGGTCTTCAGGTTCCTTTTGAAGCTTGTCAAGGTAGGCGAGAGATGGTACTTTATTACTCTTCATACATGTGTTGTCCACTTATATTCACATTATAGGCTATTGTTGCTGTTAAATTGACTAGATTGTATATGTCAGTGCCGACTAACCTTTCACAGGCTGAGTGCCCAAACTGTAGCTCTAAACCCAATTTTTTTTTCGAAGTGCCAACATGGCAAATTAACCAATTCTATAATGTAAATAATTGATTTTAAACTTCCATTTGCAGTCTTCTCTTCAGCTGGGGGCATCAAGCTCATGTGTGCTTACCACACATTGAAGCTGAGCCACTCCCACTGTCCTTTACAGACACAGCAGTTGGATTGATCTTTCTGGAAAAAGTTGCAGAATATTACATAGACAGATTTTAGCATGGAATGCAATCAGATTTCACCCTGAAATCGACATCTACATTTCAAAGTCTGAACATCTTGATATCCCATAAAGACTAGAGTTGAACGATGTTCGAGGTTCGCCAATTTCATGTTCGAGTGATTTTGTGGGGTGCTCGAGATCGAACTCGAGCTTTTTGCTAAAAGCTCGACAGTTCGAGTTAGGTTCGAGAATGGTTTGATCACCATAAACGTGGCTTTTCACAGTAAGGCTATGTGCACATGTAGCTATCTGCATGCGTCCTGCGTCCCCAGCACAATCCCTCTCCCTTTCCTACTCACCGATCACGGGCGCCTCGCTGCACGGCTGTCAGAAATCTGCGGTGTCTTTTCCTCTTTAGAAAATGTCTGCCACTTCATTAATCAATTAGTTATTCCGTGCTTTCCCCGCCCACCGGCGCCCATGATTGGTTGCAGTCAGACACTCCCCCAAGCTGAGTGACAGCTGTCTCACTGCAACTAATCACAGCCGCTGTCGGGCAGGTCTATATCGTGCAGTAAAATAAATAAATGAATAATAAGAAAAAAAAAAAAAAAAAAATGCGGTTCCCCCCATATTTGATACTAGCCAGGATAAGGCCACACGGCTGGAGGCTGGTATTGTCAGGATGGAGAGCACCACGTTATCGGGAGCCCACCACCCTAACAATATCACCCAGCAGCCACCCGGAATTGCCCATCCATTAGATGCGACAGTCCCGGGGGACTCCACCCAGTTCATCCCGAATTGCCCTGGTGCGGTGGCAATCGGGGTAATAATGAGTTTAATCATGCCAGGCGTCTCCCCGAGATACCGTCCATGATTAAACTGAAAGTGAAAGTAAATAAACACAGCGAAAAATCCTTTATTTGTAATAAAAGACAAAAAAACATCCTCTTTCACCCCTTTATTAATCCCCAAATACACATCCAGGTCCGAAGTAATCCACACGACACTGTCAGCTCGACTACATGATGCTGCAGCAGCACCGTAGAACACGATCGTGCTGTCACCAGAGACTTCAGCAATGCAAAAGTCAAGATTACCAAATCTGCTTATCTTTACCATTATAGGCAATAGACTAGTGGATAGAGTGCTTGCTTAAGAAGCATAACTTCAGGAATTCTAATCTTGGTCCCGATAAAGAATTTTTTTTAATTTTAAATTATAATTATTATTTATAAAGTGAACGTAAGTAAACACACACAGCGAAAAATCCTTTATTTGGAATAAAAGACAAAAAAACACCTCATTTACCTCTTTATTAATCACCAAATACCCCTCCAGGCCAGGTCCGACATAATCCACATGACACTGTCAGCTCGGCTACATGAAGCTGCAGCAGCACCGTAGAACACGATCGCGCTGTATCAGCTCCACGTAGCAATGAAGTAAATCACGCTGTCAGCAGAGACTTCAGCAATGTAGAAGTCAAGATGCCTATTTTTTTTATCATTAGAGGCAGTAGACTAGTGGATAGAGCGTTCGCCTAAGAAACATAACTTCAGGAGTTCTAATCCCGTTCCCGAATTTTTCTTTTTTTATTTTTTTTATTTTTAATTTTAAATTATAATTATAGATTTATAATTTAATTTAATTATGCACTGAGGGGAGGAGCCGGAGATCAGCTGTGAGCCACGGGACACACCTCTAAAATCGGAGCAGTTCACGGAATGAGGTTGCATTGCTCTCTCCTCTCTCTCCTTTCCCTCTCTCTTTCTCTCTCCTCTCTCTTTCTCTCTCTCTTTTTCTCTCTCTTTTTCTCTCTGTCTCCCAAGGAGAGGGAAGAAAGCGTTTCAGGGAGGGCTGAGAAAGCATACTACAGACAAGGAGAGGGAAGAAAGTGTTTCAGGGAGGGCAGAGAAAACATACTATATTATAATATAATTATTATTTATTTATAATTATAATTTAATTTAATTATGCACTGAGGGGAGAAGCCGGACATCAGCTGTGAGCCGCGGGACACACCTCTAAAATCGGAGCAGTTCACGGAATGAGGCTGCATTGCTCTCTTCTCTCTCTCCTCTCTCGTTTTCTCTTTCTTTCCTCTCTCTCTGTCTCTCCTCTCTCTTCTCTCTCTCCCTTCTCTCTCTCTATCCTCTCTCTCTTCTCTCTCTCCATTCTCCTCTCTCTTTTCTCTCTCTCTCCTCTCTCTTTCTCTTTCTCTCAGACCTGGCGATGATCAGCTGATGTGGTCACCTGATGGAATCAGCTGACACTATAAGTCGAGTGGTGAGGCCGGCTTTTTACCGCCCAGCCGGCTAAACTATCAGCTGATGCTGTCGGACAGGAGTCTGCACCTGAAGTGTGTAGTTTTTTTTTTGCACTGATGCATCAGCTGATTGTATAAAAGCCGTTTATACAATCAGCTGCTGTGTCATTTGATTCAGGCCCTTGAACCTGACACATCATCTGATCACTTTGCCTTCCAGCAAACTGATCAGATGATATTGGATCCAGATTGGACGGCGCGGGACCCTTGACCCAGGATTACTGAGGAGGGGGGTTCTTTATTTCAATAAAGATGGAGTCACTAAATGTGTTGTGTTTTATTTCTAATAAAAATATTTTTCTGTGTGTTGTGGTTTTTTTTATCTGTACTAGAAATTCATGGTGGCCATGTCTAATATTGGCGTGACACCATGAATTTCGGGCTTAGGGCCAGTTGATAATATACAGCTAGCCCTAACCCCATCATTACCCAGTGAGCCACCCGTCACCAGGGCAGCTGGAAGAGTTGGATACAGCGCCAGAAGATGGCGCTTCTATGAAAGCGCCATTTTCTGGGGCGGCGGCGGACTGCAATTCACAGCAGGGGTGCCCAGAAAGCTTGGGCACCCTAAGCTGGGGATTCCAATCCCCAGCTGCCTAGTTGTACCTGGCTTGACACAAAAATTGGGTGAAGCCCACGTCATTTTTTTTTAATTATTTCATGAAATTCATGAAATAATTAAAAAAAAAAAAAGGACTTCCCTATATTTTTGGTTCCCAGCCGGGTACAAATAGGCAGCTGGGGGTTGGGGGCAGCCCATAGCTGCCTGCTGTACTTGGCTAGCATACAAAAACATGGCGAAGCCCACCTAATTTTTTGGGGGGCAAAAAACTCCTTCATACAGTCCTGGATGGAGTATGCTGAGCCTTGTAGTTCTGTAGCTGCTGTCTGTCTATATGGAGGAGTGCAGACAGCAGCTGCAGAGCTACAAGGCTCAGCATGCTTCATTCACTAGTGTATGCAGGAGAGCAGACAGCAGCTGCAGAACTACAAGGCTCAGCATACTCCATCCAGGACTGTATGCAGGAATTTTTTGCCCACCAAAAAAAGACGTGGGCTACGCCATATTTTTGTATGCTAGCCAGGTACAGCAGGCAGCCCCCAACCCCCAGCTGTCTATTTGTACCCGGCTGGGAACTAAAAATATAGGGAAGCCCTTTTTTTAATTATTTCATGAATTTCATGAAATAAGAAAAAAAAACAAAACGATGTGGGCTTCACCCGATTTTTGTGTCCAGCCGGGTACAACTAGGCAGCTGGGGATTGGAATCCGCAGCACAGGTTAGCCTGAGATTTCTGGGCGCCTCTGCTGCGAATTGCAGTCCGCAGCCGACCCAGAAAATGGCGCTTTCATAGAAGCGCCATCATCTGGCACTGTATCCAACTCCTCCAGCTGCCCTGATGCCTGGTGGCTTGCTGGGTAATTATGAGTTAATACTAGCTTTGTTTTACTAGCTAGTATTAAGTCAGAGATTTTTAATGTCAGGCAAGTTTGACACGGCCATTAAGAATCTCCAATAAAGGGTTTAAAAAAAACGCACCACCCAGAGAAAAAATACTTTAATAGAAATAAATACACATTAGAGACTCCATGTTTATTACTCCCTGTCAGCCCTCCACGATCCTGCTCTTCTGTCTTCTTTCTCCTTCAACCTACGCAGCTCTGCTACATCAGCAGCGCTGCATGGGGGAAGACTGCTTCCCGTGCAGTCTATATCACTCAGTGAGTGAGCAGCAGCTGCGTGCTGAAGCGGTGACGTCACCGCTGACAGGCGCGTTGCTATTGCAACGGTGATCTCCGTTATTGACCGGCTGTGGCAGCCGGTGAATAATGGAATGGGGAAGCAGAACGGGGAGCCAATCATGTGCCAGAGCATATCGCCAGTACACGGGGATGCACAAAAGAGCACCACATACCGGAGAGATGTACTGACAGGACCTAGCAATGACGCCATAGCCATGTGACCAGTCTGTATCCAATGAGATAATAGACACATGACTGGTCACATGGCTATTTTGACGTCACGATAGGTCCTATGCTGGTTACCGGGAGGACGCAGCGATTATCGGAAGGAAAAGCGGCGGGAGACAGAGTGCAGGACGCGTCGCGGGTACCTGTAAGTGGTATGGCAATATTTATTAACTGTATGTGTACATTTATAATGTGTTTTTATGTGTTTGTGTTTGCCTCCCATTGGTTTCAATGGGGTTCGAGAGGTTCGTCGAACAGCTCGCCGAACCGAACTTGAACGCGGCCTCCGTTAGACAAACCGAACTCAAGCCTCTAGAGGGTGGCTCATCTCTAATAAAGACATGAGTTGCTTCCATCCCCCTTCATTATGTAGTTATGTCCCCCTTCCTGGGCCACTTCCTGGTAAACATGTCCCCCATCCTGATATATATTTCCTACATTCTGGAATATTTGTCACCATCATGGCCCCATCCTGGTAAATGTACACCATTGTGGTAAATGCACCCCATCCTGATAAAAGTACCCCATCTTGGAAAATGTACTGCATCCTGACATGTTCCCTCATCCTGTTAAATGTACCCCATCCTGGTAAATGTTCCCCATCCTTTTAAATGATCCCCAGCCTTGTAAATGTACCCATCCTGGCATGTATCTCATCCTGGTGCATGTTCCCCCTTCCTGGCATGTACGTCATCCTGGCAAATGTACCTCATTCTGGCGTGTTCCCCCATCCTGGTAAATGTACCTCATCCTGGCAAGTGTACCCTATCCTGGTAAGTGTTCCACCATCCTTGTAAATGTTTCCCCATCCTAGTAAATGTACCTCATCCTGGCATGTTCCCCCATCCTGGTAAATGTACCTCATCCTGGCAAGTGTAACCTATCCTGGTAAGTGTTCCACCATCCTTGTAAATGTTTCCCCATCCTAGTAAAGTACCTCATCCTGGCATTTTCCCCCACCCTGATATGTTCCTCTATCCTGGCATGTCCCTATCCATATCCCTATCCTGGTACAGCCACACACAGTTTAAAAAAAAAAACAAAAGCAAAAAAAACTTACCTTCCAACACCCGCTCCACCACTGCGTACCCTGTCTGGCACGCATGCCAAAGGTTCGCCATCACTGGTATATGTGAATTGGTGTGACACACAGATCAACAGTGGTCATAAGCACTGTAGACGGACTGTTCAGCTGCTTTCTGCCACATCAGAACATTGTGCTATGGGGTTGTGCGGTATTTTGTAGAGAGTGCATAGTGCAATACTTATACAGATATACATTATTTGAATAGTAACATATTTATTCATACCTTAGTCATTCTCTGTAAATTCTACAACATACATGCATTGTGCAATTTTTATACAAACTTATATCTTACTTTGATCCATGTTGACTTACCGATCCTTTATCTTGTTCTTGGGTACGTGCTATCCACCTTTTTCTGCACCTGTGGTCCTCTCCCTTTTATTGATTATAAGTATTTATGTGTGTATTTGTGTTTAAATAAAAAATATTCATATCTTCATATTAAGGAATTTGACTCCAGTTTTTCTTGAATTTTATCAGGTCAGTTTCAATATGGAGATAGCAATTTTGTGTAGTATTTTAATAATTTAAGCATTTTTTAAAACCAAAACTTAAAAAATATATATATATTTTTAGCTCTATATTCTAAGAATCATAAGTTTTTATTCATTTATTTTTTTCTGGCACTAGAGTTGAGGAATTTTTTTTGCGTGATGGGCTGGAATTTTTAACAATGCTGTTTTGGTTTTCATACAAATTTTCGTTTTTTTTTTTTTTACATATTTTATTACAATGCTGGTATTTTCTATTTCTGGCATTTATTGTGTGCAGTAATTACTTTTATATTTTGATATATTATATTTATATATTTTATATTTTGATATATTATGCTTTTAAACATGAGGTGATATCAATATATGTTCAGTTTTTTTAATTGTATATTTTTGAACTGAGAAAATGGCGGGGATTCACACTTTTTAATTATTTTTTTGGTTGTACTTTATTACTTAGTCCCTTTCACTAGATGCTGTATGTACTGCAATATCATAGTATTTATTGTAGTAAAAAGTGTAAATGATGGTCCCTTTGGCATAAAAAGTAGAATCAAGATGGCAGCAATGGGGGCCTTCAGGAGGCACTCAGGTTCCATGGACCCCATTGTCATTTCTTTATTGTATTGCAACCGAAGCCCTTTAGTGTTCTCACCCACTATGATACCCTTTCCATGGCCCTCATAAATCAAGATGTTCAAAATAATGTTGAACCTATACAGAATGATGCCCCCACATTACTCCACCAACACAGTATTATGGCCTCACAAACCCCACACAAAGTATGATGCCCCATAGTCCTGAACAGTCCCACACAGTAAGATGGTCACCACAGCCCCACACAATACACAGTATACATATATACACACTGATGCCTGGTGAGGAGGAGAGGGGCCAGAAAGGTGAGTATAGGTATTTATTGTATTAATCTTAACATGGTACGGTTTTAATATTCTGGGGTCAGCGTTGGGAAATGCAGGGAAAGAAACCTCTCGTGTTACGCTGTTTATGAGTGGTCTCAAAAAAATTCAGAAAAAGCAAAACAGCAGAGAATACAGGTTACCTGTACAGGTAAATGCATGTCAGCAGAGTCAAATGAAAAGACAGGAACTGACCTAGTGTTTGTATAGTATAAACAATAAAATCTAGGATCACAACAAATGAGCAAATAGTAAATAAATAGTAATAGTACATGTAATTAACAGAGTACTTAGTTCACACTATTTTGATCCAAATAGTGTAGAAGCCAAGGTATACCCCAATCAGGATTGTCCCTATTTCTTGTAGTCCACCTTGCTATGTGCCAGCAGGCCTCAAAATAGACAGGGCAAGGGCAGAGCGGTACCTAGGCCTGACTCTTAAAACACCTACCCATTTAGTATAAATTACACATCAGTAATGGCTCTCATATTAGTCTCTCTAAGGCCGATTTCAGACGTCCATGTTTTAGGAACGCGTACCCATTTTAGTCTCTGGAGTTACACACAAGTCCGTGTTTTCTCATGGACCATGTGACCCCGTGTGACCCTTCACGCACACGGAGACATGTCCGTTTTTTCTCTGGCATTACGGGTGTCACACGGCCCGCACACTGATGTGATCCTTGTGACATCAGTGTGACATGCACCGGAGAAAACACGTCTGTGAAATAAAAAGATTTTCTATATTAACCTGTATTTAGCGGTGCTGTCTTTGGCTCTGCTGTCTCCTGCTTCTGACCTCCACTCATTATACTCATTGAATATTTACTGCTCCCCGGGCCTGAAAGCAGCAGCACGCTGGGGACAGCATCGCCTGGTACAGCATCGGAGACAGCATTGCTGGGGACAACATCGCCAGTGACAGGTGAGTAGCCAGCAGTGTGTGTGCAGTGATGTCCAAGAGGTCCTCCGAGTTCCCAATGAACTCTGATAAACCCGTGAAGTCATCTTCATGACACCTGCAGTAGTACGGGTGTCGCGGGGGTGTCATAAGGATGTCATCAGAGTTCACTGCACACACACTGCTTGCTGGCTACTCACCTGTCCCCGGCGATGCTGTCCTTGGCGATGCTGTCTCCTGCTTCAATCTCTGAGGTGCGTGTCACACGCATGTCACACGTATGTGCGGCGCCCCTGAGGCTTCAGTCGCCACAGGATACTGCACCTCACTTAAGGTGCGGTACTTATCCTGGGTCCAGAGGAGGTCGGTATCGGTTTCACGACACACAAACTCATACACACAATCAGGTTGCCCTCTCCATTGGGGACCGGGCTAGGGTCGGGTATTAAGGTAGTCACCAAACTCGGGGGCTGCCGCCCACTAGTGACGGAACGGGGAAGAAGAGGCTACCAGTGTGAGTCAGGAGCAACACAACAGTAAGGAGTTCTCCGGCAGGAGAGAAAAGGAGCAGACGGGTTTTTTGGTAGCTCTTGTGGGACATAGGAGTTAAAACGGTCACCGAGGGGAGAGCTTCATTGCTCCCTCGGGACCAGCGCAGTGCAGGGTGCAGAGCCCAAGGGTGGAACAGACTTCACGTTGGAACACCAGAATCTGCAGGACAGGGGGATTGTATGTTCTTCTGGCCGCCACCAATTCCCAGAGCACAGTGGCACATAGGGTCCGGGGTCGTGCTCCAAATTCAGACCCCACTGCGGACTCGTGTCACCTGCACACGGGACGGAGACTAAAAACTACAAGAACTGGGGTCCCCAAGTAGCTTCAGGCCACGGGGATCCATCTTTAACAATGCAAGAAGGAAGGGCCCACAGACTACCGGACTGGTACTAACCTCCCAATGATACAGGATCGGCTGGGGCCCATTACGGCAGAGACCGGTACCCTGAGGCTGCGCTTGAACTTTGAGTAAAAAGACCTGGACCCGCAGCAGCTGTCTCAGCCTCTTATTGCCGTCGCCCCACGCTTTGGCGTCAACGGCCTTTACATCCCCTCATCATCTTCCCTGGGACCCGCTCAACCTGTGGGGAGCAGAACCATCTTTGCTGCGACACCATCAGCCCTAGAGGACATCACCCACAGCGGCGGCTAATCCCTGGCCGTATACCACAGGTGGCGTCAGGAGACAACAACTATATCCATCATCCCAAACTTCCATTCCATCATCCTGTTCCCTTTTATTGTACGCCTCGGGGCCACGAAGCCGGGCAGAGCCACCCATGACATCCCCAGATGCGACATCAGCGGCCCGGCGACGAGTAAAGTTAACCCCTTGCCTCGTAGGTGCTACATATGCAAACACAGACATCACACGTGTGACACAGGTATGACCATACCCATGCATGTGACTTGTACCAGATTACACACGGGTGTCTGAAACTGGCCTAATACTGTAAAATGCAGATATGGCAGACATAAAATAAAAAAATAAAAAAAAGCACAAACAGCCCTAGTGTGGCGGTAGTAGGAGAGCCATATGTGACATGTAATCATGTGAAAACAGAAGGTGCATGGAGGACACGAGTCCTATGATGGATAATATAAAGTAGCAGTTTTAGCAGCTGATGACTGGTGTTATACACCAGGTACTTCCCCTAGCATAATTATAATGGTAGATATCTGGAGCATGGATTTGGCAGCTTTCCTTACCTCCACTACACACCAAAGGCGGCTTCTAGTGATGACATTTATGGATCTTAGTGCCATCCGGGGACATTCTCTTGTTCAGTCATCTATGGATTTTATTCTGGCGCTCTGTGGAATTGTCACCCACATCTCATCTGCTTTTTTTACAGATTGAATAAGAATTCTCTACCAGAAGCGTCCTGCATCGAGTTGGCTTCTATAATAAGGAATTGCCGGTCTCTGAAGACACTCGACCTGTCTAGTAACCGTCTGTATGGTCCTCACTTCAGTGACCTGATGAAGGCGCTGTCCAGTCCAGACTGCGGTATAGAGGAATTACGGTGAGTATAAGAGACAGGTACAGGACTGAGAGATGTGGGGGACAAGTTATACATGAATTTTATACTATTTTATGCTCAGGGCCATTGTTATGTCCATTATATAAACTGCTGACCGCTCCTTGTTATGTGACGTCACCACTAATGAGTGAGTGTCTTGTCTCTGTCATAAAATGGAGGCTATGAGAAATGTCATTTACAACAATTACTAATACTATTCCCTTATTGTATGTGGAGTCTTATTAGAGTTTGGGGAGACGTTGCATAAATACTATAATGAAACAGGACGTTTTAAGCTTCTATGCTTCCTATGTCGGTGGCTACTGGCATCCTGCAATGTGGAGGTCAACTTCACAATATCGGAAATATATTATTGTAGTTATCTAGTATGGGAGCTGCAATCATGGAAACTTATAATGTGTTTCCCGTCCTTACTGTCAGGTTCATGGCTTTCCTTTAAAATGGGGCCACTACCTATATTATTGATGTGAATGAGGCACCGGACTCCATGTGCTGCATTGCTTGTCTGAGAAAGAATGGTTAACCAGGAAATCTATTTTTGAGCTTTCGTTTCGTCCTCCTCTTCTTCAAGAGTCATAGCTTTTTATTTTTCTGTCCACATAGCCTTATGAGAGCTTGTCTTTTACAGACCAAGCTGTAGTGTTCTATGGCATCAATTACCAATTATATTACTTGTACTGGAAAATGGGAATAGATTCCAAGTGTAGTACAATGGGGAAAAGTAACAATTCCCACATAATTTTTTAAGTTTTAGTTACTGTATTTATTATTTGGTAAAAATGGCCTGGCAGTATTATTCTTCAAGCGTGTACAGCAATACGCTATGTATAAGGGTATACAGTGGAACCTTGGTTTATGAGAACAATCCGTTCTGGGAGTGTGCTTGTAAACCAAGTTACTCGTCTAGCAAAGCAAAATTTCCCATAGGAAATAATGCAAGCTCAGACAATTCATTCTGCAACTTGTTCAATGTCCCATCCTGGTCCCCTATTGTGCCATTCCACACACATACAAACACATATTATGCTCACCTTACCTTCTGTTCCCTCGCCGGCCTCCTCATTCTTGTAGTCCACCGGAGCAGGACTAACCATCGCAACTAACCATCGCGACCGATGCCGGAGCTTCATCTACCAAAGCGCTGACGTCAAAGGCATGAGCCGCTTGCCTCTGATTGGTCAGCGCGCTGCCTTTGAAAAGCAGCTGACAGCGGAATTTCCTCCATCGTCACGATGGTTACCGGATATGCTTACTGTACCTGCAGACTACAAGAACCAGGAAACCGGAGATGGAACGGAAGGTAAGGTGAGCATATTGTGTGTGCATGTGTGTTTGTGCGTGCTTGTGTGTGTTTGTGCAGACTGCAAGAGCGGGTCAGAGCGCGATGAAAGTATGGAACCGGAAGTGTGCGCGGAGAGTATTTGCTCGTGCAGCAAAGCATTGCTCGTAAAACTGAGTTACAAATTTACAGCAAGCTTTTCTCGTATAGCGAAATGCTCACACACCAAATTACTCATAAACCGAGGTTCCACTGAATACCCTAACATTCAATAGTTTGGGGTCACCCAGACAATTTGTGGATCATTCCAGTATTTGACTGGGTGTCCCCTGACTGCTGTGCCCCGTAATAAGGGGTTAATCCGGTCGTAATTTTCTGCCTCCTCCTCATTTGTTGCAGCCAATAATTCTTCTCACCTCCTCCTAATCCCATTCCCTGCCTCTTCCGGTCTCTCCCCACTTTGTGGGACCCGGAGGCAGTTGTCCCTGCTGTGCACCTAGAGAGAGTGAGTAGGGCAGAAGATATAACCGCTGCCATCCTGGACCATCGGGAGGGATTGGATTGGGATGCATGACTGTTATTCCCGATCGCTGGCCGATGTCCCGTCCCTCCTGATGGTTACGCTCCTGTCCCTGCTCCCATCTATGCCTGCGGGAGGTCGTTGTGCCCGCCCGTCATCAAAGGCCTCATTGTACGGTCCCCGTGGACGCCCTCCCCTCCTCATTCCTGGCCCTGCCCACTCACCAGTTACCAATCGCGGCAGCACGCACCCCTTCACTCACCCCGTGCTCTGTCATCCCCCCTTTACTATGCCCCGGCAACTGTGCACTGTGCAGCCGATCCACTCTGGCTCCGCCCACATCAATCTGTGAGCAGTTACCGCACCCCCTCTATGCAGAGAGCGCGGCGCTTCTCTTTAACTGCCCACACCCACTTTGTATGGGCTCCTTCCAGTTGGTTGAGCCTGGAGTGTATGGGCTCCTTCCAGGTGGTTGGCCTGGAGTGTATGGGCTCCTTCCAGGTGGTTGGCCTGGAGTGTATGGGATCCTTCCAGGTGGTTGAGCCTGGAGTGTATGGGCTCCTTCCAGGTGGCTGGTGGGCGTGGGATATTTCATTGTGCTCTATAAAAATTCCCCCCCCTTTCCTCACTATATTAGTGTGTGTGTATATGTAAGAATAAATAAAATATTTATAAATAGTTTATTCCCTCTGAAAACGTTGGGCTGCATGTAGCCCACGCATTATAGAATCTATCCCACCTGCACCCACCCCCACCACCATCAAACCCCCTCCTGCAGCAAAACGGAGCATAGTGGGTGAGCGCAGCTCCTCATTCAGTGAGGACCCTTCTCTGCAGCCGGGGGCTTAGGCTATAATAGTAAACACACGTGATGCGCCTGTCCACAATTTTAGCGGTTTGGTGAGAGAGTTATAGCAGGTAGGCATCCACCAATTAAAGTGCAATGGATAAGAGCATGGCGTCAAGGATTTGACCCCCGCATGTTTCTCAGAGAGACGTTAATTTACCGGGTTCCTATTTATAAGGCACACACTTTGGACCTGCTTTTGAGGGGTATGCCCATGATGCTTTAATTTTTCTCCCAAACTAGGGTCTCTGGATCCACCTCTGCTCAGGGTCAGTTTCTGTTATGACAGCCCTCTGCTACCCCTATCGTCAGGTCACCTACCTAATTATTATTAACCATTCATTATTAGATGATGTCGTGGCTCCATTACCTGATTGTTTATATAAATAATAATTATTCAGTCAGAGTTTGTATTCTTTAATGTCGGTATTGCCAACAATTAATTTGGGTATATCTGCAGCCATTGGTTGAGCCTTACCAACGATGTGTCCGATAATGTCTTCCCAAGGGTTCATTGTTAAACCCAGTATATCCGATAATGACATTTAAGGCAAGTGCATTTTAGTATATATATTGTATATATCCGATTCCATCTCCTCTCTCAGGTTTACTTCAGTAACATGAATCATCACACATCGGGTCTGCCTTCCATTTTACCGGTTCATCCACACTGTCACCATTTTTCTGCATTTTTGTTCGCTTTGCAGACTGACATTAATTTATGACACGTTCCTTCTTTGGGTTGCATTTATTTATGTTATTACACTCAGGCATTTTATTTCTTTTTTTTGATGGTCATTAATTACGTGACGGGGTCTTTCTATCATATGCCACCTTGATGATTTAATGTTTCTCAACTTTATTAACGACATTTTGTTCCTTCATGTTTGGTCCAGTGTTCCGTATTTGGAGTTGCACCCTTTGTGATGGGTTATTTGTTCATTTCGGATAGTAATTCTCTAATTCTCTCAGTGGGTGGGATTTTCCCTCATCGGGTTTTTTCCTTTTCAGAATAGGCCTTTTGCCGTGATTAGGATATAGCTCAATGGTAAGTGTGCAGGTTACAGATAGAGCCCTGGGTTCAGTCCCAGTTGTGCACATTTTACATTTCCCCATCACAGTATCCTATAACAATATCGTACAATTCTTGATTCTTTTATCCTATAATTGCCTTATTGTAGTCTCTGGGTCGGGAGTTTATCTTTTAAATGTCGTCAGTCCTGAGCGTTATGGGGTCTCGGGGCCTAGGGTTTGGTTACTTCACCTAGCATTGCTGTGTTGTTTCCCATTGATGCCACACTCGATACCGCACTTGGATATTGTTTTTTGCTTTTGGTTCAATAACATGAGCATTCCCGTTCTTAACCCCCTGCCCCCGTGACATCGCCCATTAGGTTATTGTTCTTTAGTGTTTGGTTTCCACATTTGATTACGGGCCCATAAAATATTGTTGCTTACGCTCCTTCTTGCTTTCATTATACTCTGAGAGCTTTGCCCCAAGGCTCAAGTGGAGGGAATCCATTTCCATCTTGATGTGCTCAGTTGTTGATGCTGGTGAAGTATTTGGTTACTCTACAACATGGTAAGCTTATGGTAAAACATGGTGTGAGTGATACTCGTTTGCGTTCACTGATTTTTCATATGTTTAATATTGTGTTTGCTTCTTTCAAACAACCGAGCCTTTAGGTATTGGTTTTTGCGTTCCTCTTTTCTATCCTTGGACCAATTTTCCCGTCCCTAGTTCCTACTAACCTTTCTTTCGCAATCAATGTTTCTCCATACGTTCACTGTTAAGTGAAGTGGTTGCTTCCAAGATCAGTAAGAAGTAAAAAAAATTCCAAATGAACGTAATCTAGGTTTCCAATAGTTTTATTTATTTTACGCCAGTCTATGTAATGGTTGGCAGCTGAGCTTTTCATCATATATAGTTATGTTTTCAGTATTTCCTTATTAGAAGGAATCAAACATCGCCAAAGGTTCTCTCTACAGGATATCCTCAACCATGTACGGGTGCCTTGAAGTGTGGCGTTAAGAAACACACCGTTCTAGTCTGCTCTTACTGTATTGTTTATTCTAGTTGTACAATTTCGTTTTTGTCATGTAAAAATAAAAAAAAACACTCTTTCTTGCATTACTAAGGGCTGTGAATTAATTGCGAAGGATATACTTTATAGGGCAGTCTTGCACATTCACAAACCAGATATGACAAAGGGTGCTGACTATGCATCAATTTCAACAAAAATTAGGAAATGAGGCCCTCATCATGAGAAAAAGAAATAAAAATGATTGGAATAGTCAAACTAAGAAAAAATATTATAGCTCTTACAAATAGGTAGGTGCTTACTTCTGGTAGGTGTGGTTAAGCGCCTTTAGGCTTTATGCGCACTGGAAAATGGAATTTTCTCAATAAAATTCCGCAGGCATTGAAAGATTACCGCACCCGCGGTAAAAAAACGCGGCAAACCGCTCCCGAAAACTGCATGCGGTTTGCTGCGGTTTTACCGCGGTATTGTTTGCGGTATTGTCGCGTGCGGGTTGGTACATGTGCTTTAATGCATTCAATGCAATAAAGCACATTGAAAAAAAAAAGTAATTTCATTCTGAATTACATAGATAGAGAAATAGACAGAAGAATAGATAGAGGGATAGCGCACACGCTGCATTTCTCACAGTCGGCAGTGTGTTCACATTACCGGCCGTGGGAAATGACCGGTAATTACCTCTCTGCTGTCTGTTGCGAGGCTGCATTCAGCAGTGTCAGTCGCGGCTGGATGCAGGCATCGCAGGACTCGGATTACGCCGGAGCTGTGTGTTTCGGGGGGGTTAATAAAGGGGTGAACCAGGAGCTTTTTTGTGTTTTATTTAAAATAAAGGATTTTTAGGTGTGTTTTATTTAAAATAAAGGATTTTTAGGTGTGTTTTATTTAAAATAAAGGATTTTTCGGTGTGTGTTTTTTCACTTTACTTACGGGTTGATCATGTCAGCTGTCTCATAGACGCTGCCATGATCAAGCCTGGACTTAATGGCGGTGATGCGCCACCATTAACTCCTTCTATTACCCTGATTTCCCCCGCATCACGGCATCTGGAAGAGCCGGCGACACTCCGAGACTGTCGCATAATGGAGGATTTTAATAAAATGGTGACGTGTGGAAAAGAAGTGACATGCAAATGGAATCCCTCAGCAAAACATGTAGCTGTCAAATTCCGCCTAGTGCGCACAGCACTTATTTTTCCATAGGATTTGCTGGTGATTCACTGCAGAGATGTTATGAACATTTTCTGCAGCGAAACATGCAGCAAATCTGCAGGAAATCCGCGGCAAAAACCGGCAAGTGCGCACAGGGCCTTACGCTGGTTTCTGCATACTGGGAGATTTGCAGTGTCCCGATCATAGGAGGAGAAGTGGAATAATACACTTTTTTGATTCCCAGTACAAGTCCTGGTGATCTTTGTTATGATTAGAGATGAGCGAACCGGTCGCGGTTCGGCTCGAGCTTGGTTCGCCGAACGGAGGTCTCGTTCGAGTTCGGTTCGGCGAACCACTCGAACCCATAGGAAACAATGGGAGGCAATCACAAACACACAAAAACACATTATAAATGTACACATACAGTTAATAAATATTGCCATAACACTTACCTGTCCCAGGGATCCGTCCTGCACTCTGTATCCTGCCGCTATTCCATCCGATGATCGCTGAAGTGATGCAGGACCTATTGTGAAGTCAAAATAGCCATGTGACCAGTCACGTGTCTGTTATCTCATTGGCTACAGACTGGTTACATGACTATGACGCATCATGTAGGACCTGCGAGTGCATCTATCCAGTACGTGGTGATCGTTTGTGTATCACCGTGTATCGGCGACATGCTCTAGCACACGGTCGGGTTCCCAGTCTGCTTCCCCGTTCCGTTATAAACCGGCTGCCACAGCCGGTCGATAACGGAGATCACCGTTGCTATAGCAACGCGCTTGTCAGTGGTGGCGTCACCGCTCACAAGCAGCAGCTCGGGGAATAGCACCGCCTTCTTCCTATGCAGCACTGATGTAGTAGAGCTACATGTCTTAAAGGAGAAAGAAGACAGAAGAGCCGGATCCCTTTATTGGAGATTCTTAATGGCCAGGTCAAAGTTGCCTGACATTAAGAATCTCTGGCTTAATACTAGCTAGTAAAACAAAGCCAGTATTAACCCTTATTACCCAGCAAGCCACCGTCACCAGGGCTGTTGGAAGAGTGGCACTTCTATGAATGCGCCATTTTCTGGGGCGGCTGCGGATTGCAATTTTCAGCAGAGGCGCCCAGAAACCTCGGGCTAACCTGTGCTGCGGATTCCAATCCCCAGCTGCCTAGTTGTACCTGGCTGGACACAAAAATATGGCGAAGCCTACGTCATTTGTTTTTTAATTATTTCATGAAATAAGTGAAATCATTAAAAAAAAAAAACAGGCTTCCCTATATTTTTAGTTCCCAGTCGGGTACAAATAGGCAGCTGGGGGTTGGGGGCAGCCCGTACCTGCCTGCTGTACCTGGCTAGCATACAAAAACATGGTGAAGCCCACGTCATTTTTTTGATGGGAAAAAAACTCCTGCATACAGTCCTGGATGGAGGATGCTGAGCTTTGTAGTTCTGCAGCTGCTGTCTGCTCTCCTCCATACAGACAGACAGACAGCAGCTGCAGAACTACAAGGTTCAGCATACTGCATCCAGGACTGTATGCAGGACTTTTTGCCCCCCCAAAAAATTATTTGGGCTTCGCCATATTTTTGTATGCTAGCCAGGTACAGCAGGCACCTACGGGCTGCCCCCAACCCCCAGCTACCTATTTGTACCCGGCTGGGAACCAAAAATATAGGGAAGCCCTTTTTTTATTATTTCATGAAATAATTAAAAAACAAATGACGTGGACTTCGCCATAGTTTTGTGTCCAGCCAGGTACAACTAGGCAGCTGGGGATTGGAATCCACAGCACAGGTTGGCCTGAGCTTTCTGGGCCCCTCTGCTGAGAATTGCAGTCCGCAGCCGTCCCAGAAAATGGCGCTTTCATAGAAGCGCCATCATCTGGCGATGTATCCAACTCTTCCAGCTGCCCTAGTGACGGGTGGCTTGCTGGGTAATAATGGGGTTAGGGCTAGCTGTATATTATCAACTGGCCCTAAGCCCTAAATTCATGGTGGCACACCAATATTAGACATGGCCACCATGAATTTCTAGTACCGATAAAAAGAACCACAACACACAGAAAAATATTTTTATTATAAATAAAACACAACACAATTAGTGACTCCATCTTTATTGAAGTAAAGAACCCCCCTCTGCAGTAATCCTGGGTCAAGGGTCCCGCGCCGTCCAATCTGGATCCAATATCATCTGATCGGTTTTCTGGACAGCAAAGCGATCAGATGATGTGTCAGGTTCAAGGGCCTGATTCACATGACACAGCAGCTGATTGTATAAACAGCTTTTATACAATCAGCTGATGTATGAGTGCAAAAAAACAAACTACACACTTCAGTGCAGACGCCTGTCCGACAGCATCAGCTGATAATTTAGCCGGCCGGGCGGTAAAAAGCCGGCCTCACCGCTCGACTTATAGTGTCAGCTGATCCCGTCAGGTGACCGCATCAGCTGATCATCGCCAGGTCTGACAAAGAGAGAGAAAGAAAGAAGATAGAGAGAGAAAGAGAAAGAAGAAAAAGAGGAGATAGAAGAGAAAGTAGAGCAAGAAGAGAAAGTAGAGAAAGAAGAGAGAAAGGAGAGAGGGAAAGGAGAGAAAGAAAGGAGAGAGAGAGAAAGAAAGGAGAGAGGGAAAGGAGAGAAAGGAGAGAAAGAAAGGAAAGAGAGAGAAAGAGAGAGAGAAAGGAGAGAAAGAAAGGAGAGAGAGAAAGGAGAGAAAGAAAGGAGAGAGAGAAAGAGAGAAGGAAGAGAGAGAGTGAAAGAAAGGAGAGAGAAAGAGAGAGAGAAAGGAGAGAAAGAAAGAAGAGAAAGAGAGAGATTGGAGAGAAAGAAAGGAGAGAGAGAGAAAGGAGAGAGAGAGAAAGGAGAGAAAGAAAGCAGAGAAAGAGATAGGAGAGAGGGAAAGGAGAGAGATAGGAGGGAAAGAAAGGAGAGAGAGAAAGGAGAGAGGGAAAGGAGAGAAAGAAAGGAGAGAGAGAGAAAGAAAGGAGAGAGGGAAAGGAGAGAAAGGAGAGAAAGAAAGGAAAGAGAGAGAAAGAGAGAGAGAAAGGAGAGAAAGAAAGGAGAGAGAGAAAGGAGAGAAAGAAAGGAGAGAGAGAAAGAGAGAAGGAAGAGAGAGTGAAAGAAAGGAGAGAGAAAGAGAGAGAGAAAGGAGAGAAAGAAAGGAGAGAAAGAGAGAGATTGGAGAGAAAGAAAGGAGAGAGAGAGAAAGGAGAGAAAGAAAGGAGAGAGAGAGAAAGGAGAGAAAGAAAGCAGAGAAAGAGATAGGAGAGAGGGAAAGGAGAGAGAGATAGGAGGGAAAGAAAGGAGAGAGAGATAGAAGAGAGGGAAAGGAGAGAGAAAGAGAGAAGAAAGAGAGAATGAAGAGAGAGAAGAGAAAGGAGAAAGAAGAGAAAGAAAGGAGAGAGAGAGAGATAGGAGAGAGGGAAAGGAGAGAGAGAGAGAGAGAGAAAGGAGAGAGAGAAAGAGAGAGAGAAAGGAGAGAAAGAAAGGAGAGAGAGAGATAGGAGAGAGGGGAAGGAGAGAGATAGAGAGAGAGAGCTCACAGCTGATGTCCCGCTCCTCCACTCAGTGCATAATTAAATTATATTTATAAATATATTATAAATATAATTTATTAAAAATAAAAATAAATAAATTTACCGGGTCTAGAACTTGCAACCTTATGCCTAGGTGAGCACTCTATCCACTCAGCTATTGCTTCTAATGGGAATGATAGGCACATTTGGTAGTCTTGAAGTCTGGATTGCTGAAGTCTCAGCTGACGACGTGATTCATTTAAAGCTATGTGAAGCTCATGCAGAGCACTCGTGTTGTGTAGCAGAGATGACAGGGTCGCGTGGATTACTTCAGAGATGGAGGGGTAGTGGAGGATTTTAATAAAATGGTGAAAATGTGTTTTTTTGTCTTTTATTCCAAATAAAGGATATTTCGCGGTGTGTGTTTATTTACTTTCACTTTATAAATAGATAATAATTATAATTTGAAATTATAAAGAAAAAAAAAATTTACCGGTACTAGAACTCCCGACGTTATGCTTCTTCGGCGGGCGCTTTACCCACTAGTCTATTGCTTCTTACAGAAGAGAGAGGCAGATTTTCTAATCTTGAAGCCTGCTGTGCTGACTGAAGTCTCTGCTTCATTGCTACGGAACCACTACATCCCAAGAGGGCAGAGCTGACCTTGTCGTGTGGATTACTTCGGACCTGGAGGGGTATTTGTGGGTTAATAAAGGGGTGAACCAGCGTTGTTTTTTTGTCTTTTATTCCAAATAAAGGATTTTTCGCGGTGTGTGTTTCTTTACTTTCACTTACAGTTTAATCATGGAAGGTATCTCGGGGAGACGCCTGCCATGATTAAACTCATTATTACCCCAATTGCCACCGCACCAGGGCAATTCGGGATGAGCTGGGTAGAGTCCCAGGACTGTCGCACCTAATGGATGCGGCAAGTCTGGGCGGCTGCTGGGTGATATTGTTAGGGTGGTGGGTGAAAGAAAAAGTTCTCGTAGACCTCAAGAGCTAAGAAGACGTTGTAGACAATCCGTTCCAAGCAAAGACTGAAGTTTATTCCGAGATAGCAACAGAGCAGATAAGACAGGTTATCGGCACGAAGACACACGCAGGTGTCTTGTAGAACAGCAGAATTAGCAACAGATGAAGAAGAAGTGTCTCCGATAGGCGTGTGGGGGCTTTTATACATGTTAGACAAAGGAAAGCTCATACTGCAGAGAAAGGCGTACACATTAGAAAACAAAGAATATAATGATACATCATGACATTATTTACGAGCATTGCGGTAGAAACTTATCAGATCCCTATGGGCCTCCATGGTACTTTTAATTAATTCAGTAATTTTGTCATGGCTAACATCTCTGATCCCTGAAGGCGCCCCTACTTCACATAACTCTTCAAACACTGACAACTCTATTGACAACTTTGTTTCTTTATCAATTCAATATACCTGCTATTCATGACTACACATCACCATCTATCAACTGACGCAATTGTATTCTTCTATTCAATTTAACCTTTTTAGACTTTTTCTTATACTTGCTAATAACACTGATATCATCTCTCTCCTCTCTGGGGGGAGAACTCTAGCCAATGCATCTCATTAGCTGCAAAGTTAGTTTGCTCAAGTCTGCCCAAGATGGCTATTAGATACAACATGGCTGCTCCGCATATTATGGCTGACTATTCTCTAACAACTCCCCCTTTTGTACTCTGTCCAGAGTACAACTTACAGAGCTGACATATGCAATGTTGAATTGCCATAGACAGGATTATCCAGGGACCTCATTGACTCATACACCAGTAAGCCAGTTTTTTCAAGAGATCAGATTGAGCACGTACATGGAGGGCCCACATCCCCAACAAAAACACAAAAAACACAAAAAAAATAATCAAACTAGGAGTCCAAAGTAATCAAAGTAGGAGTCCAAAGTAATCAAAGTAGGAGTCCCAAGGTAATGAGTCCTGTAACAGTCCTTAAATCTTATGATCCATGTTTCCTGCTTTTCTTCCTCCTCCCCGAATTCTGGAATCTCCAGATCTTCTCCCCCTCTCACACTATCAGAGTCCCACTGTATAGTGTGAAACTTTACCTCCAGATATTCTGGCGGATCCATGGTTAGGGACCTGCGGGAAAAATAAAAGTGAGGTATCAGTTCTTACCAATATTAAGAAGTTTACATTCATCAATGTGAATAATTTTAACACCTTTGTCTGTTGGCTTGCTAAACCTATCTACTCCTAAAACTGTGGGGTTGATCACTAGAGTGATAAAAAAATGAACACTCCCAATTTGCTTCTCTGAGTTCTACCTGAAGTTTTTAACTATGATCTGAGCTTCTGTAACAAATTTGGATTGAAAGGATTTTTCACTAGGATCGACACAACTTTTAGCCAAAAAATACTTTTAGTAGAATACTGCTAAAGGTGCTAAATCTGTTATTGGTTTTGCTGCAGCCACTGATCCCTCTGTACTACAGCTTGTCCTGTGCTAGGAGATACAATGTCACTTGGCAAATGAACAGGCATCTGTATTCCTGTCATTAATTCAAAAGGAGAAATTCCTGTGGATTTGGAAGCCACAGCACGGATGGCCAGCAGAATCGCTGGTAAAATCAAAGGGGCAGATACGACTATGTGTCTTACATGATTCATCGTCCAGTGTACAGCCAGTACATGCTTCATGCACAAAGTGAAGCCCTTTTCCACGGACGTTAACAACTGAGCGGAAAAACCCAAGGCATGTAAATGACTTGCAATTTCAGAACTTTCTTTGGGCCATTTTTGCAAAAGCACAGATGAGATGGATACATCCCCTGTGCAGGCTTGGATGTAAAAGGGCTAGGATGGATCAGGGTTGATTAATGCCATGGCTGCAGCAAGAGCCCGCTTTAACCCCTCAAAGGCCTGTAGGACATAATCATTCTCAATACCTTTTAGGAGCTCATATAGTGGTTTAGCAAGGCAAGCAAAATCCACAATAAATTCTCTGGAAAAATTAACATTGAGTACGGAGAAAAAGCCGTTTGCAATGTCAAGACATGAAAACACTTTACATTCATTCCTCAGCTGCGACATGACTTCAGGGACAGATGCAACAAAGTAAGCAGCTAACGGAGTGTACTTATTTACAAGTCTCAGGTCCACAACCATGCGAAAGCTACCATCTGTCTTTTTGACAGGCAGGATGGGGCTGTTGCACAGGGAGTTTCTATGCATGACCACGCCCTGTTTTTCCAACCCAGAAACTGCCACCCGTATGTACGGGATGATTTCTTCAGGAATTCGGTACTGTCGCTGGAAAGGTGGTAGCTTATCACCATCAATTTTAACCTGAGTTCGCATTAGACCACAATCAGTTTCATTTGAAGTCCACAATTCTGGGAACAACTGTTTCAATTCATCTTTTAAAGCATCATTTGCAACATTTTCCCCAAAATGTCATCAGTACATAGATTCAAGCTGGCAATGTCTACTTTATGACTCTCCAGCTCTTCTTCCACAGGCACAATAACAGAACAAACAGTGGCTCTCTTGTCACGCCACAGAACTCGGTTACATAAATCAACAACAATTCCCAATGCTCCTAGTACATCAGTTCCCAAAATAGTGGAGTTCACCTGTGAATTTACCCAAAAAGCACATCGAAGGCCCCTTTGCTTCGATCCCCCTGAGTCCTGAAATCTCAGGTTCACTGGACAGCTTTTTGTTGCTTGAATACAGGAGCCTTCAAATCCTACCAAAGTGGTAGTTTCAGGCAGTCCAGGGGGTGACTGCAATTTGTGCCCAGTTACCGAAACCAAGGCTCCTGTATCAACGAGAATGTCTTCCCACGATAGCCCCTCCATTCTCCCTCAGACATATGGTCGTCCATCCGTGCCCAGGGAAAGATGGGCAAGAAAGGTGAGGGGAACAGGGGGTTCACGGCATCAATCCGTGTCTCCCGCCGTGGGAAGCCCAAAAAAATCCATCATTCTCGTCTATGAGAGTCTTTCGCCCCACAGCCCCCACCTCTGTCCCAAAGAGACCATCAGCGAGAGCCCAGTCCTCATATTCCTGCAGCTCCTTCACTGCCGGAGCATAGAAACGAGGAGGGGTGGCTCCACCCTGAATAGCATTGATCTCTGGGCCTGTGTAATTAAGAGCTAGGGGGGCGGAAGGTCCCTGAGTGGCAGAGTTAACCATTTGAAGACCACTGCACTGCTGATACTGCCGGGGTTCATCCACAAGGGGATAAGGAGGTCTAACTCCCTACGGATGGGGTCCGGGAATACCTCGGGACATGGGGGTGTTAAATAGTACCCGAGGTATGTTCCTCTGCTCCAAATGAGGACACTGACGTTTGATATGTCTCACCTGTCCACAGAAATAACACACCGGAGGACCCCTATTGGGGTTCCGAAAGGGAGGCTCTGCCGACTGGGACCGGCCCATTCTCGGCAGCTGGCCATCCCCCCCTGGAAACCCTGGTCTCCGTGAATCAGCAGATGCAACCCGAGGCGCGAAGTAGGCAAAAACATTAGATTCGTCTCCCTTCGTCTCGGACTCCATGGTTCTGACATTGGTTAACAAGGCTTCGACTACATCCTCAATAGATTCAGCATTATTCAAAACCCCTGACTTGAAAGCCCCGTCCAAGGGTACTTTCTTCACAAACTGTTCCATCATCGCATTTCTATCCCCTTGATCCATACTACTCAATAACTTGTCAAACACTATGCACCAGGCTGCAACCCACTTACTTGCTTCAACTCTAAGCTCATCCCCTTTCTTAATTTTGAAGAACTCTAACAATCCCGGATTAGACTTTCTCCCTCGTGGCTTTTGGGAGATCACTAACTTCAACCTCCCCTGAGAATCTGTAAGGTCATAATGAATCCCTCTTCCTTCTTGTACTTTGTAGTGGGACAAAAATTCAGGAGGAACAAAGGATAGAAAGTATCGGGCAGCATCCTCTGTGGACTCAATTTGAAACTTATTCAACCATGATTCAAAACCAAGAACATTACAGAACACCCCTTTACTTTCATCCCAATTGGGCAGGTTTTTAATTAATTTAAGATGTATCAGGGACGCCTGGCCGGGAGCTATTTTAGGGGTAGAAGTGGCATTAGGTTTATCCTCTATCTGGGATGAATCGTCCCCATCTTCAGATTCCCCTGCATCTCTCTTCAACTGCTCCTGCATCAACTGAATATGTTTTGTAACTACTTCTTGCTTTTCCACATGTTCCCTCATCCAATCCTGTAACCTAAGTCTCCATTCCTTGATTTTCTCCCCTGCCACATTCTGACTCACTGCCACTTCTCCCATCTCTTTCATCGCTGCATGCAGGTCCCGGAGCTCATATCCCTCCCTTTGTGCTTCCTCTGCTTGCTTTAATGTCTCATTCAACTGCGCTTCTCCCTCCCCATACACTATTCTATTCCACATGACCCGACTAATATGCTGTCTCTGAGGCTGTCTTTCAATGGTCTGGTCAAAAGCCATCACTGTCTTACACAAAGCCGCTACTCGGCACCCTTCCCTAACTAGCGACTTCTTTCTGTCTAATTCTCTATTCTCTTGCACAAACCAGTGCATCCTTGTAACTTCTGTATTAACCCCTTCCACCTGGGGTGTGACAGCGTGCCTTTCTGCCTGTCTTTTTAACCACTCCATATCAGTTCAGTGGTCTACAAGGACGCTGTGAGGTAAATCCGGAGATATGACGATAAATCATGATAGTCAAGTTATGTCAGGAAGCCCTCTCCTGGTGTCACCCCCCCCCCTTTCCTTCACACAACTTGTTTAGCAACACATTCCATGGCCATGTCCTGTGATATGGAAATTAGGTGATGTGGGAACAATGGACACAGGATGACTCCCTGCCGTGACCCTGTGGTAGGAGCTGCTATCTAATTAGCCAGGCTATGGAAGCATCCAGACAGAACGACTCCAGTAAAAAATGGTTCATATCTCGCAAGCCATATTTCCGATAAATATGGCAACCATAAAAATGGTGTCTCCGCATGCGGACGATGCTGGCACACCTTTTTTATGGGAGCGGGAGCTGGGGAAATGCCCCAGGCGTGATATCAGCCAATGGGGAACTGGCAGACAGGTCATGAGTCCCCTCGTTCTGTAGCTAAATTCATAACTGTCACAATGAGAGTGTTGGCGTCCGCCTACGACGCTCCCAGGCAAAGTTATGGCCCCTATTCCATGTTGGGATATTGTCCATAACTCAAGCCAGGGGTGGAGCAGTGCTCCCTCTGAGGTCACTAAGGTAGGAGGGGACCTGGATTTGCCCAGGTTGATAACCCTACTTCGGCCATTTTCCAGTGTTCTTTTCGCTGGGGGCACGTGTAGGAAACATCTGTGGGAAGGATCCTAGAAACCTGGCCTACAGTGCCCCCCTGTGGCCAGACGCACAAGGTAACTGCTGGAACTGTGTATGCCTGTTTGTAACCCATGCTTTGATTGTAACTGTACTCTGACATATGTATATTCTGTAGATTCCCTATTGTATATATTGTAGTTCTAGTGTGCTTTAGGCTGATTAAATTATATAATTAATCTTGGGCTGTTCTGTTATCTCGATCTTGAATCCCACGTCTGTGTGTTCGGCTAATAGTTACCGTGAAGCGGTTGGTGGCAGCGAGTTGTGCCAAGGATTATTGTGGGGAGGCCAGTGAGATTCGGGGAGGTTTTATATATTCCGCCCGCGGAGGTCGGGGGAATATATACCCTACTCTCACCGGGGACCCTTCAATAATCGGCATAAGTAGTATAGCGGCCTCCTTGCTTATTGTCGGGCAATTCCATAATTGGCCTGACTATAAGAGGGGCGCTAGAGAGCGCGTCACGTGCTCTGTCTGTCGGTCGGGAGGTATAAAGGAGGGGTGACCCCCACTTGTTACCCCCCGATTGTGACGTACTGATAGCCAGCGCGGGGGATTTCTGAGTGACCCCCCCGGTGGTTTGTGACATATTGGTGGCATAGCGGTGGGATCGAGATAATAGTGTGTGTGAGTGTGAGACCCATACTCCCAGACACTAAAGACTGCCTGCATCAACTGTGGCTGCTGGGGTCTTCAGACTAGCTCAACACTAGAGTGTCAGAGTGCAGATACTGTAAGGTGTGTGGAGGCATCAGGTGTCAGTTCTGTGTCAGTGACCAAAAGTCTGCAAGAATGGCTGATGGCACCAGGAGCAGAGCTATGCAACTGGCCAATGCTAAAGCAGGAGCCGAAGAGAGGGAGGACGGTGCTGTGGACAGTAATGAGGAGGTTGCCCACGAGTCCTCCAGGAGCTCGACGCCAGAGAACAGCTCTGCAGAGGACATTGCACAACCTGGCACTGCTGGACAAGATGAGGAGCAGCTCACCCAAGGTTCCTCAACGAGCCAGATGCCAGCCCTCCGCTCTGCAACGGACAGTGAATCACCAGGCTCCGCAGCGGGCCGCAGATCACCACGTGCCATTCCACCGAGCCTGGGAGGCTCGGATAGCCTTCTTCAAATGGCTATGGCCCTTCTCCAGGCTGGAGACCAGAAGGGCTACAAGGAACTCCTGGCAGAGCGCAGGGCAGAGCGGCAGGCAGCGTGTGATGCTGAGGCTGCGGAGCGGCAAGCAGCGCGTGAAGAGCGCCAGGCAGAGCGTGAGGCTGCGGAGCGACAGGCAGACCGTGACTACCAGCTGCATCTAGCCAAGCTCCAGCCCTCATCAGCCACACGTGACCTTCAAGACACCAAACTTCCAAAGGTCCGTGTTGAGGACTTCCCAGTGCTGGAGAAGGATGGAGACTTGGACTCTTTCTTGACTGCTTTTGAACGGACTTGCTTGCAGCACCATCTGGACAAGGACCAGTGGGCCAAATACCTGACCCCCCGTTTAAGGGGTAAGGCCCTGGAAATCCTTGGGGACTTGCCTGCTGAGGCAGATCAGGGCTACGACACCATCAAGCGGGCCCTGATCCAACAGTACAACCTCACTCCGGAGTCCTACCGCAAGAAGTTCCGGACCCTGCAGAAGGGACCAAAGGACTCCTGGGCTGACCACCGGCGGGCACTTGCCCGAGCTGCCGACCACTGGACCCAAGGCCTGCAGCTTTCCACCGGGCCAGAGATCCTGGACTTGGTCATCACGGAGCAACTCTTGTGGAACTGCCCTGAGGATCTCCGCCAGTTCATCCGAGACCAGAAGCCAAAGGGGTCCACGGCTACAGCTGCCCTGGCCGATGACTACACCAACAATCGGGCTCCTGAGGCCAGGAGAGCAGCCACCAGCAGCACCTGGAGAGGGGGTAAGATGAACTCTGCGACTGCCCCACCTGCCCCTAGACTGCAGGGGGTGTCCCCCTCGACTCCCCTCTCCAGGCCCGTGGCAGAACCAAGACGGTGCCACCAGTGCAACCTACCTGGACACTTCAAGGCCATGTGCCCTCAGCGTCCCAAGGCCCCGGCTCCGTCCCCGTCCCAAGGGCCGCCCAAGGTGTATTGTGTGGGTGGGGGTGGTGGTAGGTCCCTGGACAGCTTCCAACCTGTCACCGTCGGCCGGTCTGTGACCATAGGACTGCGAGACAGCGCCTCGGAGGTGACTCTGGTGCGGCCTGAGATGGTGTCCCCCCAAGACTTGATCCCTGGAAAAACCCTCGCTGTCTCCGGGATTGGAGGCATTGACCCGGCGCTGCCTGTTGCTGACATTTATGTGGACTGGGGCGCAGGGCGAGGGGTGAGAGAGGTGGGGGTAACTGATCGGATCCCCGCAAACGTGCTACTTGGGACAGATTTGGGGCAGATAACCTCCCAGTTTGGGCCCCCACCAAGGGCTGAACCTTCAGCCAGTACGGACATGACTCCGGACAATGTTAATGTGTTATCTATGAATGATGTAAGGGAGGAGGGAGTGAACTCTGATATTTCTGCTTGCACAGACACCATAGACACACACACAGCTGCAGCTGTGACAGGGGAGGGGGTCAGAGAAAGGTGTGACAATGCCTCTACAAGTAACCAGCCTGTGAGCTGGGATCTGCTGCCCTCTGCAGGGATAAGCAGAGAGCAGGGTGCTGCAGGGGGAGGACCAGTGTGTGGGGTGGGGGCTACCACAGCAACTGTGGGGTCCCCAGAGATTTCACAGCGGGGTTCTGTTGCTGCAGGAGGGGAACAGGCAGGTGAGATTGGGGCCAGTCCAGGAGCGGAAGTGCTCCCAGGTAAGATCTCGGTGCATGGTTCCCCCACAACCGGGGTGTCAGGAAGCCAGGTAGGTCTGCCTGAACCGGCGACTTGGTCAGGAACGGAGGAGGAGCAGGCACGACCCACGGTCGCAGCGGCTGTGGCCGCTGTCACCCGCAGTGGGAGTGCTGGAAGCCAAGGGGCCTCCCGGAGGTCCGATAGCTCTTCCCCTTCTGACCAAGTGGCAGCCGAGTCAGGTGGAGGCCAGGACACAGGTCCCGGGGTACTGACCGAAGATGTGACAGTCTCGTCGATTCTGGCCACATCTAGTCAGGGGTTTCAGGCAGCGTTAGAAGCTGACGACAGCCTGAAAGCTCTAAAGGAGCAGGCGGCACAGCCTCCCTCGGACTCGGACCCGGAGCGAGTGGTCTGGGACCAAGGACGGCTGTACCGGGCCACGGTCCAGCAGGGTTCACCGGAGGCGTGGCCCAGGGACCGACAGTTGGTGGTACCCTATCCGTTCCGGACGGAGTTGTTGCGGATCGCACATGAGATTCCGATGGCCGGACACCTAGGGATCGCTAAGACCAAGGCCAGGTTAAACCAGCATTTCTACTGGCCAAAAATGGGGGCCGATGTGGCTGCCTACTGCCGTTCGTGTGAAACCTGTCAGAGAGTGGGGAAGGCGGGGCCACGCCCCAAAGCCCCACTGGTATCTCTGCCCATCATCGATAAGCCTTTCAGGAGGGTGGCTGTGGATCTGGTCGGCCCGCTGGCCATCCCCAGCAGCTCCGGGAAACGCTTCATACTGACGGTAGTGGACTATGCCACCCGGTACCCAGAAGCAGTGGCCTTGTCGTCCATTCGGGCTGACAAGGTGGCCACCGCATTGCTGGAGATTTTCTCCCGAGTGGGTTTTCCCCAGGAAATGCTCACTGACCGGGGGACCCAATTCATGTCCCAGCTGATGGAGGCCCTCTGTAAGCAAGTCCAGGTGCGACATCTGGTGGCCAGCCCGTACCATCCACAGACTAATGGCCTGTGCGAGCGGTTCAATGGCACCTTAAAGCAGATGCTTAAGATGTTGGTCGACTCCCATGGGCGTGACTGGGAGCGGTATCTCCCACACCTGTTATTTGCTTACCGGGAGGTTCCACAGGCCTCAACAGGATTCTCACCGTTTGAGCTCCTGTACGGGCGACGTGTGCGGGGCCCCCTGGCTCTGGTGAAAGAGGCTTGGGAAGGGGATTTGGCCACCCCTGGAGTGTCGGTTATCGAGTATGTCATGCGCTTCCGGGACAGAATGCAGGCCTTGACGCAACTGGTACACGACAATATGGCTCAAGCCCAGGCCGATCAGAAGCGTTGGTACGACCAGAACGCTTGTGAGAGGACCTACCAAGTGGGTCAAAAGGTGTGGGTACTGGTCCCCGTACCACAGGACAAGCTTCAGGCAGCCTGGGAAGGCCCATACCTCGTGTACCAGCAGCTCAACCCTGTAACGTACCTGGTCACCCTGGACCCTGCCCGTGGAAGGCGGAAGCCCTTCCATGTGAACATGATGAAGGCACATCATGAGCGGGAGGCATGTGCGCTCCCCGTGTGCAACCTGCCCGAGGAGGGAGAAGCGGAAACCCTCTTGGATATGCTAGCCCAGGTTAGGGCAGGCGGATCCATTGAGGATGTGGAGGTTGGCCACCAGCTCTTGGAGGACCAACGGTCCCAGCTGTGGGCCACCCTACACCCCTTCCGGGGGTTGTTTACCAACCAGCCCGGAAGGACTGACTTGGCTGTCCATCACGTGGACACTGGGGATCATCCCCCGATCCGGCGTTCAGCATATCGGGTCTCCCTGGAGGTGCAGCAACACATGCGCCAGGAGATTGACGAGATGCTGAAGCTGGGGGTGATCCAGGCATCCAACAGCGCTTGGGCCTCGCCTGTAGTCCTCGTCCCTAAGAAGGACCGAACCACTCGGTTCTGCGTGGACTACAGGGGGCTCAATGCTGTCACGGTCGCCGATGCGTACCCAATGCCACGCATCGATGACCTGCTCGATCAGTTGGCCGGGGCTCAGTACCTGACCATCATGGACCTGAGCCGGGGATATTGGCAGATCCCCCTGACTCGCAAGGCCAGGGAACGCTCTGCCTTTATTACCCCATTTGGACTGTACGAGTCCACGGTGATGCCATTCGGGATGAGGAATGCCCCTGCCACTTTCCAGCGGATGGTCAACACCCTGCTCAAGGGACTTGAAGGGTACGCGGCCGCGTACCTGGATGACATTGCCGTCTTCAGTCCCACCTGGGAGGACCACCTAGAGCATCTAGCACAGGTGCTCAGGCGGATCCACCGGGCAGGTTTGACCATCAAGCCGGGAAAGTGTCAGCTGGCCATGAGCGAGGTCCAGTACCTCGGTCACCGGGTAGGCGGGAGAACACTGAAGCCCGAGCCTGAGAAAGTGGAGGCCATCGCATCCTGGCCCACCCCCAGGACCAAGAAGCAGGTGATGTCCTTCTTGGGGACCGCTGGGTACTATAGGAGGTTTGTTCCCTGCTATAGTAGCCTGGCAAAGCCCTTGACGGACCTCACCAAGAAGAAGCTGCCCTCTGCAGTCGATTGGACAATGGACTGCGAGACAGCCTTCCGGGCCCTAAAGGACGCCCTGTCCAGCCCGCCCGTGCTACAGGCAGCCGACTTCACGCGGCCGTTTGTAGTACAGACCGACGCCAGTGACTTCGGCCTCGGTGCGGTGCTCAGCCAGGTGGACTCTGCGAGCCAAGAGCACCCAGTCTTGTACCTGAGCAGGAAGCTGTTACCGAGGGAAGTGGCCTATTCCACAATGGAGAAGGAGTGCCTGGCCATAGTGTGGGCCCTGCAGCGTCTGCAACCCTATCTATACGGGCGCCACTTCATCGTGGAAACGGACCACAATCCCCTCAGCTGGTTGCACACCGTCTCTGGGACGAATGGGCGATTGTTGCGATGGAGCCTTGCGCTCCAGCAATACAACTTCACCATTCGCCACAAAAGGGGCCGTGACCACGGTAACGCAGACGGGCTGTCCCGACAAGGAGAGGTCGCGGACGGGCGCACGGGGGAACACCGGAGTGTGCTGCCCCCTAGCGCCCTCAAAAGGGGGGAGGTGTGAGGTAAATCCGGAGATATGACGATAAATCATGATAGTCAAGTTATGTCAGGAAGCCCTCTCCTGGTGTCACCCCCCCCCCTTTCCTTCACACAACTTGTTTAGCAACACATTCCATGGCCATGTCCTGTGATATGGAAATTAGGTGATGTGGGAACAATGGACACAGGATGACTCCCTGCCGTGACCCTGTGGTAGGAGCTGCTATCTAATTAGCCAGGCTATGGAAGCATCCAGACAGAACGACTCCAGTAAAAAATGGTTCATATCTCGCAAGCCATATTTCCGATAAATATGGCAACCATAAAAATGGTGTCTCCGCATGCGGACGATGCTGGCACACCTTTTTTATGGGAGCGGGAGCTGGGGAAATGCCCCAGGCGTGATATCAGCCAATGGGGAACTGGCAGACAGGTCATGAGTCCCCTCGTTCTGTAGCTAAATTCATAACTGTCACAATGAGAGTGTTGGCGTCCGCCTACGACGCTCCCAGGCAAAGTTATGGCCCCTATTCCATGTTGGGATATTGTCCATAACTCAAGCCAGGGGTGGAGCAGTGCTCCCTCTGAGGTCACTAAGGTAGGAGGGGACCTGGATTTGCCCAGGTTGATAACCCTACTTCGGCCATTTTCCAGTGTTCTTTTCGCTGGGGGCACGTGTAGGAAACATCTGTGGGAAGGATCCTAGAAACCTGGCCTACAGTGCCCCCCTGTGGCCAGACGCACAAGGTAACTGCTGGAACTGTGTATGCCTGTTTGTAACCCATGCTTTGATTGTAACTGTACTCTGACATATGTATATTCTGTAGATTCCCTATTGTATATATTGTAGTTCTAGTGTGCTTTAGGCTGATTAAATTATATAATTAATCTTGGGCTGTTCTGTTATCTCGATCTTGAATCCCACGTCTGTGTGTTCGGCTAATAGTTACCGTGAAGCGGTTGGTGGCAGCGAGTTGTGCCAAGGATTATTGTGGGGAGGCCAGTGAGATTCGGGGAGGTTTTATATATTCCGCCCGCGGAGGTCGGGGGAATATATACCCTACTCTCACCGGGGACCCTTCAATAATCGGCATAAGTAGTATAGCGGCCTCCTTGCTTATTGTCGGGCAATTCCATAATTGGCCTGACTATAAGAGGGGCGCTAGAGAGCGCGTCACGTGCTCTGTCTGTCGGTCGGGAGGTATAAAGGAGGGGTGACCCCCACTTGTTACCCCCCGATTGTGACGTACTGATAGCCAGCGCGGGGAATTTCTGAGTGACCCCCCCGGTGGTTTGTGACAGACGCGTTTTAAGTCTGCTCTAGTATCAACCAATGCGATTCAAGCAAGAGTTAGATACTCACACCTCTCTGTATGGAAGACCCGTGTGCCGGCTTGAGTCGACCAAGTGAGATGTAGTTGCTTTCCAGCCTCACTCACTACGCTTGCCAGGTGTATCCCTCCGTCTTTTAAAGCCTCTCTGCTACCGTGGCACAAAAACAGTTCTCCACGTCCTTGTAGATAAACTCACAAAGAGGTTTCTTCTTAGTTAAACATAAATCTCTATAGTCCTTAGTCTCTTATAATAAAATAAAAAAACAATCGGGCAGACTGGGATGCACTCGTGAGTGGTTCTCTTCAGGCTGGCTTCCTTTGAGTGACTTCCACGTGGCGCCACGCTTTTTCTTCTTTTTCCCTTCCAGTCCTTAGCTCTCGTCTACAAATTCTTCGTAGGTTCTTCTTGGAGGCAGCCACCGTCCTGGCTTCTCCTCCTTAGCTGAGCTCGCCACTTGAAAGAAAAAGTTCTCGTAGACCTCAAGAGCTAAGAAGACGTTGTAGACAATCCGTTCCAAGCAAAGACTGAAGTTTATTCCGAGATAGCAACAGAGCAGATAAGACAGGTTATCGGCATGAAGACACACGCAGGTGTCTTGTAGAACAGCAGAATTAGCAACAGATGAAGAAGAAGTGTCCCCGATAGGCGTGTGGGGGCTTTTATACATGTTAGACAAAGGAAAGCTCATACTGCAGAGAAAGGCGTACACATTAGGAAACAAAGAATATAATGATACATCATGACATTATTTACGAGCATTGCGGTAGAAACTTATCAGATCCCTATGGGCCTCCATGGTACTTTTAATTAATTCAGTAATGTTGTCATGGCTAACATCTCTGATCCCTGAAGGCGCCTCTACTTCACATAACTCTTCAAACACTGACAACTCTATTGACAACTTTGTTTCTTTATCAATTCAATATACCTGCTATTCATGACTACACATCACCATCTATCAACTGACGCAATTGTATTCTTCTATTCGATTTAACCTTTTTAGACTTTTTCTTATACTTGCTAATAACACTGATATCATCTCTCTCCTCTCTGGGGGGAGAACTCTAGCCAATGCATCTCATTAGCTGCAAAGTTAGTTTGCTCAAGTCTGCCCAAGATGGCTATTAGATACAACATGGCTGCTCCGCATATTATGGCTGACTATTCTCTAACAGTGGGCTCCCCATACCGTGGCGCTCTCCATCCTGACAATACCAGCCTCCAGCCGTGCGGCTTTATCCTGGCTGGTATCAAATATGGGGTAAACCGCATTTTGTTTAATTTATTTATTTTAATGCACGATATAGACCCGCCCACCGGCGGCTGTGATTGGTTGCAGTGAGACAGCTGTCACTCAGCTTGGGGACGTGTCTGACTGCAACCAATCATAAGTGCCGGTGGGCGGGGAAAGCACGGAATAACTAATTGACTAATGAAGCGGCAGCCATTTTCTAAAGAGGAAAAGACGCCGCAGATTTCTGACAGCCGGGGAGCGAGATGCCCGTGATCGGTGAGTAGGAAAGGGAGAGGGATTGTGCTGGGGATGCAGGACGCATGCAGATAGCAAAATGTGCACATACCCTTACTGTGAAAAGCCACATTTATAGTGATAGAACCGTTCTCGAACGTAACTCGAGCTACCGAACTTTTAGCAAAAAGCTCGAGTTCGAGTTCTAACTAGAACACCCCCCAAAATCACTCGAACCGCGAACTGGAGAACCGCGAACCGCGCTCAACTCTAGTTATGATACCGTAAGTTTTGCAATGGGTCTTTCAAATCGGATTCCAAGGTCAAATCACTGAGCCTTCATGTACTGATTGTTTCCTCAGATATATCAGACCAGTTTATTGCTTTGGTAACAATTTTCTCTTTTTCAAATGGTGTCAGATCCGTGCTATGGATTTTATGGCTGCTCACCATGAGTAGCCCGGAGAATGGAGAGCTATGCAGGTAGAAGTGGACTTGCCTCTTTTTAGGTCTGGAAGTTCACTGGAGAGGCATCAGAGACCGGTTTTGGCAGGACCAATTTGCCGAAAGACTTATGATCTCACTGGATGCATTTTTACATGTTAATTTTGTTTTTCCATTCTGGGGATGACCTCTGCCTCTTCTGCATAGATTCTCACTATGATGAGTTCCAGGTTGATTTAGGAGCTTATATTGGTTTAGTCAGGTCATTCCTCGTGATCTTATATTGGTTTAGTCAGAGGTCATTCATCTCGACGATGATAGGGCAGCTATTGATGGATTGTTGTGTACATTTCATGCTGGAGTGCCACGTTTTGAGGTGAACGATTCAGAGCTACTGTTTCTCGATGGTATACATGTAACATAAATTAGAGCTGATATATTTCTTTGGTTTGCAGGATGCTATAGAGTGTGCCTAAAGGGTACTTTACACGCTGCAACCTCGATAGTGATCTCGTTAGCGATGTGAAATTCTACATCGCAAGTGCAATCTTTCCAGATCGCACATGCGTAAAATAACCTCTCAATCTCAAAAGATCGCACTTGCGATCTAGAATTTCACATCGCTAACGAGATTGCTAGCGAGGTCGCAGTGTGTAAAGTACCCTTTAGTTTTTGGGTGGGGGTCGGAGCACAGTTTGCTACTTTGCACCTCCTTGGCGGTCAGTTCAGAAACGTTGGTGATTTTTTGGTACAAAAGCTACTCACGCCGGGAGTCGAGCTGCAGCACAACGCTTTGTACTAGTTTACTGTGATTTATTTCAGTAGTTTTAGTTTGATATTTTTGGCTGTGACCGACCACCATCCACTAAAAGATGAGATTTGGTTATTAAATCTCCAAATAAAGAAAGTTCTGATTTATATACCTGAGTCTGATTTTCATTACATGGGACGATTAGTTATGGTTTTGTTGGGGTCTCAGCAGTCTGTGGAGCATTCCAGTATTTTACTGGGTGTCCCCTGACTGCTGTGCCCCGTAATAAGGGGTTAATCCGGTCTTCCCATGTAATTTTTTGCCTCCTCCTCGTTTGTTACAGCCAATAATTCTTCTCTCCTCCTCCTGGTTCCCCCTTTATAATCCTATTCCCTGCCTCTTCCGGTCTCTCCCCACTTTGTGGGACCTGGATGCAGCTGTCCCACCTTCCCTCCCTTTGTCAGCGTTGATGGTTTCAGTGTGAACATTTACCTGCACCGGGAGTCCGGCTGTGAGATAATGATTTGTACTGTAAAAGCTACCAGCACCAGGAGTCCGGCCTCGACACAATGAATTGTACTGGTTTTGCTTTTCATAATATTGGATTAAGTCACAGCAGCAGTCAATTCAACAACAATGGTGTTTTTTTGGTACAAAAGCTACCCGTGTCAGGAGTCCGGCTGCGGCATAACGCTTTGTACTGGTTTACTGTGATTTATTTCAGTAGTTTAAGGCTATGTGCCCACAGGAGCTTGCATCTGCGGAATTTGCCGCAGAAACCTGCGGATTTATCTCTATTTTCCAGATAAATCCGCAGGTTTTAGCATGTACAGTCACTCCCCATGTTATCCTATGGGACATGGGGAGTGCTGTGTCCACGCTGCGGAAAGTGCGGCTGCCGAACATGCTGTGGATGTCTGCATCCGCATGTATAATTGCATGTCAATTATTCGTGTGGAATTACCTGCGGATGTCCTGGCCCTCCGCTATGGATATAGAGGCCGGGACGTCCGCAGGTAATTCACATGAATGTCCGCATGTTTCCCGCAGCTATTCCGCTAGAATCTCGCAGCTAAAATTAGCTGCAGATGCCGGCGGGCAGCTGCGGGAAACATGCGCTCGTACCTGCGGATACATCCGCAGGTACGAGCGCCCGTGGGCACATAGCCTTAGTTTGATGTTTTGGGCTGTGACTGACTACCATCGACTAAAAGATAAGATTTGGTTATTAAATCTCCAAATAAAGAAAGTTCTGATTAATATACCTGAGTCTGATTCTTCATTACATGGGACAATTAGTTATGGGTTTGTTGTGGTCTCAGCAGTCTTGTCTTTTCCATGAAAAAAATCACACTTTTATTTATCAAATGAGTTGCATAATGAATAGAAAATATACTCCTGACAGTGACTAGGTTAGAAATAATGATTTTTACTTGAAATAATATTTTTTGTCCTTCAAACTTTGCTTTTGTGAGAGAATGCTCCTTTGCAGCAATTCCAGCTTTTCGGACCTTTGGCTTTTAATTTGCTGAGGTAATCTTGAGATATTTACCCCCATGCTTCCAGAAGCCCCTCACACAAGTTGGATTGGCTTGATGGTCACTTTTTGCGTACCATACGGTAAAGCTGCTCCCACAACAGTTCAATAGGATTGAGATCTGGTGACTGGGCTGGCCACTCCATTGCAGATAGAATACCAGCTGCCTGCTTCTTCCCTAAATAGTTCATGCATAATTTGGAGGTGTGCTTTGGGTCATTGTCCTGTTGTAGGATGAAGTTGGCTCCAATTAAGCACTGTCCACAGGGTATGGCATAGCGTTGCAAAATGGAGTGATAGCCTTTCTTATTCAAAATCCCTTTTACCTTGTACAAATCCCCCACTTTACCAGCTCCAAACAACCCCAGACCATCACATTACATTCATCATGCTTGACAGACGGCGTCAGGCACTCTTCCAGCATCTTTTCAGTTGTTCTGCATCTCACAAATGTTCTTTTGTGTGATCCAAAGACTCAGGGCCGTATTTGCCACTACGCACCCGTGGTCCCGTGCCTGAGGCAGTGCATTGCAATTGGCGGCACTTTCTGGCAGCAAAACAAAATTTATTTTTTTTTTCACATCCTCTCCCCCTCTGTTAGACAGTTGTGCTTTCAGGGGGGAAGGGTTGAGAGAGGAGAGGCGCACCTCTATTTAGTTGTATCCGCGTCTTTAAGATACAATTGCAGATACACTGCGGGCGCTGGGCACAGTAAGCTGATTGACCCTGGAAGTACCAGCGCCTGCACTTTCGGGGTCAGAGGTGCACGCTCGCACCAATCAACTCCCTTCTCCGTGTTGCAGCGTCCAATGCTGCAGGTGACACATGCCGCGGAGGAGGATGCGACGATGCTGGAGCCAGAAGAGGATACTCACCGGAGCAGGAGCAGGGCGGCGGGCACCGGAGCAGGTATGTACTCACAGAGCTGAAGATTCATAGGGAAAGTGGAGGTGTCGCTAAGGCTGAGCCTAGAATGTATGGGCGCCATCCAGGTTAGTGGTTGGTGAGCATAGCGATGTACCTTTTTGTCTACTATAATCATGCAAGGGGGGGCCCTGCACCCGCCCCTTCTTATCGCTAAAGCTACAGACTGGGCATGAGTGGGAGGGGAAGACTAATGCTGTAGATGGGGGGATAAAGAGGCTAAAACTAGAGACTGGAGGGGGAGGGGAAGAGGGGCTAATATTAGAGACTGGAGGGGGAGGAGGGGAAGAGGGCCTATTTCTATAGAGGGGGGTAAGGTAAGGGGGCCTATTGCTGTAGAGGGGGGTAATTGGACCTATTGCTATAGAAGGGGGGAAACTGGGGCCTATACCGTAGAGGGGGGTAATGGGGGCCTATTGCTGTAGAGCGGGGGTAATGGGGGCCTATTGCTGTAGAGGGAGGGTAACGGGGCCTATTGCTGTAGAGGGGAGGTAAGGGAGCCTATTGCTGTGGAAGGGAGGTAAGGGGGCCTATTGTTGTAGAGGGGGGCAAGGGGGCCTATTGTTGTAGAGGGGGGCAAGGGGGCGTATTGCTGTAGAGGGGGTAAGGGGGCCTATTGTAGAGGGGGGGCAAGGGGGTGTTTTGCTGTAGAGAGTGTAAGGGGGCCTATTGTAGAGGGGGGAAAGGGGGCCTATTGCTGTAGAGGGAGTAATGGGGGCCTATTGCTGTAGAGGGGGGTAAGGGGGCCTATTTGTAGAGAGGGGTAAGGAGGCCTATTGCTGTAGAGGGGGCTAAGGGGGGCTATTGCTGTAGAGGGGGGTAACGGGGCCTATTGCTGTAGAGGGGAGGTAAGGGAGCCTATTGCTGTGGAAGGGAGGTAAGGGGGGCTATTGCTGTCGGGGGGTTAGGGAGCCTCTTGCTGTAGAGTGGGGCTTTGAGGTTTACAGAGTGAGAAAGTGCAAAGTACTAAATAGATGGGGAAAAGTAAGGACTCGGTATGGAGAGGGGGGGCAACATGGAGAGCTCATTATGGAAAAGGGACAGCAAGGTGATTCAATATGGGGAGAGGCAGTGTGAAGACTCAGTATGAAAAGGGGGCAGCATGGGTGGGCTCGGTATGGAGTGGAGCAATGAAGGGGACTCAGTATGAAAATAGGATAGTGGGGGGGGTTTCAGCATTAGGCGTGAGGTAGATGGTGGTCTCAGTATGATGAGTGGGGTCAGCATGGAGGTCTCATGGAAAAGAAGCAGGCAGCATTGGGAGCTTATTATGGAGAAGGGGCAGCATGGAAGGTTCAGTATGGAGAGGGACAGTGTGAGGGCTCAGTATGGACAGGGGCAGCATGCATGGAACATTGTGAGGACAGTGTGCAGATCATGAATCATAATTGAGGAAGGTGTTTTGGGTATAATTTATAAGGGGCACGATGTGGTATTTTTGCTTATTAGTGGGCAGTGTGACATTCATAGTTTACAAGGGCGGACAGTGTATTGGGAATATTTTATAGGAAAAGATAGTGTGGGGGCCATGTACTGTAAAGGGTACTTTACACACAGTGATTATCGCTAACGATATATCGGGGTCATGGTATTCGTGACGCAAATCCAGCGCCATTAGTGATATCGTTGTGTGTGACTAAACGGAGCAACGATCAACGATTGCAAAAACGTCAAAAATCGTTGATCGTTGACACGTCGCTCCTTTTCATAATATCATTGTTCGCTAGGGCAACGATCACCCCCATGACAAAACAGTGACGTGGGCAGGTGCTATCGCGCACGACATCGCCAGCTATCGCTAGCGATGTCGTACTGTGTAAAGCACCCTTAAGAGTCACTGTGTGGAGTAATATTTTTTTACAGGGAGCACAGTGAGGAGCAATATTTTTTTACAGACTCATATGATGTTTTAATACTTGGAATAAATAAAATCAATTTTATGGATTCCTGAATTGCAGTTTGGAACTTTTTTTGTGAAACTTCAGTGCACCGTTGGTGTGGTCTTTGCTTCGGTGCACCGTTGGTGTGATCTTTGCTTTGGTGCACCGTTGGCATGATCTTTGCTTCGGTGCAACGTTGGCGTGGTCTTTACTTTGGTGCACCGTTGGTGTGGGCTCTGATTCGGTGCACCGTTGCTGTGGTCTTTGCTCTGGTGCACCATTGGGGTGGTCTTTGCTTTGGTGCTCCATTGGTGTGGTCTTTGCTTCGGTGCACCATTACACCCTCGAATTTGTATTTTAAATTCTTTAGTGTTTATTAACAGCGCTCCATTAGTAAACGTGAGTGCTGTCTAAAATCAGCTTGCATGTCTGATTTTACGGTGCTGTCCATCAACACAAGGGACTGGCTTTCATATGCAAATAGAAAGGCATAAGTGTGCACCGAAGTCCACTCATTTGCATATTAAAAACAGATTTTGACGTAAATATTAAAGGAGTTGTCCAGTGTAGAATAACAAGTCTGCAGTCACTCTGTGTAAGTGCAGATTTGTGAAGCCTCCCAGTTCAATAACTGTGCGCTACGAGGATTCTCCAGTGTCTGCTCCAGGAAAGGCGCTCAAGTATGCGATATGCAGACTCCCTGCTAGAACCCATCTAGGGGACGCGACCTTGTTCCATACAAGTGCATTAAGCGAGACCTTAACCACTAGACGAGTTCTGACCGGGAGTCTGCATATCGCATACTTGACCGCCATGAGTGATCTGGAGGATTCACAGGTCTGCAGGCATAGAGTGACACATAGTGACTGCAGACTTATCGGTCTAGACTGGACAACTCCTTTAAGCTAAACTGTGTATGATTTTTGTAACCGTAAATATTTATGTATGTAAACAGAAAAATAATTTTACAAACGAGCATTTTGCTTGTGCATCGGGTGATCTGACAGCCTGTTTAGTTACACCAGTAATCAGTTTCTGATCATTAGCAGCATTATAAATGCACTTCAGAGTAACTAAACTTCTGGGATAATTTTTTTATGTTTTCTGCCCAATATTTTTGAGCAGATTGATGGGGAATCTGGTCCTGAGACCCCAAACCACAGCTGAAAAGTCTTTTTAGTAGAGAGCACAAAGCGGTTGCAGTTAGAATTCATAGTCCTGTCTCCTAAGCTGTGCACTTTTAAGGAGTCTTTTGCACAATCTATGGGGGTCTCAGGGCCCAGACCCACACCAATGTGCTCAGACTAAATGGACCTAAAGTAGAGAAGAGATCTCCCAAAAGTTTAAGGTATTTTGGTCTGTACTGTATATATACACACAATATATAGTTGTATAAAAATAGATAATTAAAAATAATGACGTAGCGCTCCGTGGTATTTTTTATTTTCAGCGCAAATAAAGCAGACGGCTATGGGATGCCAATCCCATCTGCCTGGCCTTACCTTGGCTGGCAATCAAAATAGAGGGTAGCCCATTAATTTAAAAAAATTTAAAAAAGAAAAATGTATGGGCTCACGCTGTATTTTGATTGCCAGTCAGGTAAAGCCAGGCAGCTGGAGGCTGGGATTCTCAGCAGTCCGCAGCCGACACTGGAAATTGCGCATTTTTTCTTAGCGCCATTTCCAGGCGCTTTACCCGGCTCGACCAGTGGCCCTGGTGCCCGGTGGCTCGCTGGGTAATAAAGGGGTTAATACCAGCTTTGTATTTTATATGGTACTAAGCCCGAAATATATGGTGTCACGCCAAATTAGACATAGCCACCATGAATTTCTAGTAAACAGTAAAAAAAACACAACACATGGAAAAAAAAATTTGACTCCATCTTTATTATAAAAAAAACTCTTCAGTCCGACGTAATCCACAGGGAGACCTATGTTAACTCTGCTTCATCACTCTGTAAAGACAAGCGGCTCTACAGAGAGAAGCAGAGAGAGCCATGTCAGCTCTGCTACATCGCTCTGTACAGAGCGAGAAGCAGGCTGACAGTGAGGGTATGATTCCAGTTGGGTCTCGCATTGCATCACCCCGAGTGGACTGATCTCAGGACAGGAGCGCCTCTGCTGCATGGAAATATATGCAGCTGGCCCGCTCCTGTTGAGATATTGTGCACTGTTATGCGATGCAACACTCTCACAGTGACAAAGTTCAGGTAACAGGACCTTTGATGGCATCATAGTCATGTGACCAGTCCGTAAGCTAATGTCTGTACAACATTCACACCAGACTGGTGTGGCTATGACGTCATTGAAGGTCCTGTAAGTCAGTGCTGGTTACTGGGTGACACAGCAATGAGCGGATGCGGAAGCAGAAGCAGCCGGGAGACAGAGTCTGCAGGACGCATTGCGGAGCCTGTAAGTATGATCATAATGTTTTTTAATAATGTGCTTTTTTATACAACCCCTGGACCCGATCTGTAACACTAGCTTCCCAGGAAAGCATTTGATCGGGATCGTGTACACGATCACTATGTGATGGTCCATTCCCCGAACTTTACAGTTTGGGATCGCCCATCACTACTCCTGGTATCTCCTTACTATTCTTAAAGACATACTAGGAGCTGCAGTTTCTGCTGCAGGAACGACAAACCACCTGCGTCCTGCAGCAGCAACAATAATCGGGATTAGAACGACTGGACAACGATCAACGATAAGGTGAGTAATTTTGATCGTTAACAGTCGTTCATGCGTTTCACACGCAACAATGTCGCTAACGAGGCCAGATGTGCGTCACAAATTCCGTGACCCCAACGACATCTCGTTAGCGATGTCATTGCGTGTTAAGCCCGCTTAAGATCTAAGACTTTTTCTATTCACAGAAAAGGCTTTTTTCTCTCAAATATTAACAAATTTGTCTAATCTATCATAGTATCATAGTTTTTAAGGTTAAAGGGAGACTCTAAGGGGTACTTTGCACGCTGCGACATCGCAAGCCGATGCTGCGATGCCAAGCACGATAGTCCCCGCCCCGTCACAGCTGTGATATCATTGTGATAGCTGCCGTAACGAATATTATCGCTTCGGCTGCTTCACATGCACTCACCTGCCGTTCAGGCGGCCAATAGCAGCGGTGGGGCGGAGATGAGCAGGATGTAAACATCCCGCCCACCTCCTTCCTTCCACATTGGCAGCCGGGACGCAGGTAGGAGATGTTCCTCGCTCCTGTGACTTCACACACAGCGATGTGTGCTGCCGCAGGAGCGAGGAACAACATTGTAGCATCGGTCATCCCCAAATTATAGAAATGACCGACGCTACACCGATGATACGATTACGACGCTTTTGCGCTCGTTAATCGTATCATCTAGGATTTACACACTACGATGTCAAAAGCGACGCCGGAAGTGCGTCACTTTCGACATGACCCCACCGACATCGCACCTGCGATGTCGCAACGTGCAAAGTACCCCTAAGTCCATCTAGTTCAACCTGTAGTCTAACATGTTGATCCAGAGGAAGGCAAACAAGCTCCAATGGGGAAAAAAATCCTTCCTGACTCCACATACGGCAATCAGACTAGTTCCCTGGATCAACACCCTGTCATAAAATCTAATATACATAACTGGTAATATTAAATTTTTCAAGAAAGGCATCCAGGCTCTGCTTAAATGTTAGTAGTGAATCACTCATTACAACATTATGCGGCAGAGAGTTCCATAGTCTCACTGCTCGTACAGTAAAGAATCCTCGTCTGTGATTATGATTAAACCTTCTTTCCTCAAGACGTAGCGGATGCCCCCGTGTTCCAGTCGCAGGCCTAGGTATAAAAAGATATTTGGAAAGGTCTCTGTACTGTCCCCTCATATATTTATACATTGTGATTAGATCCCCCCTAAGCCTTCGTTTTTCCAAACTAAATAACCCCAAGTTTAATAACCTGTCTTGGTATTGCAGCCCACCCATTCCTCTAATAATCTTGGTGGCTCTTCTCTGCACCCTCTCCAGTTCAGCTATGTCCTTCTTATATATCGGGGACCAGAATTGTACACAGTATTCTAAGTGCGGTCGCACTAGTGACTTGTACAGAGGTAGAACTATATTTTTTTCATGAACACTTATACCTCTTTTAATACATCCCATTATTTTATTAGCCCTGGCAGCAGTTGCCTGACACTGTCCACTAAAGTGAAGTTTACCATCCACCCATACACCCAAGTCTTTTTCTGTGTCCGTTTTACCCAGTGTTCTACAATTAAGTACATAATTATAAATTTTATTTCCTCTACCCAAGTGCATGACCTTACATTTATCTACATTAAACTTCAATTGCCACTTCTCAGCCCAATCCTCCAATTTACATAAATCTCCCTGTAATATAAAATTATCCTCCTCTGTATTGATTACCCTGCAGAGTTTAGTATCATCTGCAAATATTGAAATTCTACTCCGCATGCCCCCAACAAGGTCATTAATAAATATGTTGAAAAGAAGCGGGCCCAATACTGACCCCTGTGGTACCCCACTATAAACTGAGACCCAGTCCGAGTACATACCATTAATAACCACCCTTTTGTGTGGCTCCGTATCAAAAGCTTTTGAAAAGTCCATATACACAACATCCACTGCATTTCCCTGGTCCAGGCTTGAACTTACTTCTTCATAGAAGCTGATCAAATTAGATTGACAGGATCGATCCCTCATAAACCCATGTTGATATTCTGTCATAAGGTTATTTTTCTTGAGATACTCCAGTATAGCATCTCCCAAGAAACCCTCAAGGATTTTACCAACCATAGAGGTTAAACTTACTGGCCTATAATTTCCCGGCTCAGTTTTTGTCCCCTTTTTGAATATTGGCACCACATTTGCTATTATTAAGGAATCTGTGAAGATGTGATGTGTGTTGGAGACTAAGCACTTTTCCTTTGCTGAGTTAATCCACAGGCCACAATTAATAATCTGATCAGCTTTATGTAGGTAAAATATATCTTTGTACCGTGTTAGCCAGTAGAGATTAAAAAAAGGTTTAAAAGAACTGAGAGTCCTCAGTGGTTGACACCTTTTAATGGCTAACTGAAAAGACGGTAATATATATCAAGCTTTCGAGACTACTCGGGTCTCTTCATCAGGCTCAGTATAACACAAAATCTGAAGAGTCACATATTTATACACAACAGGACATAGAATGGAGCAATAAATAAGACAAGTTTTGTGAAGCAGAACAATCAGTATGGCAAGGGGACAAACTGTTGTGGCCATAAATTTTGCAGCAGTTTATAGATAAGCAGTGTGAAAGTTTTATTGTCCTCTGATTGGGGTCTGGTCCAGAGTTGTGATGCCCCCAGATGCTCTGAGCACATCTCCTAATTGATGTAAAAAGACATGAATCCATGTAACACATTCATTCCTGCTCTGAATGTGTCAAAGCTTATCATAAGTTTGTACTCCCATAGTCTCCTGTCTCTCTGGGACTTGAAATTTCCTTTCTATACCAGCACGTTCATGTCCATGATGCTGTTTTCTCAGTTACAAAAATGTTTGACCACAGGTAGATCTAATCTTTTTTTCTAAATGTGTGGCGGTGAGAATTCATCCTCGTTCTGAGCTGTTGTCCTGTCTCCCCTACATACAGATCCCCAGTTGGACATTTGGTTCATATAATTAAGTACACCACATTAGTTGTGGTGCAGCTGAAGGTACCTGGGATCTTGTAGTCCTGATGCAATCTGGGAATCTTTATCTTGTCTGTTGTCAGTATTAATGGACAGGTCTTACATTGTTTCTGGTTGCCGGGAAATATTCTTGTTGTTGGAGAGGACAGGGAGCTTCTGACAATGATGCTTCTTAGATTCGGGGGCTGTCTAAAACACAGAAGTGGGGAGTCTGGAAAAATAGATTTTAACCGGGCATCTTTTTGCAGTAATGGTTGGAGTTTCCGTACAGCTCCTTCTAACACCTCCAGATTTGGATTGTAGGTGATTACAAGAGGGATCCGGTTGTTTTCTTTAGTTTTATAATGTAGGAGACCGTTTCTTGATATTCTGGTGGCTATTGTAATCTGGTTTTCAATTGTTCTTGGGTGGTAGCCTTGATTTAGAAAGGTCTTTCTGAGGCCCTGAAGGTGATTGGAACATATCCGATTGTTTCTGATGGCCTGACTGTACACAATAGAGTTTTTGTATGTGTTTTGGATGAAAACTGTCCCATTTCACGTATGTAGGACAGTCAATTGGCTTCTTGTACAGGGATGTCTCTATTTCATTGTTCCATAGTTTAATGATGGTGTCCAAACAGTTGATTTCAGTGCAGAAGTAGTTGAGTGTCAAGTTGATGATGGGATGAAACTGATTAAAATGCTCATGGAAGGTTCACAGCTGCTGCACAGTCTCTGTCCAGATGATTAAAATATCGTCAATATGACGGTAGTAGGCCAGAGGCCTGATAGGACAATGGATAAAAAGTCACTTTCCATCTTGGCCATGAAAATATTTGCATATTGTGGTGCCATTTTACTTTAAATTGCTGTCCCAGTCTTCTGTAGATATACGTTATTATCAAATGCAAAATAATTATGGGTGAGGATGAATTTTGTAAGGATGGTTCCCTCTGGTAAAAGACCTATTGCTGATAGTTTTTACAATAGGTCAGTTGTGTCCTGGATGTAGCTGGTTGTATCCCTTACTAAAGGTTTAAGGATACCCTCTACCATCCAGAGACTTGTTCAGTGAGCACTTGGCACTTTTTCATTGAATTGATTTTGATTTGCTTTAGTACAATTGGTGTTGGATGAGGGGAAGAATTCTAAGCACTTGGCACTTTTTATTGAATTGGCTTTATTAGCTATAGTTCAGTTTGGTGTTGGATTGGGTGAAGAATTCCAAAGCACTTGGCGCTTTCTACTGAGTCAGCTATAGAACAGTTTTGTGGAAGCGCACCCTAAAAGAAAAAGAGGCAGCATTCCAATAAACTGTTCAAAAAGTGGATTTACTTTATATCCCATGTGGCAATGTTTTGTTTCCATTCTAGAATGTTTTGGTGCCTCTCCAGTGTTTATTTCAAATATACAGTGTGTGTGTGTGTGTGTGTGTATGTGTGTGTGTGTGTGTGTGCGTGTGCGTGTGTGTATGTATGTATCTAATATATAAAGCTGAATGTGTCTATGTATGTGTGTGTGTGTATGTATGTGTGTGTGTGTATGTCCGGGATTGGCATCCGCACCGTCGCAGCTACAGCCACAAAATTTTGCACACTCACACGTCTCGTCTAGACCCCGAGAGCGTCATAGGCTATGTTGTGAGGCGAAATTTTAACCCCGCACGTTCCAATTTACCAATCAATTTTGCCCCTATCTACATAATGGGGAAAAAGTGAGGGAAAAAGTGTATCCGCACCATCGCATTTACAATCACAAAATTTTGCACAGACACCTCATGTGACCCAGGGAACGTCGTAGACTATGCTTTGACAGGAAAATTTAACCCCGCGCTTTACAGTTACTCTCCAAAAAACATGCCTTCAATAAAGTAAATGGAGCCAAGAACTACTAGTTATTAGTAGGAGCTGTGATTGGTTGCTATAGGAACAAAAGACATTCATAGTATAAGAAGCTTATATGTGAGGTAATAAGATGTCGGTGGGGAGACGGATAGAGAGAGACAGAGAGAGACGGACAGAGAGAGAGACAGACAGACAAGGAAAGAGACAGAGAGATAGAGACAGACAGGGAAAGAGACAGACGGGGAAAGAGACAGACCTGGAAAGAGACAGATGGGGAAAGAAACAGACAGACATGTAGACAGGGACAGAGACAGGCAGACAGGGAAGGAGGAGACAGCCAGAGAAACAGAGAAAGATAGATGGGGAAAGACACAGACCTTGATATAGACAGATGGGGAAAGAGACAGACAGAGAAATAGAGACAGACAAAGCTAGGCAGACAGGGAAAGAGACAGACAGGAAAAGACACAGACAAAGAGACGGGGAGACAGACGGGGAAAGAGACAGACCTGGGAAAGAGACAGACCTGGAAAGAGACAGATGGGGAAAGAAACAGAGATAGAGACAAAGAAAGTGACAGAGACAGGCAGACGAGGAAAGAGGCAGACGGGGAAAGAGGCAGACGGGGAAAGAGGCAGACGGGGAAAGAGGCAGACGGGGAAAGAGACAGACGGGGAAAGAGACAGACGGGGAAAGAGACACGGAGAACATTACTTGGCCAATTTAGTTAAATCTGTGTGGAATATCTGTGGTGTTGAAATATATGTTGTGAAATGCTTCCTTCCGTGTGCGTTAGTGCTGTCCCCGTGGCATAGAGCATCTTCGGAACTCGCCGCCTCTCTGTCTCTCTCATCCCAGTAGCGGGCGACCCCAACCGCCACCGGGTACAACTTCCTCCAGGGATCCCCAGTCCTCAGCTCCATTCCCTTTCTCTAGGTGTTATCAGCCCTGGTCTCGTGGCATCTCCTCAACAGGAGCTGTCCTGTGTAAGTCTGCACTCTCTAGCAGCCTCTGACGTTCTGACTAAACTTTCTGTGTGTTCTGCTCTAAACTCACTCCTATTCAGGCCCCCTTCCCCTTGGGTTGTCATGGAAACCAGACCTGTGCAGCCACCTGCTCATTAAGGACACAGGATGAGTCATGGACTCAAAACTACACACTGTAAAAGCTATTAAGGCTGTTTTCACACATCCGGTTTGAGCGGCTGTGCAACCTATGCAACGGATGCGGTGAAAACACCGCATCCTTTGCATAAGTTTTTTAAATGCGGCCCGTCCGGTTTTTGCCGTTTGCGGCATGCTACTGAGCATGCGCAGTGGCAAAAACCGCATGCGGCGGCCGGATGCGTTTATTGCCGCATCGCGCCGCATCCGACATCCATAGGGATGCATTGGAAAATGCACCGCATTGGCCGGATGCGGCGCAATGCGTTTTTTCTTTGGCCCCACAAAAAAACGTGCCAGGCAACGTTCCATCTGGCCGCTGCATCGGCTAAATCTGCCGCATGCGGCAAAAACCGGACGTAACGCAAGGCCATGCAGCACAATGCGGCACTAATTAAAGTCTATGCAGGAAAAACGCAACCGGCAGCAAAAAAAAAACGGTTCCGTTTTTCCTGCAATGTGCCGGATTGTGCCGCATTGCAAAAACCGGAGGTGTGAAAGCAGCCTAACTCCTTCCTGCCAGTGTGATGTGAATGTGTGTGTGGACTTCACTCCTCCTGCCCGGGAAAAAAATGGGGTAACATTTAATACCCTGTAACGACCCGGCTACAGGGGCGTTACACTCCTCCAGACCAAAAACACAACACTCCGGGGTTGCGACAACAAACAACACCGCAAAAAAACCTTTTCATAGATAAACAAAATAACACGTCCCTTCTACCGGGACCCAATAAAGGATAGGAAGAGTCAGGAGGAAAAAGAAGAAGAAAGAGAAGAAAAACATGGAAAAAGAAACATTTGCATATATCAAAAAAACAAATATTTAAACTTTCGGGAACAAGCCTCCTTACGACACTCCAGGGCCCTCCAGGTACCCAGGTTTAGGGAATAAACTCAGGAGTACAATTTCTGTGCAGGCTGCGGTACCGGGCTCACCCCTCCGGCCACCACTCGCCAAAGCTCGCACCCGTCCATATCATTCCCCCATCTTCTCCTGGTCCTGAGGAGGCAGGGTTCCTGGCTCCTAGCAAATATCCAACAAAGGGGCGGGCATGAATTTTTGAGCCCCGCTGCAGCCCCACCCACGAAGGGTGGGCCAGTCCTTGTTGGTACGCATGGTGCCCATCCCATTCTCAATGGACGCCATTGTACAGTCCAAGTCCATTTGTCGCATACCCGCAGCCGCGGGCACCAAAATAAATGTTAGACAATCCAATATTGCAGATGGTGTACACAAGGCACACGTCACCCGGTGTTACTGGGTCTTGTACGGACCCTGCTTGCAACGCCAAGTTGAAACGCTCGCGCCGGGGCTTGCAGGGCTCGCACGGTCACCGGGCCGGTGGTATTCGGGGGCAGGCTGTGAGTGGCCCGACCCGACTTCCGTGACCCCCGGCGGGTTTCAATAAAAGGAAAGTCCCAAAGTCAGTCCGGTGTTACAAGGGGGGATGGAAGGAGGGTAATGGGGTCCCTGAGGAGCTTGCCATCGGGGGTGCCCCCCTCCCCTTTGGTTGTCATGGACACCTGACCTGTGCAGCCACCTGCTCATTAAGGACACAGGATGAGTCATAGACTCAAAACTACACGCTGCAAAAGCTATTAACTCCTTCCTGCCAGTGTGATGTGAGTGTGTGTGTGGACTTCACTCCTCCTGCCTGGGAAGAGCTGGATGTGTACTGCCCTGAGGGGCTCGGCTGCTCCGCTGCTTCGGGCCGAGCCGCTCGGGGTCTGGGCTCGAGCGCCTCCGGACCGGGGGTCACGTCGCTCTGTTAGCCGGGCTGGCGGTGTCGGGTGAAGGGCGGTGGCGCAGCCAGTGGGGCCGCGTAGTTGACGGGTGAGTCGTGACGCCACCCACGGGTCATGGTGAGGTGATGCACCACCGCTGCGGATGATGGTGGGGCTCCTGGGGGACAGTATTGTGGCGCAGTCTCGGTGTTAGCCCCTCCGTGAGCAGGGGCGGTGTGTCCCGGGGCCCGATGGTGAGGGGACGGGTGTTGCTGGAGGGATCGCGGTGCAAGGGGCCGCACTGCGGTGTCGTGCCCACACACTGAGTCCGTAGTAAGCCAAAGTTCGGGTATGGTCGGGTTCCGCAGACGACTGTTGGATGTCCCCTGTGCGGTTGGTGGTGGCCCCTTTTCCCTTGCACCTATGTAGAATGTTCGGCTTCCCTACCTGAGCAGTGGTAGCTTGCTCCCCGGCGTTTTGGAGGCCGAGGGAGCCCTCTGTTGCCCGCAGACGCTGGCCCTTCGGGTGTTTGGCCCTTGGTGGTGGCTCTCACTCGGAACGGTGGGCTGTTGCCTTCTGTCGGGACTTGTGTGTGGATGAACCCGTGAGGTCCAGCCAGCAATCAGTAAATTTGCCTATACTCTGTGGGTTCTGAGCTAAGACGGGGTCTGAGTACCCGGTACTCGGTGCTCCGGTAAAACGTTTGACTCTCCGGTTCAGGGCCGGCGGGCTCCAACCCAAAGCCGGTCCTTACGGTTCCGCTGGTTGTCTACCGGGACGACTACAGACGGCCACTACCGTCTGCCTGCTTGACGTATCAGCTCAGCTGTGACACCTCCTGCCACTTTCACTGTCTGTGCTTAACTAGCTGCTGAACTTCCTGCCTCAGGACAGTAGTCTCCTCGATGGGCGTGCCTTTCCACCTGGCTCCACCCACCTGGTGTGCTCTACCTGCCCTGAGGGAGGCATCAGGTCTCCCTTTCGGGTGACGGTTGTGTCCTCACCGGGGGTGGGGGTGTGTGTGTTTTGTGTAAGGTGTTACTACCTGTGACCCCTGGGGGCCAGGGCGTCACATTCCCCCTTAGTTTAATGCAGACCATCCGCGGGCTGCCCGACCAACTCCGATTTGGTTTATTTTTCTGTTTCTCTGAAACGGTAAAAAGGAAAAACAATACAAGTATACTAACATATTTACATTTTACGGTTACTGTAGGACTTCCTGTAATGGGAGGCATTTGGTTAAACGTTGCATAAAACATTTTTATTAATACGGGAATGGTTCATGTCCTTCCGCCTTCCCACCGAAACAACCTTGCCTTGATGCTGCCCCTAAGAAATGGGCAGCACCCCTTTTCCCCAGTCCGGAAACAGGAACATGGCCAGATCACCCAGGTGGGAATGGGTACAGAGCGGTGCACCCGGCAGTTGCCCAAAGGCTCCCCAGAGGATGGTCACCGGTCCTGATGGTGACTGGACCCCAGCCTGATCTGCTGCGGGTCCTTCCTCCAATTTGCCTCTCCGGAGGCTAACAGGATGGGAAATCATGTCAAAAGGGACAGGTTGGGACACTATTTACAAGCCCAATAGTTTTTGGGTGGCCAGCAAGTCCACGGCCTTGTCCATGAGAAGTCCCTCATGCAACGGGGGTTAACGGGGCAAAGCGGGGGTCAAACAAGTCCCAACGGGGACGGTACTCTAGGTAGCCAATGGGCTACTAGGAATCAGCTCTATTCCAGATCTTCCTCTGCCTCCACTTCGGGGCTGTACGGTGGAGGAGGGGGGCTGCCTGCCGCTCCCAATACGAGGGACTTGCATGCCAGGGGTCTGATTCTGTGGGGGTCTGGCCCAGCCGGCGCTCCCCGGTGTCGACCACGATCGGCACTCTCTGAGGGGAGCCCCGCTGTGTCATGGCCGGCTCTGCTGCTTTGCAGCTGCCTCCCTGCGGTACCTCGGCCGAGGCCCGCGACCCGGGAGCAGCCTGGTGCACCTTTGCGGCCTTTTCCTTGGTCGCGCCCTTCGGTACGGTAGTTTCCGGAGCGGCGGGGGTTACTTCGGGAGCGGGTGCTGTTTGGGAACTTGTCTCCCACGGCAGCGGACACGGTGCAGCAATCTCAAGCAGCAAGTCGGGGCCAGCCTCCTCAGGCGGCTCTTCGCGGGCGCCTGCAGCGGACTCCGCCACCGATGTCAGGGGTGGGGATCTGGGTGGTGAGGCAGCGATCACTGGTACGAGCAGCAGAGGAGGCGGTATGAAGGGCAGGAGCAGACCGAGTCCCTCAGCCGCAACGGCCGGTCCCTCAGGGACAACAGGGCGTGGGTCGCTTTCCCACCTCTCCAACACCGCCATCCTCTCACGGGCCCGCACGGCAGCTGCTTTCCCCGCCATCGCCGCCGCCCAGTGCTCCACTAAGAGGTGTACCTGTTGCTGGAGGTGGCAGCACATCTCCGCGGTCCGGGCCTCGACCCACGCTGCGGTTCCAGGCGCCGGCTCCGGGATCTCAGGTTGTTTAGCGGGAGTGTCCATGCTGCTGCTGCTGTGTCAACAGGTTCCAGGAACGGAATGGGTACGGAGTCCTGGCGTCCCCGCTTCTTATCTTGGAGATTACATGGGGAGCGTCCTTCACCTCCGCTTCCCCCTTAGTTTTTCTCTAGCACTCCCACTACCCGGGGGCGGGGCTTCTCTCTTCGCACCTTCACTGCTCGGGGAAGACGACTCGAGCGGGAAACTTTCGCGCCAAGATGGCGGGCTTTCAACTTTTTCGTCAGGACACCGCGGATGGGTACTTCTAAGGCGCACTTCCACAGGTAAGTGGACTGTCCGAATCCTGTTCGTGACGCCAGAAGAGCTGGATGTGTACCGCCCTGAGAGGGGCTTGTCTGCTCCGCTGCTTCGGGCTGAGCCGCTCGGGGTCCGGGCTCAGGTGGTCGGTGGCTCGAGCGCCTCCGGACCGGGGGTCACGTCGCTCTGTTAGCCGGGCTGGCGGTGTTGGGTGAAGGGTGGTGGCGCAGCCGGTGGGGCCGCGTAGTTGACTGGTGAGTCGTGACACCACCCACGGGTCGTGGTGAGGTGATGCACCACCGCTGCGAATGATGGTGGGGCTCCTGGGGGACGGTGTTGTGGCGCAGTCTCAGTGTTAGCCCCTCCGTGGGCAGGGGCGGTGTGTCCTGGGACCCGATGGTGAGGGGACGGGCGTTGCTGGAGAGATCGCGGTGCAAGGGGCCGCGCTGCGGTGTCGTGCCCGGGTGCCACTGATGTACTCACGATTAACCACACACTGAGTCCGTAGTAAGCCAAAGTTCGGGTATGGTCGGGTTCCGCAGACGGCTGTCGGATGTCCCCTGTGGGGTTGGTGGTGGCCCCTTTTCCCTTGCACCTTTGTAGAACGTTCGGCTCCCCTGCCTGAGCAGTGGTAGCTCGCTCCCCGGCGTTTTGGAGGCCGAGGGAGCCCTCTGTTGCCCGCAGGCGCTGGCCCTTCGGGAGTTTGGCCCTTGGCGGTGGCTCTCACTCGGAACGGTGGGCTGTTGCCTTCTGTCGGGACTTGTGTGTGGATGAACCCGTGAGGTCCAGCCAGCAATCAGTAAATTTGCCTATACTCTGTGGGTTCTGAGCTAGGACGGGGTCTGAGTACCCGGTACTCGGTGCTCCAGTAAAACGTTTGACTCTCCGGTTCAGGGCCGGCGGGCTCCAACCCAAAGCCGGTCCTTACGGTTCCGCCGGTTGTCTACCGGGACGACTGCAGACGGCCACCACCGTCTGCCTGCCTGACGTATCAGCTCAGCTGTGACACCTCCTGCCACTTTCACTGTCTGTGCTTAACTAACTGCTGAACTTCCTACCTCAGGACAGTAGTCTCCTCGGTTGGCGTGCCTTTCCGCCTGGCTCCACCCACCTGGTGTGCTCTATCTGCCCTGAGGGAGGCATCAGGTCTCCCTTTCGGGTGACGGTTGTGTCCTCACCGGGGGTGGGGGTGTGTGTGTTATGTATAAGGTGTTACTACCTGTGACCCCTGGGGGCCAGGGCGTCACATCACCATTGTAGATGTGAGGTGATTGCGCTGTCACAGAAAAGAGAAGCAGGATCTCTGCTCTGTTATTTCTAATGCTAGAGTGATGAGAGGTCAGGTACTGGGCAGAATACTGACAGCCAATGAGTGTGCAGAGGGCGGGCAGGGGGCGGGGCTGGACAGTGAGACGGGCGGTACCAGCTCTGACTGAGGTTCGGCATAGTAAGTTATCATGTTTGGTTCAGATGCAGGTAAACAAAGAGCTGCAGAGAATAAAGTGATAATTCAAGAGGAGCAAAAGCTAGAAAACCAAAAAACAATGTGGGGGTGATTTATATGACAATACAGCACAGATTAGCTTAAAAACATTTTTTGAGTTTTTGTGAGGCAGACAAGAGACCAACTTGTTAAGTTCCTTGAAATAGTCCTGTGTAGGGTCAGACTCCAATTTTTTATAGTAGCATTTGTCCATCAGTTGTCTGTGTGCTTCCTTCATATAATCTGATTTGTTCATCACGACTATTGCACCCCCCTTGTCTGCAGGTTTAATGATGATTTATTATAATAAATAATAATAATTTGTTGCTTTTTAAAGATTTTATGGCCCTTCTCTCTTGGGCACTGATGTTGGATGGTTGCCTCCTTTGAGTGTCTAGGATAGTGGATTTTACCAAATGTCTGAAAGTGTCTATATAGCTATCCAAATGATGGTTGCGTCCAGGTGGAGGTGTCCATTCTGACCTTTTCTTGGTTGTCAAGATCTGTCTTCCGTCAGTCTGTGTGGATTCTGAATCATCTGCATTGTTAAAATATTCCCTCAGGCGTACTCTCCAGAAGTTATCTTCCATGTCACTGCAGAGTTCATTTTTGTCTAGAACTTTAGTAGGACAAAATGAGAGTCCCCTAGAAAGCACAGTAAGTTCCAGTTTGTTGGAGTTATAATCTGAGAGATTGATAACACAGTTAGGGGTGCTTCACACACAGCGAGCTCGCTGCCGAGATCGCTGCTGAGTCACGCTTTTTGTGACGCAGCAGTGACCTCATTAGCGATCTCGCTGTGTGTGACAATGAGCAGCGATCTGGCCCCTGCTGCGAGATCGCTGCTCGTTACACACAGCCCTGGTTCGTTTTCTTCAAAGCCGCTCTCCTGCTGTGACACACAGATCGCTGTGTGTGACAGCAAGAGAGCGACAAATGAAGCGAGCAGGGAGCAGGAGCCGGCGTCTGACAGCTGAGGTAAGCTGTATCCAAGATAAACATCGGGTAACCAAGGTGGTTACCCGATATTTACCTTAGTTACCAGCCTCTGCAGCTCTCACGCTGCCTGTGCTGCCGGCTCCGGCTCTCTGCACATGTAGCTGCTGTACACATCGGGTTAATTAACCCGATGTGTACAGCAGCTAGGAGAGCAAGGAGCCAGCGCTCAGTGTGCGCGGCTCCCTGCTCTCTGCACATGTAGCTGCATTACACATCGGGTTAATTAACCCGATGTGTACTGGAGCTAGGAGAGCAAGGAGCCAGCGCTCAGTGTGCGCGGCTCCCTGCTCACACTGGTAACTAATGTAAACATCGGGTAACCATACCCGATGTTTACCTTAGTTACCAGTCTCCGCAGCTTCCAGACGGCGGCTCCGTGCAAGCGCAGCGTCGCTTGCACGTCGCTGCTGGCTGGGGGCTGTTCACTGGTCGCTGGTGAGATCTGCCTGTTTGACAGCTCACCAGCGACCATGTAGCGATGCAGCAGCGATCCTGACCAGGTCAGATCGCTGGTCGGATCGCTGCTGCATCGCTAAGTGTGAAGGTACCCTTAGATGCCTTTGTCTCTTGAATGGAGTGGTTGTCCAAGTTGTCAGGTTTTGGCTTTGTTTCCAGCCTATTTGTATTAAGTCTTGAATTGAAGCGGTCTATGTAGCTTCTTTTCCTAGTACTAGCTGTACTACCCGCCTTCGCCCGGGTTAATAACTGTTGTTAACAAAATAGAATGTATTAACAAAAATTTATTCTGCACACAAAAAACACAAAACAAATAGATAGAAATGTAATTATTAAAAGGCAAAAACTAAGCTAATAGAAGCATTTCACAACATATATTTCAACACCACAGATATTCCACACAGATTTAACTAAATTGGCCAAGTAATGGGCTCCGTCTGTCTCTTTCCAGATCTGTCTCTTTCCCCGTCTGTCTCTTTCCCCGTCTGCCTGTCTCTGTCTGCCTCTTTTTTTGTCTGTCTCTATCTCTGTTTCTTTCCCCATCTGTCTCTTTCTAGGTCTGTCTCTTTCCCAGGTCTGTCTCTTTCCCCGTCTGTCTCCCCGTCTTTTTGTCTGTGTCTTTTCCTGTCTGCCTGTCTCGGTCTGTCTCTTTCCTTGTCTGTCTCTATTTCTCTGTCTCTTTCCCCTTCTGTCTCTATCAAGGTCTGTGTCTTTCCCCATCTATCTTTGTCTGTCTCTCTGGATGTCTCCTCCTTCCCTGTCTGCATGTCTGTCTGTCTCTTTCCCCATCTGTGTCGTTCCCCATCTGTCTCTTTCCAGGTCTGTCTCTTTCCAGGTCTGTCTCTTTCCAGGTCTGTCTCTTTCCAGGTCTGTCTCTTTCCAGGTCTGTCTCTGTCTGTCTCTTTCCCCGTCTGTCTCTGTCTGTCTCTTTCACTGTTTGTCTCTGTCTTTTTCCTGTCTGTCTCTATCTGTCTCTTTCCCTGTCTGTCCCTCTCTATCCGTCTCCCCACCGACATTTTATTACCTCATATATAAGCTTCTTATACTATGAATGTCTTTTGTTCCTATAGCAACCAATCACAGCTCCTACTAATAACCTGTAGTTCTAGGCTCCATTTACTTTAATGGAAGCATGTTTTTTGGACAGTAACTGTAAAGCGCAGGGTTAAATTTTCATGTCAAAACATAGTCTACGAGGTGTGTGTGCAAAATTTCGTGATTGGAAATGCGACGGTGCGGATACACTTTTTGTTTCACTTTTTCCCCATTATGTAGATAGGGGCAAAATTGATTGGTAAATTGGAATGCGCGGGGTTAAAATTTCACAACATGCCTATGACGCTCTCGGGGTCCAGACGTGTGAAAGGGCAAAAGTTTGTGGCTGTAGCTGCGACGGTGCGGATGCCAATCCCGGACACATACACACACACACACACACACACACACACATTTAGCTTTATATATTAGATAATGGTTAATTTCTTAGCAAAATTCCTAAGTATGCCATTGGTTATATTAAAAGCATATTTAATTTCCTCTCCAGCCATAGCTCACAAAGTCCATATCACATAGCCCACAAGGGACAGATCCAAACTTATGCAGATGCGGGCAGTCATCATTATCAACATTTTCATTCTGTTCCCTTGCATTAGACATCAGCAGCAGGCTCCATCTTGTTACTCATATACAAAAGAAAGCTTGGTTATAAAAAACATATAAAAAAATATATTGTATTCTCACAACAACACTTTTGAAATGTTTTAAACATATCAATTTATTCATTATGAGCGACACACCGAAATCCCTGCACTTACACATGTCGGCTGTTATCAGTGAGCTGGGTTTCCAACTGTCCAGAAAATCGTGGACAGTCTGTAAAAATCACTCACTTTTTTGATCTGCCCTTTACAGTAAATGCAGGTAATATCTTCATATCAGAACTATAGTCTGTAGAGAAATATCACTTATAATAATCATTAGGATTTATTCTGGTTTGCCAATGTGTCCGTAAAAACTATTGTCAGTCCATGAATTTTTGATAAGCTGTTCAGAAAAAAATGTCAAGTTGGCAATCCTGCCAGTGAGGTGAATGCACTTGAGCAAATCATCAAGATCCGCTGCTGGCAGCTTCTTTCTAATTGCCGACCATTGACGTTCCAGATGTGCTTGATGGCAAACAAGTCCAGAGATACTGCAGCCATGGTAGCACATTTAGTCCACAGAGGCTGCTCACTGTAGCATGTGCAACATTCAGCTTGACATTGTTGTATGAAATCATATTGCTAGGTACTGCACAAGGAACACTGAAAAAAACAAAATCCAAAAAAGAATGGTGAAATTATGTTTGTTTTTAATTTTACAGCTATTTCCTTTTTTTTTTTCGGTTTTTCAATACATTATATAGCAAATTTTATGATATCATTCAAAATAGCAACTCACCCCACAATAAAACAAGCCCTCATATGGCTCTGTTGGCAGAAAAATAAACATTTATACATTTGAAAAAAGGGGAAGAAAAAACTAAGGTGCTAAAACAAACATGACTTAAGCAGGAAAGGCTTTTGTTCAGAAACACTTTAGTTATTATATAAGGACAGCATTGATAGGACTGGTAGGCTAAACAGTGAATATACCTGTTGACAGCTACATACAACTAACTGTCACCAAAATACTACACCAAGCTCAAACATTTACTGTGAGACACCGGTTGTCTCTATAATTATTCAAGTGTGGATCAAGTCCTGATGCCTTGAATATTATGATTCTATTGGAATGGAATTTATGAAACTCGGCGCTATCTTGGAATGAGATCAGCTTGCTGTACGCTGCGGGAAATTTCTGTGGCTAACATATAATGTGTGGCGCTTTGCCTCTAGATCCCAATGAGGGAGAAAGTTAAAACACGTCCAAAAAGTTAAAAGGAAGTGGCACTCACCGTCTCTTTATTCCAAATCCATAAAAACGTGAAATTCTGGGGATAGCCAGGGGAGAGAGAGGGGAGAGAGAGGGTACAACAGGTGCACAGTAAGAACAGACCATGGCCGCTTTACGCTGGCCTGCAATTCAACAGCTCTGTAGACTCTTTTCGCACAGGCCAGCATAAAATGGCCATCTTCTGTTTTAGTATGGCCAGAGACTTTTTGACTTCACAATTTACAAATTTTATACAATTGTTATGTGGACACGTCACCAACATTTTATTTTCTTACGGTTACAGATTACAAAGCAATCTAGAACACACTGCCTTGCTCCCGTTGACATCTGCAATAAGAAATATCCAGTCCCTGAAGATACTGGACCTGTCTTGTAACCCTCTGTTCAGTCCTCTGTTTGGCGACTTTATTGAGGCCGTGTCCAGTCCAAACTGTAAGATAGAGGAATTAATGTAAGTATTACAGATATCAGGAGTCGCATACCAGGAGATGAATTGGGACCACTTATCACATGAAATGTTTAACCTGCTTTATGGAAATAATTCAGGTAATATGAGTCATATGGATGGAAGACATGGAGTGGAGCTTTAAAAGTGGAAATAGTTCTAAAATGATTCTTTTTTGGTATGATTTTTTTGTTTCACAACAAAAACCTAATATTTTAACAGAGTTAGTTAGAATTTTTTTATCCACAGTAGGTAGATAATTCATAACATAAAGCATATGTGGTCAGCAGTGAAAGAATTACATGTAAGTTATAATGAATCTATATATATAATTGCCTTATTCTGTCTGTCTGTCTGTCTGTCTGTCTTGCTCCAAAATTGTGTCCTTACGGTGACACAAAGCTGATTGGCCGCTGGGCTCGCCATGGCCCCGCCCCCCCGCACGGATTGGCCGCTCGCCCAGGCTGCGCCCCCACACGGATTGGCCGGCCGCTCGCCCAGGCTCCGCCCCCCCCCCACAGATTGGCCTCTCGCCCCAGCACCCTGCAGGCATTGGCAACTCGGCCACGCCCCGCCCCCCTCACGCAATGCACACTAGCTCTGGCCCCCCACGCATTCCCCGAACCGACACGGTCACGGAGCCACGACTACCAGGTGAGTACTGTACCCCTGGGAGCCCACATTAGCGTACGCCGCCAAACCAGCCGACACATACCCTCGCATTGCTGGGGCTGGCCGGCGTATGCTGGTGTGGGCTCCCGTGCGAGCGGGGGACGAGATACGCTGGTAACCATGGTAGCATAGTTACCAGCGCATCAAGGTCCTGCAGCGGCGGAAAATACACACACGCACACACATAACAGCACACACATACACACACACACACATCAGATCACACTCACTCTCACACACGCCTCACACACACATCACATCGCATCCACACACTCACAACATCCTGGGATATCGCTTGCTTCTCGGCGGCGATACTGTGCTGTGAGCTTCCAGGACCTGCCAGAGGATCACATGGCCAGAAGCATGTGGTATCTCCGGATGTTGTGAGTATGAGCGCGTATGTGCAATATCGTCAATGTGTGTGTGTGTGAGTGTATGCGACCGTGTGTGTGAGTGTATGCGATCAGGTGTGTGTGTGAGTGTATGCGATCGGGTGTGTGTGTGAGTGTATGCGATCGGGTGTGTGTGTGAGTGTATGCGATCGGGTGTGTGTGTGAGTGTATGCGATCGGGTGTGTTTGAGTGTATGCGATCGGGTGTATGTGGGTGTGTGTGAGTGTATGCGATCGGATCTGTGAGTGTCGGCAGAGGAGCACGGCGTGCTGGAGGAGGCTGGGAGGAGAGAGGCTGATCCTGGGGAAGGCTGGGATGGGGAGGCTGAGAGAAGAGAGGCTGATGCTGGGGGAGGCTGAGCCTGGGGTAGACTGGGAGGAGAGAGGCTGATGCTGGGGACCGAAAAGGCTGATGCTGGGAGGAGAGAGGCTGATGCTGGGGGAGGCTGAGGCTGGGGTAGGCTGGGAGGAGAGAGGCTGATGCTGGGAGGAGAGAGGCTGATGCTGGGGGAGGCTGAGGCTGGGGTAGGCTGGGAGGAGAGAGGCTGATGCTGGGAAGAGAGAGGCTGATGCTGGGAGGAGAGAGGCTGATGCTGGGGGAGGCTGAGGCTGGGAGGAGAGAGGCTGATGCTGGGAGGAGAGAGGCTGAGGCTGGGGGAGGCTGAGGCTGGGGTAGGCTGGGAGGAGAGAGGCTGATGCTGGGAGGAGAGAGGCTGATGCTAGGGACAGAAAAGGCTGATGCTGGAAGGAGAGAGGCTGATGCTAGGGACAGAAGAGGCTGATGCTGGGAGGAGAGAGGCTGATGCTGGGGACAGAAAAGGCTGATGCTGGGATGAGAGAGGCTGATGCTGGGATGAGAGAGGCTGATGCTGGGGACAGAGAGGCTGATGCTGGGGGAGAGAGGCTGATGCTGGGGACAGAGAGGCTGATGCTGGGAGGAGAGAGGCTGATGCTGGGGAAGGCTGGGATGGGGAGGCTGAGAGAAGAGAGGCTGATGCTGGGGGAGGCTGAGGCTGGGGTAGACTGGGAGGAGAGAGGCTGATGTTGGGGACCGAAAAGGCTGATGCTGGGAGGAGAGAGGCTGATGCTGGGGGAGGCTGAGGCTGGGGTAGGCTGGGAGGAGAGAGGCTGATGCTGGGAGGAGAGAGGCTGATGCTGGGAGGAGAGAGGCTGATGCTGGGGGAGGCGGAGGCTGGGGTAGGCTGGGAGGAGAGAGGCTGATGCTGGGAAGAGAGAGGCTGATGCTGGGAGGAGAGAGGCTGATGCTGGGGGAGGCTGAGGCTGGGAGGAGAGAGGCTGATGCTGGGAGGAGAGAGGCTGATGCTGGGGGAGGCTGAGGCTGGGGTAGGCTGGGAGGAGAGAGGCTGATGCTGGGAGGAGAGAGGCTGATGCTAGGGACAGAAAAGGCTGATGCTGGAAGGAGAGAGGCTGATGCTAGGGACAGAAGAGGCTGATGCTGGGAGGAGAGAGGCTGATGCTGGGGACAGAAAAGGCTGATGCTGGGAGGAGAGAGGCTGATGCTGGGATGAGAGAGGCTGATGCTGGGGACAGAGAGGCTGATGCTGGGGGAGAGAGGCTGATGCTGGGGACAGAGAGGCTGATGCTGGGGACAGAGAGGCTGATGCTGGGAGGAGAGAGGCTGATGCTGCGGGTAGAGAGGCTGATGCTGGGAGGAGAAAGGCTGATGCTGCGGGTAGAGAGGCTGATGCTGGTGCAGCATAGGGGATGGAGCACGATGGGGGGTGCGCAGCATGGGGGATGGAGCACGTTTGGGAGTGCGCAGCATGGCGGATGGAGCACGTTTGGGAGTGCGCAGCATGGCGGATGGAGCACGTTTGGGAGTGCGCAGCATGGCGGATGGAGCACGTTTGGGAGTGCGCAGCATGGCGGATGGAGCACGTTTGGGAGTGCGCAGCATGGCGGATGGAGCACGTTTGGGAGTGCGCAGCATGGCGGATGGACCACGTTTGGGAGTGCGCAGCATGGCGGATGGACCACGTTTGGGAGTGCGCAGCATGGCGGATGGACCACGTTTGGGAGTGCGCAGCATGGCGGATGGAGCACGTTTGGGAGTGCGCAGCATGGCGGATGGAGCACGTTTGGGAGTGCGCAGCATGGGAGATGGAGCACGATGGGGGTGCGCAGCATAGGAGATGGAGCACGATGGGGAGTGCGCTGCATGGGGGATGGAGCACGATGGGGAGTGCGGAGTATGGCGGATGGAGCACGTTTGGGAGTGCGCAGCATGGCGGATGGAGCACGTTTGGGAGTGCGCAGCATGGCGGATGGAGCACGTTTGGGAGTGCGCAGCATGGCGGATGGAGCACGTTTGGGAGTGCACAGCATGGGAGATGGAGCACGATGGGGGGTGCGCAGCATAGGGAATGGAGCACGATGGGGAGTGCGCTGCATGGGGGATGGAGCACGATGGGAAGTGCACACCTCCCCCCAACACACACACACACGCGCGCACTGCACAACACACCACACACACACACTGGGAACCACAAACAACTGCCCTACACAGACACCCACACACACAGACAACGCTGCACACACACAACACCCAACACACAAACACCGTGGCACACACAAATATACGCACATACCGCACAACACACACATTGCACAAAACATACCTCCCCAAAACACACCACACACACACAAACCGCGCAACACACACACAACGCTACAGACACACAGCGCTCCACAAACAACGCAACACACATACAACACCGCTCTCACCCCCCGCCACACCCAGACAACACCCAGAACATGTACAGCGCCCTACACAAACACTTGGTAACTACACACAACAACATCTATATATATATATAACAAAAATCATACATGAACTACAGAATACGTAAATTCTAGAATACCCGATGCGTAGAATCGGGCCACCTTCTAGTGTTATATAAGCACAGTACAGTGGTGGCCTGACCTGTCTATGGAGAAGTAAAGACGCTCATTCACATTGATCCTGTCCCAGGCTGGAGATTTACTCATCTGTTCACCAGAAGGAAAAATGAGTAACTCATTAACAGGAGGCAAATGAAAGAAGACACCTTCCAACAGTAATCCACTGGCATCGGTGCCATCCCAAGTGGGAATCGAGCACTCTTTGGCTAGTCTGGATTCTATGAATGCCACTATGTCACGCGTGGACTAAGGGAGAGTCCAGGTTGGAGGAAAAACACACAACTTAAATGGGGAAAATACCACAAGAAAAGGGGTACACTGTGGACACTTTAACAACGGAGGGCCCTAGTGCTAGTGAGAGGGAAGATGGTCACCTCCTCACTTACCTGCCACTGTACCCTGCATTCCCAGTCAGTCCCCTATACAGGTTCCTCACCTGTTGCCGAGCCAGAACTTGAAGCCCTGAGATGACCCTACAATGGTCCCTGGCTTGGGAGTGAGTGAGTGACGGATGCTAGCCCTACTGGTGCACTGAAACAACACACTGGGAAAGAAAGACAGATGGGGATTTAAATAAAACCAGGATTTCTAATGAACAGTTCGACTATGCCACTCGCGGTGTGCGGCCAATGTTATAGGAGGCTGTCACTGTAGAGTCCTACTGGGGCTGATGGTGTGGGGCAGCGCTGATGACGTGGCCCTCCGTGAGTAGGGATGGGACCCCAGTGGTGGATATATGGATTGCAGACAGGGCACGGCAACAGTGATTCAGACCATACAGGTAGATTGCAGTTCAGTTCTTTACTCACAGCAGGTGGCACGGCCTGGGACATGCCGGATCCAGGTGTGCCCAAGCCCCTTTCTCACCGTGCCAGTTTGACCTGGTTCCGCTGTCCTCCATGCACTCTGGTACTGGTTTTGAGTCCTCCTGGCCTGGAGCTCTTGGGGACCCATTGGTGTGTCCTGGTTCTACCGCTGGCAGCGCGGAATATTTATGGGGTTACTGGTCCCCGATCCCTATCTTGCTGCAGATGCCTTGGACTTGTCTTGGTGGCGAGGGATCCTGTAGACCCCCTCGCCTGGCAGAGTTGGCAGTTAACCTTAAAATGTTTTGCTGCCCTAGGGTCTGTACCCCGCCTCGTGCAGAGTTCTGTGAGCCCTGGATCCATTCTACCACACGCAGCCCGTGGTTCCTGGAGCTCTGGTCACTCGCTCCCCAGCCACTCTTCTCTTATGTAGCGGCCTGTTGATCTTCCAGATCGTGGCTCCCTTTCTCCACTTTACTTTTCTCCTCTCCACCACTCCTGCTTTCAGCTTTCCACTTCACTTCCACTCCACACTGTAACTTACACTTCCTGTAGCCTCCAACTACCCCCCAGGCCACTGGCCCCTCCCCCTTGTCTGGGTCTCCACCCACAGGTTGGATACCTATTAACCAATAGTGCACATCCCTGTCACTTGTTACTAGGTAGTCTCCAACCTGGTTCTGGGGTGTATGTGCATGTCCTGAAGATGCAGGTGTGTTTAACTGTTACAGGTTGTCTGGGATTCGGGCTTCCACAAGGTATACAAAAAGAAGGAGCCAGCACGATTTCTATACTGTATTTGTTGATAAAATAGAGATTTTTGTCAAAACATTGCAATATTTTGAGCAACCCCGCCAACGTCACGTCAAATCCCATGGGGCAGTCCTACACTAAATATTATATTTTGTTTGGGGTGCCATATGGCCTCACACCTCTAATGCAGAACTGCTTGAGGCAGCACTTACCTGGTGCTTTTCATTCCCGTACCTGTGACTGAATCACAGCTGTGGGCGGGACAGGCCCAGGCAAGTGCTGCTAAGATTAAATAGCCTGTGGACAGGACCGGTGGCTGTGTGTGAACAGTCACCAATAGCTAAACCAGTTTACAGATAGAACAACCAAAATAGGGTGCACGGCCTGGTGGAGGCTAACCACCTGCCAAAAAACATTTAAGTGCTGCCTCAAGCAGTTCTGCATTAGATGTGTGAGGCCATATGGCACCCCAAACAAAATATAATATTAAGTGTAGGACTGCCCCATGGGATTTGCCGTGACGTTGGCGGGGTGGCTCAAAATATTGCAATGTTTTGCCAAAAATCTCTATTTTATTAACAAATACAGTATAGAAATCGTGCTGGCTCCTTCTTATTGAATTCCACAAGGTATAGCTTTATTAGTGCCACCTGGTACTGTAGGGGTGTTACAGGTATATAAGGGACTGGGAGTGGTCCCAAACTGGAAACACCTGGGATGGTAATTGGTCTGCTAACTGTCAAGGAACACTGCCATTAACCCTAAAACTGCCATAGGAAAGGTAAACACATTTAAATAGCAGAGTCTCAAAGGGGAAAGTGAGACTCATACTCAAAACCCGTCACTAAACTCCTATAGTAGAGAGAGAACCATGACATGTCCACACTGAACCCTACCTGCCCTCCCTAAGTTATTTGTTTACTTTTCCCCTGTTTGTTATCCCTGTGTCTTCTTTAAAGCTTAGTGGGGTTGACTAAGTGCTCATCCCATCCACTCCATACCTGGGGCCTATTTTAGGGTCAGCCACGGTCAAGTATCTGGCTCAGTGCATAGCTGCAAAACCTATATAGGGTGGTGAGGTAAACCAGGGCCAAGATTTAGGCCTGGTCATGGGTCACCATTTCCCTCTTCCCTAGACCCAGGGTTTCCCTTCCTTTTGCCGTTCGCTTGGTACTTCTCCGTGCCTAGCGTCACATCAGCACAGATACAGCTGGAAATCACAAAACTCCTAGTTTCTCATGGCCCCTCAAGGTGACAACACCTGCTTTGCTTTACCAGGGGCTGTCGTATATGGTGGACATTGCAAACATGGCATACATTGCCTCGTAAATATGAAACCAAACCAAATCTGCATTTCTGCTAGGTGTTATCAGTCCACAACCAGAATCAAAAGCAGAGACTTGTCCGACTGAGTCACCGTTACCTTCCGCTAATATAGCTAGGAGTCAACTTGATAATAACTCATTACTCGCTTCAGGAAAGATGGATGATTTTTGGGAATTATGCTGAGATATCAGATCTATAACAACAAGAGAGGTCATGGGCCCTTATTTGCTGGATTATCATTAACCAGAGCTATGAAAGATATTGAAGTAAATTGATCAAAAAAATTGCAACAACTAAGGAAAAAATAAACTAACCTTATACTTCATGCATGAACATTGACAGAACATGTTAAAGATCAAAGGATCCCAAGGAGGCTGCACGGTTCATTATACCTGATCCTATTGAAAGATGATGATACATAGCAGAAATGGTATTCATTGTGAAATAGACATTCATTGGATTTGATGTCTATTGCTTAATTTAATTTTTACCAGAAAATTTTGATATGTGTGCATTATGGAAATACTTTCAACATATATGTATTTATTTGTTTTACTCTGTAGGTCCTTGATTGACTGGCTGTTTGAGAGATCAAGTGTTTATTAATTTTGTATTGATTTTTTAACTGGGTTGAAAATTCAGGACACGTGAGAAAGGGGTTTGAATCAAAACATTGCAAGCATGCCCGCACACCACATTCTGCTTCACTGATGTCTCCATTTGGAGCTTTACCTGTGCTCTGCATGCCTCTATTGGATATTTCAGAGAAATAGACGATATTTGAGTCCTCAGCCTAATAAATGTTTCCATCTAATTTAACAGCACTTTATGGACATGTATTTTGTCTTGCCATATTTAAAGCTTTATCTAAATGAATTTGCAAGTCCTCATTTTATATATGATAGATGTAAGCACTTTGCACTTTGTTATATATTTATTGTACACTATGGATTAAATATAAGTAACTTAAAAAACAAAAAAGTTTTCAAGATACTTAAACTCGATACTGCTGTTTTTTTCTGATTGATGACCGATGAGATTCGGAGGGCCTCACAAATTTAGTATGTTGGTCACTGGCTATGTTTATCCTTGAACTTGGCCTTGATTTTTTTATATTTTAATTTTTTTTTACATTTTTTACTTTATTCATTAATAGGGATGAGCGAACCTGAACAGTAAAGTTTGGGGTCCGTACATGCCGAATACGGACTTTTCAGGGAAGTCTGTGTTACTGTTTGGTTTCAGCCACCCGGATAATGAAAATAAAGAATAAAGCAGGATAGTTACACAGGGCTGTGGAGTCGGTAAACCAAACCTTCGACTCCGACTCCTCAATTTCCCTTGCACCGACTCCTACATATATTGCTTATAGATAGGTGAAAAATTTATTGTAGTACATGAACATGTGTATGTGAACTTCAGACATTTAATAATTTTTATGATACAATAATCAAGATATTTGGATAGAACATAAAATCTATTTATTGGAATACAACTTCAGAACACAAAAAACTGTAATAAATTGTAAATATGTAATACACTATGTAATATACAGTACACTACATATATATCTTGTGTGCGTATGTATGTGTATATATATATATATATATATATATATATATATATATATATATATATACATATACCGTGTATATATATATATATCTATATTTATAATTGCCTTATTCTGTCTGTCTGTCTGTCATGCTCCAAAATTGTGTCACGGTGACATTGTGTCACGGTGACATGTCCTTACGGTGACACAAAGCTGATTGGCCGCTGGGTTCGCCATGGCCCCGCCCCCCCCACACGGATTGGCCTCTCGCCCCGGCTGCGCCCCCACACGGATTGGCCAGCCGCTCGCTCAGGCTCTGCCCCCCCCCCCACAGATTGGCCTCTCGCCCCGGCACCCTGCAGGCATTGGCAACTCGCCCACGCCCCGCCCCCCTCACGCAATAGACGTTAGCTCTAACCCTAACCCCCCCCGCCCCCCACATTGCCCGAACTGACACGGTCACGGAGCCACGAATCCCAGGTGAGTACTGTACTCCCCCCCCCCTTTCCCCCCTCCCCAACGGGAGCCCACATCAGCGTACGCCGCCGCCGTATGCTGGTGTGGGCTCCCGTGCGAGCGGGGGACGTGATGCGCTGGTAACCATGCTTGCATAGTTACCAGCAAATCAAGGTCCTGCAGCGGCGGGAGTTCCACACGCACAAACATAACAGCACACACACACGCATACACACACATCAGATCACACTCACTCTCACAAACACCTCACACACACCTCACACACCTCACACACACCTCACACACACCTCACACACACATCGCATCCACACACTCACAGCATCCGGCGATATCGCTTGCTTCTCGGCCTCGATACTGTGCTGTGAGCTTCCAGGACCTGCCGGAGGATCACATGGCCAGAAGCATGTGGTATCTCCAGATGTTGTGACTGTGAGCGCGTATGTGCGATATCGTCAGTGTCTGTGTGTGTGTGTGTATGCGATCGGGTGTGTGTGAGTGTATGCGATCGGTCGGGTGTGTGTGAGTGGATGCGATCGGGTGTGTGTGAGTGGATGCGATCGGGTGTGTGTGAGTGGATGCGATCGGGTGTGTGTGAGTGGATGCGATCGGGTGTGTGAGTGTCGGCAGAGGAGCACGGCGTGCTGGAGGAGGCTGGGAGCAGAGAGGCTGATCATGGGGAAGGCTGGGAGGGGGAGGCTGATGCTGGGGGAGACTGGGAGGGGAAGGCTGATGCTGGGGGAGGCTGGGAGGAAGGAGGCTGGGAGGAGAGAGGCTGATCTTGGGGAAGGCTGGGAAGGGGAGGCTGATGCTGAGGGAGGCTGGAAGGAGAGAGGCTGATGCTGGGGGAGGCTGAAAGGAGAGAGGCTGAGGCTGGGAGGAGAGAGGCTGATGCTGGGGAAGGCTGATGCTGAGGGAGGCTTGGAGGGGAAAGCTGATGCTGGGGAAGGCTGGGAGGACGGAGGCTGGGAGGAGAGAGGCTGATCCTGGGGAAGGCTGGGAGAGGGAGGCTGATGCTGGGGGAGGCTGGAAGGAGAGAGGCTGATGCTGGGGGAGGCTGGAAGAAGAAAGGCTGATGCTGGGGGAGGCTGATGCTGGGGGAGGCTGGGAGGAGAGAGGCTGATGCTGGGGGAGGCTGGGAGGAGAGAGGCTGATGCTGGGGAAGGCTGGGAGGAGAGAGGCTGATGCTGGGGACAGAGAGGAGAGGCTGATGCTGGGAGGAGAGAGGCTGATGCTGGGATGAGAGAGGCTGATGCTGGGATGAGAGAGGCTGATGCTGGGGGAGGCTGGGACGAGGGAGGCTGATGCTGGTGGAGGCTGATGCTTGGGGAGGCTGATGCTGGGGGAGGCTGGAAGGAGAGAGGCTGATGCTGGGGGAGACTGGGAGGGGAAGGCTGATGCTGAGGGAGGCTGGGAGGGGGAGGCTGGGAGGAAGGAGGCTGGGAGGAGAGAGGCTAATCCTGGGGAAGGCTGGGAACGGGAGGCTGATGCTGAGGTAGGCTGGAAGGAGAGAGGCTGATGCTGGGGGAGGCTGGAAGGAGAGAGGCTGATGCTGGTGGAGGCTGATGCTTGGGGAGGCTGATGCTGGGGGAGACTGGGAGCGGAAGGCTGATGCTGAGGGAGGCTGGGAGGGGGAGGCTGGGAGGAAGGAGGCTGGGAGGAGAGAGGCTGATCCTGGGGAAGGCTGGGAAAGGGAGGCTGATGCTGAGGGAGGCTGGAAGGAGAGAGGCTGATGCTGGGGGAGGCTGGAAGGAGAGAGGCTGAGGCTGGGAGGAGAGAGGCTGATGCTGGGGAAGGCTGATGCTGAGGGAGGCTGGGAGGGGAAAGCTGATGCTGGGGAAGGCTGGGAGGACGGAGACTGGGAGGAGAGAGGCTGATCCTGGGGAAGGCTGGGAGAGGGAGGCTGATGCTGGAGGAGGCTGGAAGGAGAGAGGCTGATGCTGGCGGAGGCTGATGCTGGGGGAGGCTGGAAGGAGAGAGTCTGATGCTGGTGGAGGCTGATGCTTGGGGAGGCTGGGAGAGGGAGGCTGATGCTGAGGGAGGCTGGGAGGAGGGAGGCTGGGAGAGGTAGGCTGAGAGAAGAGAGGCTGATGCTGGGGGAGGCTGATGCTGGGGGAGGCTGGGAGAGGGAGGCTGATGCTGGGGGAGGGTGGGAGGAGGGAGGCTGGGAGGAGAGAGGCTGATGCTGGGGAAGGCTGGGAAGAGAGAGGCTGATGCTGGGGACAGAGAGGAGAGGCTGATGCTGGGAGGAGAGAGGCTGATGCTAGGATGAGAGAGGCTGATGCTGGGAGGAGAGAGGCTGATGCTGGGAGGAGAGAGGCTGATGCTGGGGGCAGAGAAGCTGATGCTGGGGGCAGAGAGGCTGATGCTGGTGCAGCATGGGGGATGGAGCACGATGGGGGGGTGCGCAGGATCGGGGATGGAGCATGATGGGGGGGTGCGCAGCATCGGGGATGGAGCACGATGGGGAGTTCACAGCATCAGGGATGGAGCACGTTTGGGAGTGCGCAGCATGGCGGATGGAGTACGTTTGGGAGTGCGCAGCATGGGAGATGGAGCACGATGGGGGGTGCGCAGCATAGGAGATGGAGCACAATGGGGAGTGCGCTGCATGGGGGATGGAGCACGATGGGGAGTGCGGAGTATGGGGGATGGAGCACGTTTGGGAGTGCGGAGTATGGCGGATGGAGCACGTTTGGGAGTGCGCAGCATGGCGGATGGAGCACGTTTGGGAGTGCGCAGCATGGCGGATGGAGCACGTTTGGGAGTGCGCAGCATGGGAGATGGAGCACGATGGGGGGTGCGCAGCATAGGGGATGGAGCACGATGGGGAGTGCGCTGCATGGGGGATGGAGCACGATGGGGAGTGCGCTGCATGGGGGATGGAGCACGTTTGGGAGTGCGCACCTCCCCCCAACACACACACACGCGCGCGCGCACTGCACAACACACCACACACCACACACACACACACACTGGGAACCACAAACAACTGCCCTACACAGACACCCACACACACAGACAACGCTGCACACACACAACACCCAACACACAAACACCACGGCACACACAAATATACGCACATACCGCACAACACACACATTGCACAAAACATACCTCCCCCCAAAACACACCACACACACACAAACCGCGCAACACACACACAACGCTACAGACACACAGCGCTCCACAAACAACGCAACACACATACAACACCGCTCTCACCCCCCGTCACACCCAGACAACACCCAGAACATGTACAGCCCCTACACAAACACTTGGTAACTACACACAACAACATCTATATATATATATAACAAAAATCATACATGAACTACACAATACGTAAATTCTAGAATACCCGATGCGTAGAATCGGGCCACCTTCTAGTATATATATATATACCGTATATATATATATATATATATATATATATATATATTACATATTGTATTACATATTTACAATTTATTAGTTTTTGTGTTCTAAAGTTGTATTCCAATAAATATATTTTATGTTCTATCTAAATATCTTGATTATTGTATTATATAAATGATTAAATGTCTGATGTTCACATTGCACTACAATACATTTTTCACTTAAACATAAGCAATATACTAAATGTTATTATTTGGTATGTTTTTGTTGAAAACTGTTTTTTGCAACTTACATAGTTTATTCTGCATTGCACTACTGTCCCCAATTTATTATATATTTTCGGAGTCGGTGCATTTTATACCGACTCCGACTCCACCAAAATGAGCTCCGACTCCACAGCCCTGTAGTTACACTTATCGACCTTCTGAGCGGCTATAAAACTGCTTCCGGGTTCGATCATTAGCTTTCATGCATATTTACTGTTCCCGTCACACCGTCAGTCCCGGAATCTGTGATTTGGTGTAGTACGACCGCGCCCCCACCCTCTGTGACAGCGTCTGTGATTGGTTGGCACCACAGACGCTGTCTGCATCTCTATGATGGTGTAAAAATATATAAATAAAAAGACGTAGGGTCTCCATATTGTGATACCCTGGCAGATAACACAGATGACTACAGGCTGCATCCCCCAGTTGTGTGCATTATCTTGGCTGTGTATCAAAATAATCACAGCTGTCACTAAACCCTGAATTAGTAATGGTATAGGTCTGTGAGACACCCCATTACTAATCCTGTAAGCAAAAAGAAATAAACACAGCACAAACAAAAATCCTTTATTTAAAAAAAACCCACAAACATCCGGTATCTCCAATTTATTAACCCCCCAAACACCCAGATCCGAAGTAATCCATACCACAAGGTCCACGACAATCTCGGTCCTGCTACATACTGAATAATTATTTGCAGTAAATTATCATGCATCTCCTATCAATTTCCAAATATAATAATAATTGATAATTTTATTCATTTATATAGCGCTATTAATTCCACAGCGCTTTACATACATTGGCGACACTGTCACCATTGGGGCTCACAATCTAGAGTCCCTATCTGTATGTCTATGGAGTGTGGGAGGAAACCAGAGCACCCGGAGGAAACCCACGCAAACACGGGAGAACATATAAACTCCTTGCAGATGGTGTCCTAGGTGGGAATTGAACCCAGGACCCCAGCACTGCAAGACTGCAATGCTAACCACTGAGCCACCGTGTATAGATATATACCAAAAAAATTATATACCATTAGGACTGCATGTAGGACTATTCATAAGGCAAATCGTGTAATGATTTACTGAACAGATAAACAATAGCAACCACAATCAAACACCCATATTATTCAGTATCAAAAGGATTTTATTAATTTACTTATATTTTTTTACTTTATTTATTTGGTGGGGGAAAAATACATATGCATCAATTGGATATTTAGGACTGGGATCACATTTCATGTGAACAAAATAAAGTTCTCTTCTGCTGTACTAAAATAATGCACCACTAGAGGTCACACCACTTCTGGCTCAATACAGGTCATTAAATGTAAAGTGCTATGTTAGTGAACATAATAGATTATACCACTAGGGATCGCTAGGAACAAAGATTCCATCGCAAAATCGAATGCAGCCTATATCACAACAGAGACCACAATCAGAATCCACTAGAATTTTTACATAGTCACAGCACACGGGCACATTAGAGAACATGAGCACCTGCTGTGGCTTCAGGCAGACACTGACTGGGCCATAGCTGTGAGTGGTGATGCTACTGAGTTTACCTGCGGTCACAGTTGCAAGTTCCCATGGTACCCCACCTGGGAGTGCAGGTAAACATAACCTCAGGTCAACTCAATTAACTCAGTGACCTCACTTCAGGTGAACTCATTGAGTTCAATGAGACCTGCATCTCCTGGCAAAAAAAACGTGATTTTTTTTTTTTTTGCCAAGAGATGCAGATTTGGAGCTGGAAGCTATACAACAAATTCCTGCACCAGTACTGCATCTCCTGACAAAAAAACAACAACGTAGCATGCCACGAAATGCAGATTCAGTGCAGGAATTAGTTATTTTTATAATTTTATATATTCCAGCATCACATCTGCATCTCCTGGCAGAAAACCACACAAAAACAGCAGTTTTAATACAGTTTCGGTGCGGTTTTCTGCCAGGAGATGCAAATTTGGTGCAGAAGTCTGGTGCTGACATTTCAGCACCAAATTTGCATCTCCTGGCAGAAAACCACACCTAAAGTGGTTGTCCAGCCAAGGCCAGCTCCAGGTTATTTTTGGGCCCGGGCAAAAACGTCTGTGGGCCCCATGCACACACAGAAATGCAAAACAGATCCACACACATACATGCATTTGTACATATACATATTTGAATTTTTTTTTTACAAAAAACATAGAAACAGACATAAATATATACACAGTCATATACAGTGACATACATAGATATACATGTCATACATGCACACACAGACACATTACAGATATTTTTAAAATGGGGAAGCCGGCAGCAGCCTCACTCACCTCCCCGCTTGTCTCCGTCCAGCTCCTCCTAGGCATGTGGCTGTACAGGCTGCGCTGCGTGACAGCTGTCACTTAGACCTACACGTGCACACATGAGACTGCTGTATATACATCACAGGGGAGGCTGGGGGCTATAGTCTACATATATCACAGGAGGGGCTGGAGGCTACAGTATATACAAGTGCATCTCAATAAATTAGAATATCATCAAAAAGTTAATTTATTTCAGTTATTCAATACAAAAAGGAACCACATATTATAGAGTCATTCTAAACAAAGTGATCTATTTCATGTGTTTATTTCTGTTAATGTTGATGATTATGGCTTACAGCCAGGGCCGTATTTGCCACTAGGCACCCGTGGTCCGGTGCCTAGGGCGGCACGTTGCGGGGGGGGCGGCACTTTCTGGCAGCAAAAAAAAAAAAAAAAAAAAAAAAAAAAAAAAAATTATAATTTTTTTTTTTTTTTTTTTTTTTTTTTAACATCCCCGCCCCCCGCCCCCCCCTCCGTTGCACTTCGCTGTGTTCTCGGGTGGGGGGGGGGGGGGGTGAGAGGGAGGAAAGGCGCACCTCTGTCTCTTTAAATACACGGAGGGGCGCCAGGGCCTGCACTTCCGGGTCAGAGGCGCGCGGGCGCGCCAATCAGCTCACTGCCCCGTGCTGCAGCGTCCAATGCTGCAGACGACTCACGCCGCGGAGGAGGACGCGACTGGAGCTGGAGCCAGGGGCAGCAGGCACCGGAGCAGGTAAGGCAGAGGCAGAGCCTAGAATGTATGGGCACCTTACAGGTTAGTTGATGATCGTTGTAATGCCTCTTTTTGGCTGGGAGGAGGCTGGGAAAAGAGAGAGGCTGGGAAGAGAGAGGGGGGGAGGCTGGGAAGAGAGAGAGGCTGAGGCTGGGGGGGAGGCTGGGAAGAGAGAGAAAGGCTGGGGGGGAGGCTGGGGGGAGAGAGAGGCTGGGGGGAGGCTGGGGGGAGAGAGAGGCTGGGAAGAGAGAGAGGCTGGGGGGAGGCTGGGGGGAGAGAGAGGCTGGGGGGAGAGAGAGGCTGGGGGGGGAGGCTGGGGGGGAGAGAGAGGCTGAGGCTGGGGGGGAGAGAGAGGCTGGGGGGAGAGAGGCTGGGGGGGAGGCTGGGGGGAGAGAGAGGCTGAGGCTGGGGGGGAGAGAGAGGCTGGGGGGAGAGAGGCTGGGGGGGAGGCTGGGGGGAGAGAGAGGCTGAGGCTGGGGGGGAGAGAGAGGCTGGGGGGAGAGAGAGGCTGGGGGGGAGGCTGGGGGGAGAGAGAGGCTGGGGGAAGAGGGAGGCTGGGGGAAGAGGGAGGCTGGGGGGAGAGGGAGGCTGGGGGGAGAGAGAGGCTGGGGGAAGAGGGAGGCTGGGGGGAGAGAGAGGCTGGGGGGAGAGAGGCTGGGGAAGAGGGAGGCTGGGGGGAGAGAGGCTGGGGGAGAGAGGCTGGGGGGAGAGAGAGGCTGGGGGGGAGGCTGGGGGGAGAGAGAGGCTGGGGGGGAGGCTGGGGGGAGAGAGAGGCTGGGGGGGAGGCTGGGGGAAGAGAGAGGCTGGGGGAAGAGAGAGGCTGGGGAGAGAGAGGCTGGGGGGAGGCTGGGGGGAGAGAGAGGCTGGGGGGGAGGCTGGGGGGAGAGAGAGGCTGGGGGGGAGGCTGGGGGGAGAGAGAGGCTGGGGGGGGAGGCTGGGGGGAGAGAGAGGCTGGGGGGGGGAGGCTGGGGGGAGAGAGAGGCTGGGGGGGAGGCTGGGGGGAGAGAGAGGCTGGGGGGGAGGCTGGGGGGAGAGAGAGGCTGGGGGGGAGGCTGGGGGGAGAGAGGCTGGAGGGAGGCTGGGGGGGAGAGAGAGGCTGGGGGGGAGGCTGGGGGGGAGAGAGGCTGGGGGGGAGGCTGGGGGGAGAGAGAGGCTGGGGGGGAGGCTGGAGGAAGAGAGAGGCTGGGGAGAGAGAGGCTGGGGGGGGAGGCTGGGGGGGGAGAGAGGCTGGGGGGGAGGCTGGGGGGAGAGAGAGGCTGGGGGGGAGGCTGGGGGGAGAGAGAGGCTGGGGGGGGAGGCTGGGGGGAGAGAGAGGCTGGGGGGAAAGAGAGGCTGGGGGGGAGGCTGGGGGGAGAGAGAGGCTGGGGGGGAGGCTGGGGGGAGAGAGAGGCTGGGGGGGGAGGCTGGGGGGAGAGAGAGGCTGGGGGGGAGGCTGGGGGGAGAGAGAGAGGCTGGGGGGAGGCTGGGGGGAGAGAGAGGCTGGGGGGGGAGGCTGGGGGGAGAGAGAGGCTGGGGGGGGAGGCTGGGGGGAGAGAGAGGCTGGGGGGGGAGGCTGGGGGGAGAGAGAGGCTGGGGGGGAGGCTGGGGGGAGAGAGAGGCTGGGGGGGAGGCTGGGGGGAGAGAGAGGCTGGGGGGGGAGGCTGGGGGGAGAGAGAGGCTGGGGGGGGAGGCTGGGGGAAGAGAGAGGCTGGGGGAAGAGAGAGGCTGGGGGAAGAGAGGCTGGGGAAAGAGAGAGGCTGAGGCTGGGGGGGAGGCTGGGAAGAGAGAGGCTGAGGCTGGGGGGGAGGCTGGGGGGAGAGAGAGGCTGAGGCTGGGGGGAGGCTGGGGGGAGAGAGAGGCTGAGGCTGGGGGGGGAGGCTGGGGGGAGAGAGAGGCTGAGGCTGGGGGGGAGGCTGGGGGGAGAGAGAGGCTGAGGCTGGGGGGGAGGCTGGGAAGCTGGGGGGGAGGCTGGGAAGAGAGAGAGGCTGAGGCTGGGGGGGAGGCTGGGAAGAGAGAGAGGCTGAGGCTGGGGGGGAGGCTGGGAAGAGAGAGAGGCTGAGGCTGGGGGGGAGGCTGGGGGGAGAGAGAGGCTGAGGCTGGGGGGGGGCTGGGGGGAGAGAGAGGCTGAGGCTGGGGGGAGAGAGAGGCTGGGGGGAGGCTGGGAAGAGAGAGGCTGAGGCTGGGGGGGAGGCTGGGAAGAGAGAGGCTGAGGCTGGGGGGAGGCTGGGAAGAGAGAGGCTGAGGCTGGGGGGGAGGCTGGGAAGAGAGAGAGGCTGAGGCTGGGGGGGAGAGAGGCTGAGGCTGGAGGGAGGCTGGGGGGGAGAGAGGCTGAGGCTGGGGGAGGAGGCTGGGGGGAGAGAGAGGCTGAGGCTGGGGGAGGAGGCTGGGGGGAGAGAGAGGCTGAGGCTGGGGGAGGAGGCTGATGCTGGGGGAGAGAGAGGCTGATGCTGGAGGGAGAGAGGCTGATGCTGGGGGAGGCTGGGGGAGAGAGAGGCTGATGCTGGGGGAGAGAGAGGCTGATGCTGGGGGAGGCTGGGGTGAGAGAGGCTGATGCTGGGGGAGAGGCTGCTGCTGGGGGAATGGGAGAGAGGGGCCAATGCTAGAGACAGAGAACAAGGGTTGAGGGATAGTGCAATGACAAAATCGATGGGGGGAGTGTAAGGACTCAGAATAAGAGGGGGGCAGCATTGGGAGCTCATTATGGAGAAGGGGCAGCATGCATGGGACATTGTGAGGAGGGGGCAGCATGCATGGGACATTGTGAGGAGGGGGCAGCATGCATGGGACATTGTGAGGAGGGGGCAGCATGCATGGGACACTGTGAGGAGGGGGCAGCATGCATGGGACACTGTGAGGAGGGGGCAGCATGCATGGGACACTGTGAGGATGGAGCAGCATGCATGGGACACTGTGAGGAGGGGGCAGCAAGCATGGGACCCTGTGAGGAGGGGGCAGCATGCATGGGACACTGTGAGGAGGGGGCAGCATGCATGGGACCCTGTGAGGAGGGGGGCAGCATGCATGGGACACTGAGGAGAGGGGCAGCATGCATGGGACATTGTGAGGAGGGGGCAGCATGCATGGGACATTGTGAGGAGGGGGCAGCATGCATGGGACATTGTGAGGAGGGGGCAGCATGCATGGGACATTGTGAGGAGGGGGCAGCATGCATGGGACCCTGTGAGGAGGGGGCAGCATGCATGGGACATTGTGAGGAGGGATCAGCATGCATGAGACATTGTGAGGAGGGATCAGCATGCATGGGACACTGTGAGGAGGGGGCAGCATGCATGTGACACTGTGAGGAGGGGGCAGCATGGCAGCATGCATGTGACACTGTGAGGAGGGGGCAGCATGCATGTGACACTGTGAGGAGGGGGCAGCATGCATGGGACACTGTGAGGAGGGATCAGCATGCATGGGACACTGTGAGGAGGGGGCAGCATGCATGTGACACTGTGAGGAGGGGGCAGCATGCATGGGACACTGTGAGGAGGGATCAGCATGCATGGGACACTGTGAGGAGGGATCAGCATGCATGTGACACTGTGAGGAGGGGGCAGCATGCATGTGACACTGTGAGGAGGGGGCAGCATGCATGTGACACTGTGAGGAGGGGGCAGCATGCATGTGACACTGTGAGGAGGGGGCAGCATGCATGTGACACTGTGAGGAGGGGGCAGCATGCATGGGACACTGTGAGGAGGGGGCAGCATGCATGGGACACTGTGAGGAGGGGGCAGCATGCATGGGACACTGTGAGGATGGAGCAGCATGCATGGGACACTGTGAGGATGGAGCAGCATGCATGGGACACTGTGAGGATGGAGCAGCATGCATGGGACACTATGAGGATGGAGCAGCATGCATGGGACATTGTGAGGAGGGGGCAGCATGCATGGGACCCTGTGAGGAGGGGGCAGCATGCATGGGACCCTGTGAGGAGGGGGCAGCATGCATGGGACCCTGTGAGGAGGGGGCAGCATGCATGGGACACTGTGAGGATGGAGCAGCATGCATGGGACATTGTGAGGAGGGGGCAGCATGCATGGGACACTGTGAGGAGGGGGCAGCATGCATGGGACACTGTGAGGAGGGGGCAGCATGCATGGGACACTGTGAGGATGGAGCAGCATGCATGGGACACTGTGAGGAGGGGGCAGCATGCATGGGACCCTGTGAGGAGGGGGCAGCATGCATGGGACACTGTGAGGAGGGGGCAGCATGCATGGGACCCTGTGAGGAGGGGGCAGCATGCATGGGACCCTGTGAGGAGGGGGCAGCATGCATGTGACACTGTGAGGAGGGGGCAGCATGCATGTGACACTGTGAGGAGGGGGCAGCATGCATGTGACACTGTGAGGAGGGGGCAGCATGCATGTGACACTGTGAGGAGGGGGCAGCATGCATGGGACACTGTGAGGAGGGGGCAGCATGCATGGGACACTGTGAGGAGGGGGCAGCATGCATGGGACACTGTGAGGATGGAGCAGCATGCATGGGACACTGTGAGGATGGAGCAGCATGCATGGGACACTATGAGGATGGAGCAGCATGCATGGGACATTGTGAGGAGGGGGCAGCATGCATGGGACCCTGTGAGGAGGGGGCAGCATGCATGGGACCCTGTGAGGAGGGGGCAGCATGCATGGGACACTGTGAGGATGGAGCAGCATGCATGGGACATTGTGAGGAGGGGGCAGCATGCATGGGACACTGTGAGGAGGGGGCAGCATGCATGGGACACTGTGAGGAGGGGGCAGCATGCATGGGACACTGTGAGGATGGAGCAGCATGCATGGGACACTGTGAGGAGGGGGCAGCATGCATGGGACCCTGTGAGGAGGGGGCAGCATGCATGGGACACTGTGAGGAGGGGGCAGCATGCATGGGACCCTGTGAGGAGGGGGCAGCATGCATGGGACCCTGTGAGGAGGGGGCAGCATGCATGGGACCCTGTGAGGAGGGGGCAGCATGCATGGGACCCTGTGAGGAGGGGGCAGCATGCATGGGACCCTGTGAGGAGGGGGCAGCATGCATGTGACCCTGTGAGGATGGAGCAGCATGCATGGGACACTGTGAGGATGGAGCAGCATGCATGGGACACTGTGAGGAGGGGGCAGCATGCATGGGACACTGTGAGGAGGGGGCAGCATGCATGGGACCCTGTGAGGAGGGGGCAGCATGCATGGGACCCTGTGAGGAGGGGGCAGCATGCATGGGACCCTGTGAGGAGGGGGCAGCATGCATGGGACCATGTGAGGAGGGGGCAGCATGCATGGGACCCTGTGAGGAGGGGGCAGCATGCATGGGACACTGAGGATGGGACAGCATGCATGGGACACTGTGAGGAGGGGGCAGCATGCATGGGACACTGTGAGGAGGGGGAAGCATGCATGGGACATTGTGAGGAGGGGGCAGCATGCATGGGACATTGTGAGGAGGGGGCAGCATGCATGGGACATTGTGAGGAGGGGGAAGCATGCATGGGACATTGTGAGGAGGGGGAAGCATGCATGGGACATTGTGAGGAGGGGGCAGCATGCATGGGACATTGTGAGGAGGGGGCAGCATGCATGGGACATTGTGAGGAGGGGGCAGCATGCATGGGACATTGTGAGGAGGGGGCAGCATGCATGGGACATTGTGAGGAGGGGGCAGCATGCATGGGACATTGTGAGGAGGGGGCAGCATGCATGGGACATTGTGAGGAGGGGGCAGCATGCATGGGACATTGTGAGGACGGGGCAGCATGATGTGAGGTCAATGTGCAGATCATATTTCATAATTGAGGAAGGTGTGGTGGGTATAATTTATAAGGGAGGGCAGTGTGGTGTTTATTAGGGGCAATGTGACAGTCACAGTATATAAGTGGGGACGGTGTGGTGGGAATATTTTATACTCATGCTATGTTTTGATGTGCCTGTGGTGATCCCCATTGGGGGGGGGGTTAGTGCCCTTCATTTCTCATTTATACTTTTTAAAAGTGTTTTACAGAGTAGATCTGCCTTAAACAGATGTGATGTGCGAAAACTCAGTGTTACGTTGTCACTAAAGGGCGCGACCACTTAAAGTGCCTAGGGCAGCACGAAGGCAAAATACAGCCCTGCTTACAGCCAATGAAAACCCAAAAGTCGTGATCTCATAAAATTAGAATAATTACCACAAAACACCTGCAAAGGCTTCCTACGTGTTTAAAATGGTCCCTTAGTCTTTTTCAGTAGGCTACACAATCATGGGGAAGACTGTTGACAGATTTCAAGAAGCCAGGCGTTGACACACTCCATAAGGCGGTTAAGCCACAAAAAGTCATTGCTAAAGAAGCTGGCTGTTCACATAATGCTGTATCCAAGTATATTAATGTTAAGTTGAGTGGAAGGAAAAAGTGTTATGGAGAGGGGGGAGCCAGCACTGCCTATGAATGGCATGCAACAAATAAAAAAGTGTAAAATTCACAAATTCATTCCAACTGTACTATAATGCAAAATGAGATTTTTAGCAAATAATTGATCAATAATTTGAGCCACCCCTGCCACGTCATGGCAAATATCAATAGGGTGGTCGTACTCTATATAATATAAGTTACCTTAGTGCCATACGGCCTCCTAAATATTTTAATAAGCAGAACCATATAAAAGCAACACATATACCTGTGACATCTCAGATCCCCTCCCATGTTGCAAAGACAGACAACTGCAAATAAAGGCAGTCCAGGTGCCAGTGTATGCAGCAGGCCACACACACCAGCACAATGTCAAAACTAGCCCTCACAGTGTCTGACCAGCAGCCATGGATAAAGGCGGAGCAGGCACATAGTGCTTAATGGTGCTAGTGTGTGTGACCTTGATGCATATGCTGGCATCTAGACTTCCTTTATTCGCAATTGTCTGTCTTTTCAACATGGGAGCGGATCTGAGATGTCACAGGTATATGTTTTGCTTTTATATGGTTCTGCTTATTAAAATATTTAGGATGCCGTATGGCACAATGGTAAATTATATTATATAGAGTAGGACCCCCCCCCCATTGAGATTTGCCATGACATGGCAGGGGTCGCTCAAATTATTGATCAATTGTTTGCTAAAAATCTCATTTTGCATTATAGTACAGTGGGAATCAGTTTGTGAATTGTACACTTTTTATTTGTTGCATGCCATTCATAGGCAGTGCTGGCTCCCCCCACTATACTGAAGATAAAAGTGTGGTAGAAAAAGATGCACAAGTAACCGGGATACCAGCAGCCTTGATAGGCTTGTTAAGACAAGGCCATACAAAAATTTGGGGGAGATTCACAAGGACTCGACTGCCGTTGTAGTCAGTGCTTCAAAAGCCACCGCACACAGATGTATCCAGAACATGGGCTACAACTGTTGCATTCCTTGTGTCAAGCCACTCATGACCAACAGTCTGGAGAAAGAGTGGGGAGGCCACAATCCAAGCTGCTTGAGGTCTAGTGTGAAGCTTCCACAATCAGTGATGGTTTGGGGAGCCATGTCATCTGCTGGTGTAGATCCACTGTGCTTTATCAAGTTAGTGCAGCCGTCTACAAGGAAATTTTAGAGCACTTCATGCTTCCCTCTGCCAAAAAGCTTATTGGAGATGGAAATTTCATTTTCCAGCAGGTTCTGCACCTGTCGACACTGCCAAAAGTAAAAATGAAGGAAAACCATTGGTTATGAGTAAGGGCGTTAAGCCAGAAATGCGTTAACCACGACCATGCCTTGTCTGTATTGCACTGAATAAATCACCTGGTCACTCAGCTGGATCGTTTTCCTTCATTTTCACTGCTGCGGCCGGGGCAGGGCCGGATCCGAGTCTGAGGTGCGGTGAGGTCAGACATGGGTGAGCTGGATTCCTTTACAAACTGCCAAAAGTACCAATAGCTGGTTCAACAACCACAGTATCACTGTGCTTCATGGCCAGCAAACTTGCCTGACCTAAACCCCATAGAGAATCTGATTAGATGAGAGACACCAGACCCAACAATGCAGATGAGCTGAAAGCTGCTATCAAAGCATCCTGGGCTTCCATAACACCTCAGCAGTGCCACAGGCTGATCTCCATGCCACGCCGCATTGATGCAGTATTTCATGCAAAAGGAGTCCCAACCAAGTATTGAATGCATTTACTGTACATACTTTTCAGTAGGCGCCAACGTTTCTTAGTTTAAAATCATTTTTTCAGTTGGTCTTATATAATATTCTAATTTTCTGAGATAATGACTTTTGGGTTTTCACTGGCTGTAAGCCATAATCATCAACATTAACAGAAATAGACACTTGAAATAGATCACTCTGTTTGTAATGACTATATATATAGTATGTGTTTCCTTTTTGTATTGAATTACAGAAATTAACTTTTTGATGATATCCTAATTTATTGATGTGCACTTGTATGTATATTGCAGGAGGAGCTGGGGGCTAAAGTATATACATCACAGGAGAGACTGGGGGCTACATGTTACTGAAGGGTATACACATTACTGGGGGAAATACACTTTACTGCGGGGCATACACATTATAAGGAGGCATACACATTACCTGGGGCCATACACTTTTCTTGGGGGCATGCACATTACTAGGGGGGCATACACATTACTATGGGGCATACAAATTACTAGGTGGACAACATATTATTGAAGGGCATATGTAGCGCCCAGAGAATGGGGTACTCGGTCCCGGGCAATATATATATATATATATATTTATAGGAATGTCACTTTGGTGGCCGTTGCCCATTTCCGTGCCCTGGGCCCCTTTTGTTAATGGGAGTATTTACAGGGGATTTATAAGAGTTTTTGTCATGTGACAACACCTGCGGGTTGCGGTTAAGGATGGGAACCACCGCTGCTGAATGGAGGTACTCCTAGAGCTGGTGGTAATTGCAGCCTTGGTGTTAAGCCCTCCACAGGCAGGGCTGTGTCTTGGAGATGTAATGGTGTATAAGGAGATGGAGATGGAGAACACACCAGGTTGACTTTAACAGTAGAGATGAGCAAACCTCTAGAGGCTCGAGTTCGACTCGGTTCGTCGGACGGAGGCCGCGTTCGAGTTCGGTTCAGCGAACCGTTCGACGAACCTCTCAAACCCCATTGAAAACAATGGGAGGCAATCACAAACACATAAAAACACCTAGAAAACACCCTTCAAGGTCTCCAAAAGGTGACAAACAACTCCCAAGACAACACAAACACATGGGAAAGTGACAAGGACAAATACCCATGCGAAAACAAAACAGCTGGACGAGGAAAAAGAGGAGGACACACAGATATAGGTATGCTCTTCTAAAATCATGTAAAACACAGCAAGGAGACTCCAAGCAGAGTCTACCTTTTTTCCAAAAATTGGGCCCCACAGACACCACTTCAGTGGCATCACTTGTGCCCCAGTTGCAAACTACACAGGTAGATTTGCTTCCAGCACATTCCAAAATACGCCAGCCTTAATTGTCAACGGGATGACACCGGGGTAGGTAGCAAAGTCTTTGCTGATTCCAGATCTGTTCATCTTGGCTCGTTTTTAAAAACACAGCAAAGGGGACTCCAAGCAGAGTCTCCCTTTTTTACAAAAAGTGGGCCACACACACCACCTCAGTGGCATTACTTGAGCCCCAGTTGCAAACTGGACAGGTTGATTTGCATCCAGCACATTCCAAAATACGCCAGCCTTAATTGACCCCGGGATGACACCGGGGTAGATAGCAAAGTCTTTGCTGAACCATGACGTGTTCATCTTGGCTCATTTTTAAAAACAGAGCAAGTAAGAGAACTCCAAGCAGAGTCTCCATTTTTTCCAAAAATTGGGCCCCACAGACACCCCTTCAGTGCAATCACTTGTGCCCCAGTTGCAAACTGGACAGGTTGATTTGCATCCAGCACTTTCCAAAATACGCCAGCCTTAACTGTCCCCAGGATGACACCGGGGTAGTAAACTCCTTGCGGATCCATGACTTGTTCATCTTGATGAACGTTAGTCTGTCCACATTGTCACTGGACAGACGCGTGCGCTTATCTGTCAGCACACAACCAGCAGCACTGAAGACACGTTCAGAGACAACGCTGGCAGCTGGACACGACAAGATCTCCAAGGCGTAAGTGGCGAGCTCAGGCCGTTTTTCAAGATTTGAAGCCCAAAATGAGCAAGGCTCCAGTTGCAAAGTCATGGCATCGATGTTCATTTGGAGATACTCCTGTATCATCCTCTCCAGCCGTTGACTGTTACGAGGGGGACCCGGGGAAGCGTGCCAAGATGGGAAATGGACAGCTTCCGCCGCTCAAGGTCCACTGTGCGGTGTAAGGGACCGCTGCTATGGTCAGGGAAGAGTGAGCGGGTTGCTGCTAGTGATCGTCTGGAACGTCACAGACGATCTATGTACACCGGTCCGCCCTAACCCGTGAGGGTTGTATGGCTCGGGGCTTCTCGTACGGTGTACCTGTTGCACGGGGACGCACAGAGGTGCCTACAGACGTGTGCCAGCGGGAGTCACAGGAATATGGCACGGGGGTAGCACAGAGGTGCCCACGCACGTGTGCTTCAGAAACCAAGTGAGTCCGACAGAGACTCGAGGAGCTCACCTGGGACAGGAACACAGCCTGCTAAACGGGATACTGCCGGAGCAGCAAGGCAGGGGCAAGACCTGCAAACTAGGTGCTGCCTGAGCAGCAAGGGCAAAGCCCACAAAAGACAATAATGCCTAAGCAGTGGCGTGGCAGCACGCTGCCAGACATCCAAACATAGAAGGACAGTCGCGCGCCGCCATGATGGCAGGGGGAGCTTTTAAGGAGGTGTAGCTCCACCCAAGGGCGGGCGCGAGACGGGCATGACCCAATCAGGATTCGTGACGTCCTGGCCCAGCCAGTCAGGATTCAGCACATCACCAGCCTCGTCATCGGGCCGTGTGATATCAGTGAGCGAATCAGAAGACGTCACGTGGAGCACATGCTCATCTTCCTGCCTCTGGGTCATAAAGGCGGGATCCCCGGTTTCACAATGTGCAGAGACATGGGAAGTCTTGCTGCTTCCCTGAGAATCTATTCTTTGCACACTGCGCAACCTCCCAGAGCCTCCGTGATGCTGAGCAGGAGAGCTCGTGGCAGGCAAGGGATGGGAGACCGCTCCATTCCTTGCAAGGGGAGAACCACTAGGTGTCACCCTTCTGCTGTGTCTCTGAGAAGGCAACTCCTGCAGTCTCCCAGACCTTTGGCGCTGCTGAGCAGGAGGGCTCGTGGCAGACAAGGAATTGGGGACCACCTCATTCCTTGCAAAAAGAGAGCCACGACATGTAACAGTTGACTATGTGTCAAACTTCTTGTCTCTGGTGGCCTTGCAAAGGATGGTCTAAAAAAATTATGAAATGATTCAATAAAATTGCTGTTACCAGCACCACATACGCTGCTGCTGGTACGGTTAGATTGTTGATGACGAGACCGTCCCATGTTTATCAAGTTACAACTGGGAGATTCACTCCGTGCACCACTGGCGTTTGGTGGAAAAGCCAAGCTAAGATTGAGTAACAGCTTCTGCTGGTACTCCTGCATACGTGCGTCCCTTTCTATGGCTGGAATTATGTCACAAAATTTGGACTTGTACCGGGGATCTAATAGTGTGGCAACCCAGTAGTCATCATCACTTCTAATTTTGACAATCCGTGGGTCATGTTGTAGGTAGTGCAGCAAGATGGAGCTCATGTGTCTTGCGCATCCATGCGGACCAAGTCCTCGTTGTGTTTGTGGCGGCGAGGTGCTAACCGTTTCTTCTTCCTCTTACATCTCCCCCAACCTCGTTCAACGGAAATTTGACCAACGTCTCCCTCATCTGCTGAGTCTTCCATGTCCATCGAGAGTTCGTCCTCCATTTCTTCCTGGTCTCCTGCACCTTCCTCAACATTTTGGCTGCTACCATGCGCCCTTGTTAATCCCTCTCCCCCACCGTCCCATGCCTGCCGCCTTGGTGATGATGAACGTCTGGACCTTGTAGATGGTAGTATCCCTTGCGCATATGAATCCCCCTGTAGTTCATCCCCTTCCTCTTGTCCCACCCACCGACTCCGAATAGTGTTTAGCGTGTGCTCCAGCATGTAAATGACTGGAATTGTCATGCTGATAATGGCATTGTCAGCGCTAAATATATTCATCGCCATGTCGAAACTGTGCAGAAGGGTGCATAGGTCCTTGATCTAGGACCACTCCATCAGCGTGATCTGCCCCACCTCTGCATCTCGTTGGCCCAGTCGCTGTAACATGTGGAGAGTCGAATTCCAGCGTGTCGACACATCGCATTTCAGGCGATGAACCAGCAGGCCGAATAACTTCTGGAGTGATGCAAGTCGGTCAGCTGCGGCGGTTGAACGGCGGAAGTCAGCAGAGAGTGACCGTGCCCTGTGCAGAAGCCCATCTAGGCCGGGATAGTGGGTTAAAAATTGCTGGACAACAAGTTTCAACACGTGAGCCATACAAGGCACGTGTGTCACCTTGCCCCGGCGAAGGGCCGCACCCAGGTTTGCAGCATTGTCGCACACAGCCTTCCCTGGATGCAAGTTGAGTGGAGACAACTATTTACGAAACTCGGACCGCAGAGCTGCCCACAACTCCTCCGTTGTGTGACTCTTATTTCCAAGACATTTCAAGCTAAAGACCGCCTGATGCCGTTGAGCTTTGCTGCCAGCATAGTAAGGAGGTGTGCAGGATTCCTTGTGCGCAGTTGCAACGCGGGTGGCCTGACCAGGCAGGCTTGGGGCGGAGGTGGAGGACCCAGACGAGGTTGAGGAGGCAGAAGCAGTGGAGGAATGTCGACACACAGAGGATTGACGCACAAGTCGTAGGGATGGCAAGACTTGTTCAGCAGACCCTTCTCCATCTATCACCATAGTTACCCAGTGCCCAGTTAGCGACATGTAACGCCCCTGTCCATGCTTACTGGTCCAAGTATCGGTGGTGAAATGCACCAGGTCACACACAGACTTTCTCAAGGAAGCGGTGATGTTGTGTGCGACATGCTGGTGTAGCGAAGGCACACCTTTCTTGGAGAAGTAGTGGCGACTGGGCATCTGGTACTGGGGCACTGCGACGGACATAAGGTCTCGAAAATTCGCTGTGTCCACCAGGCGGAAAGGCAGCATTTCGGTAGCCAAGAGATTACAGAGGGATAAAGTCAACCTCTTAGCTTTGTCATGGCTCGGAGGAAATTACCTTTTATTTGTCCACATCTGAGGGACCGAGATCTGGCTGCTGTGTGGAGACGGTGGTGAGTAGGGTGTCCCTGAAAAACTGCAGGTCTGTGAGGAAAGTGCAGGCGGAGACATGATGTTGCCTTCATCCAAAGTTGGTGCTCTCGATGTCTGAGAGAGCTGTACACCAGCACTGGTTTCCCCTTCCAAACCAACGACCTACCAAGCAAACTGCCTGTTGATTTTAAAGTGGTGGAAGGTCTGCGTGGAAGAACAGGTCTGACAGCTGCCCCCACAGTCATAGAAGATGATGAGCGCGCGGATGCAGTGGAAGGGGCAGGCGGTGGATGGCCCGCTCCGCTAGGCCGCATTGCAGCACGGTGGGCTTCCCACTGAGACTTATGCTTGTTATTCATGTGACGATTCATGGAAGAAGTTGTCAAACTGGTGAGGTTTTGGCCTCTACTTATAGATTGCCGACAAATTTTACAGATCACATGATTTAGGAGATCCTTTGCAAAGTCAAAAAAGGACCAGGCTAGGCAAGGCTTAGAGGATATGCGACCTGCAGAGCCACCCCGACTTGTGCTCAGAGGCAGAGTGGTGGCTGAGGATGCACTTGTTGACGTGCTTGCAGTACTCCGACTCTGTCCAGGAAGGCACAAGGTAACTTCGTCGTCAGTTGCATCCTCCTCTACCGCCTCTGGGGACCTCCTCGAGAGCCCGACTGAGGGTTGACAGTATGTGGGATCCAGAACTTCATCATCAAGCGTTATGTTTGCACTCCCCTCGCCCTCAGACCTAACCTCTTCCTGCCCTGACTGAATAGTTAAGTTGTCATCCCAATCTTGTATCTGCGTCTCATCGTCATCAGTATGTTCCTCATTGTCTTCACCAACAGGTGTTACAGTTTGGGAATGAGGGTCTACATTATGCTCAGAAACGTGGTCATCAGGGCCTGAATCTGACTCACAAAGCTTCTGGGCATCACTGCAGACCATTTCCTGGTCTGTACTCACTGTAGCTTGGGAGCAGACCTCTGATTCCCAGCCTATAGTGTGACTGAACAGCTCTGCAGACTCAGCCATCTCTGTTACACCATCCTCTGCAGGGCGGGTGGAGACTTGAGGGCTGGGAGAAAGCAAGTGCGATTGGGATGACAACTCAGAGGGATGTTGTTTTTTGGATTTTGAAGTTGAGCTGGAGGAGAGGCCACTTGTTGGAGCACTTGAGATCCATTCAAGCATGTGTTTTTTTTGTGCATTGTCTACCTTTGTTCCAGTTGTTTTGTTCCGTAAACAAGGGAGCACATCGGATTGTCCACGGAAAGTAGTAGACATCTTACTTTTGCTGGAAGATGGCCTATCTTCAGCAGATGTTAATGTAGCTTTCCCACCTTCCCCACGGACACAAACTTGTTTTCCTTTTCCAACACGCCTGTTCCCCTTTCCACCAGCATCTGTCCTTTTGCCACTCATTTTGTTAGCGACAAGATTGGACACTTAAAATGTGGTAGAAAAAATTGAGAGGTGGCATAGATTGCAGAGGTGGTCTAGCTTTATTGTCAGCTGAAGAACCAACACTGACTATCCCTGACAATGCAACTATGGCCCTAAAACTGGCAGCACTGTTTGCTATAAAAATAGCGTAGCAAAATGTGCTGCAGGGTAGAAAGCAGACGTGTTGGAACTTGCTTGGCACTAGTGGGACACAAAATTAGCATAGCTGACACTTTATGGATGCCACTTACCGTATGTTCAGCACTGTTTGCTATAAAAATAGCATATCAAAAAGTGCTGCAGGGTAGAAAGCAGAAGTGTTGGAACTTGCCTGGCACTAGTGGGACACAAAATTAGTATAGAAGACACTTTTTGGATGCCACTTATGTTCAGCACTGTTTGCTATAAAAATAGCGTAGCAAAATGTGCTGCAGGGTAGAAAGCAGAGGTGTTGGAACTTGCTTGGCACTAGTGGGACACAAAATTAGTATAGCAGACACTTTTTCGATGCCACTTATGTTCAGCACTGTTTTCTATAAAAATAGCGTAGCAAAATGTGCTGTAGGGTAGAACGCAGAGGTGTTGGAACTTGCTTGGCACTAGTGGGACACAAAATTAGGATAGCAGACACTTTTTGGATGCCACTAAGAGTCAGCACTGTTTGCTATGAAAATAGCTTTACAGAAATGGGCAGGTGGGTACAGTAGCCGGGTTCTGTGGGTACCAGGACAGGAAAGGAAGCCTCACTCTATCCCTCCTAATGAGGAAATGCAGCAAGGAATTCCCTGAGCTGAGGTACACAGACACTGTTATCTGAAGCTCTATCCAGCGTCTGTGTCGCGGGCGGAGGGGATGCGCTCACCACGCTCAGGTCCGGGGCTTCTGCTGCTGCTGCTCGGTGGCTCGAGCGGTGGACAGGACCTGGGGACTCGAGCGGCGCTCCTTGCCCGTGAGTGAAAAGGGATGGTTTGGTTAGGGAGATTGTTTGTAACGACACCCACGGGACGTGGTGATGATGGCACCACCGCTGCTGGTAACGGGGATCACGGGAGAGATGGTAGGGTGCAGCTAGGATGTTGTCCCCTCCGTGGGTAGGGGGTTGGTGATCCCGGGGCCTGGTGGTGTAATGGGGAGGCTGGATGGCTGGGGTGCAGGGACTGCGCGGCGCGGTGCCGGACGGCACTGGTGTACTCACTCAGACAATCACTGACAGAGTCGTTGGTCAACCAAAACGGCCGGATGGACGGGTCCCGCAGCCGGCTGCAGTGTTGTTGTTGTTGTGCTCTCCCCGGACTGCTGATGGTGGCTGTCTTTCCCTGCACCTTGTAGAATGTTCTGACTCCTGTGGTTGCCCACCGGTAGTCCGCTCCCCGGCGTATAGTTGCCATAGGAGCCCATATTGCCCGCAGGCGCTGGCCCTTGGATCTCTAGCTTGTGGCGGTGGCTGTATATCCTCTCTGGCTGGAGAGTTGCCTTCAATCGGGACTTGGTTGTTAGGAAACCCCTGGGGTTCCTGTCACATTCGGATTTGACTATTTACGGCGGCTCCAAGCCTGGTCGGGGTCCGATGGCCCTGCCTGTGTGCTTAGCTTCACTCCGTTCCCCGGTCCGGTACCGGCGGGCCGACGCCCGACCCCAGTCCTTACCGCTCTGCGGATTTCCACCAACTCCTGCAGACGGCCACCACCGTCTGCCAACCTTGCTGTTAGTGCCTGGGCTCCTACCCAGACACCTCAGGTGTTCACTCCTCTCACTTTCACCTCCAAAACTGATCTGACACCTTTTCCCGCCTCCAGGCCTGTGAACTCCTCGGTGGGTGGGGCCAACCGCCTGGCTCCGCCCCACCTGGTGTGGACATCAGACCCTGGAGGGAGGCAACAAGGATTTTTGATTGACTGTTGTAACTGCCTAGGGTGGGGGGGTGTATGTTGGTATGTATGTGACTACCTGGCTAGTCCAGGGCGTCACATCTGCACGGACCTGCCTGTCAGCTATGGCTCTGAGCACCTGCAAATAATCCCTAAAAAGGGCTGAAGAAAACTGTAGTCCCTAATCTGTACAGTGCTGTGTGTATAGCGTACACAGCAGGAGCGGCGGTAGGAGCAGCGTGAGCGGAGACTGTCACTCACACGCATAAGGCATATAATGGCGGCGCGAGGGAAAACGGCCGTATTTATAAGACAAGGACATGTGACATTCACAGCCTATGACACATGCCCTTGCTTGTCTGGCAAAATGTCGACTTAGCTGTGTGTGTCTGGGATTGGCTGACATCCTAGCCCGCCCCACTGCACGCGCGCTTAGGGAAAAAAAAATGGCGATCGGCATTCTCTCAGCACCACAGATCTAAACCACGTCCCCCCCGCACACTATACGCTGAAATATGATAATAGTGTGAATCTTAGTGACTCACTCTATTACAGTGAAAAGCCAGCTAGTAACTAGCTAGGCTTTTTGCTGATCGAGTCGTTATCGAACGTAACTCGAGCTATCGAGCTTTTAGCAAAAAGCTTGCGTTCGAGTTCGATCTCGAGCACCCCCCAAAATCACTCAAACAAAAATTTGGCGAACCTTGAACATCGCTCAATTCTATTTAACAGTCTCTACTCACATGGACCCTCGGCTTGCTGCTTCCGGTCCCAGGAGTATCAGTGCCAATGTAGTGACCTAGGTTGCTCTGTCCCCGGCACTCTCTCTGTTGGTTAAGTCCCCATAGCTTGAAGCGTTTTGGGTCCCCAACTCTCCCTTTTGGGGTACAGTCTCCTCCGTACGGCGGGCAGTGCGGACCCTGCGGGGAGGTAAGAGTCCAAATCCCGATCCTAGTTTACTGATGATGCCCCTGGATTATTTGGTTCAGTGCAGTCCGTGAAGGTTTCCACACCGTGCAGATATTTATCAAACCGTTTAAAACTTGACATTTGACCTACGGCCCTGTGCCCCGTTCGTGCTCCGGTCCCAGCGGTATCTCCGGTACCCGTCCTGGCGACCTCTCTCCCATGCCCCCGGGGTCACCATTACACTGACCCAGTGCAGGCATGTCCGCACACCTCCCCGTGCGCTTTCAGACTCTCTATTTTTGTCTGACTGCTGACTCCTCCCAACAGGCTGGCTAAACCCTTCTGTTAACCCTTCTCTGCCTGGTATGGAGTGTTCACTAGGATTTAATTGTGTTTTGGTGGTCAATGGCACTGTTCCTCCAGGTCCCAGGGGATAGGTCCTGCATCTCCGAGAGGATGCAGTTCCTTGTAGTGCCCTGATGTGCTCAGGGGCACTACACATACACATTACTGGGGGGCATAGATGTTACTGGAGGATCATGGACATTACTTGGGGGCATTCAAATCACTGGGGTAGGGGGAATACAGCTCTGGGGGGCCCATACAGCTCTAGGGGCACTTACAGCTCTGGTGATGGGGCCCATACAGCTTTACTGGGGGAGCCCATACAACTTTGGGGGGCCATACTGCTCTTGGGGGGCATACTGCTCTGGTGGAAGGGGCATACTGTTCTAGAGGGGCCCATACATCTCTAGTGAGGGGCCATACTGCCCAGGGGAGCATATACTGCTCTGGGGCACCATACTGCTCTAGTGGTCACATAAAGCTTAAGGGTGGAGGTGGGGGGCACATATAGCACAGGGCTCGGGTGACGTTGCCTGGCACCGCAGCTCCTCTCTCTTAATCTGCGGAATGGGAGTGCAGCTTGTTGCGAACTAGCTCAGCCCACAGATGAACTTCTCTACACATGCACCCCAGCATTCAGCAGAGAGCGCTGGGGTGCAGGTGCCGGGTTTAATAGGGCCCGCAGCCAGGAAAGTGCGGCTGCCGCCCTGAGAACTGCGCTCCCTGGAACTCGGCGCGAGGACCTTGAAAACTGATCACAGCCCCGAACGACGGCGAGTGGGCCTCCTGATGGTCCAAGGACCCAGCACTTGCCCTGATGCGCTGCGTGCTGACGCCGGCCCTGAGTACAGCCCTACCCTGGTCCAACTATTCAGATTCCTCCCCATGGAAAGCTATATAGACAAATGCCATCTCAAAAAGGGGAGCAATGCCCCTGTTTGTGTGACACCCTGGCAAAACCAGGTGTCAACAGTAAGGCCCACGCACAACACCTTCCCACACAGGGTCACACACAGCCGACCTGAAATCTTAGTCACCCCCCCAGAGTAGGACAGACACACCAGTGGGCCGGATCAGGCGGATGAGAAACGCTCACCTAGGGGGTCTAGAGAACCGGGGGCGGGAAAACAGTGAGTGCAGTTCAAGTTCAGGAATTGGAGAGGAGTGGGGGTTCAAGTGAAAGGAGCAGAGCAGTGTAGCTCCTGTGAAGTGCAGCGTCTCAAAGGCGTTAGGGTTGGAGCCCCGCTGTGCTGGCTAGGTGGCAGACGATGATCCATGTCTGCAGGAGACGGGAAGACGGCTGCCGGGGATCCGAGGTGGACCAGGACAGGGTTGGAGCCCGCCGGTGCCGACACTGAAGATTCGACCCGGAAACCGTGCACAGAGGGGATACTTGGACCCTGAAGCCAGGACCGGAACCAACGGCCTAGCTAATTAACCAATTGAGGGCAGGATTATAGGTCCTGTCCCAACCAAAGTCCCAAAAGCAGACAACCACTCACTGAGAGGGATAGGGCATCTGCCAGGGCCTGGTAGATTCTGAGGGTCAGCATCAGCAGGCAAGGCTCCCAACCAAAGGGACCGGGAGTGGACTCCCGTGTTTCAGACCGGGAAGTCCAACACACTACTCACTAAGTGCAGAGGGAAGTGATATGGATCATCAGCCTGGGTGTGGGACCAGATACACCCGACCGTGGCGGCCGGCCGCCAGCACCTTGGTTTACCACTGGACTTGTGTGATTTATTCAACCGTGAGTAACTTAACATAACCCGGTCCGACCGGGCGTGCCGGCCCCTGCAGTCACCATCCCCAGCATGAAGATATTGTTCCCCGCGGCATCCATCCCTACCCACGGAGGGGTTAACATCCAGCTGCCACCCCATCGCCCCGAGAGATCCACAACAGCAGTGGTGGTGCCACACTTCACCACACCGTGGGTGGCGTCACAGACAGTTTACGGCAAATCCCATACAAATACATCCCCCTTTATTTGAAGTGTCCGCGCGACCCCCGGGTCCAGTAGAATCCCTCGATCCACACTGCGGATCCGGATCCGAACAGCCTGGCTGCTGGTACGGGGGCGGTACACCTCGAAACTTGGCGTCACGAACAGGATAGTGACCCATCCACCTTCCTGGGGGAAGTGCGCCTTGTGGACTGTCAGCCAGCTCCACTGCAAAATTTTTGGAAAGCCACCATTTTGCTGCCATTTTTAGGCACGAAAAACAACAAGCCAGCATCTTCTTCCCCTAGAAAGGGCGCGAAGCTGAAGCCCCGCCCCCTGGGAACGCGGCTGGAAGGAAGTAACACCCTGAGGCCGAAAACAAAACTGGTGAGCCGCGTCTAGAGACTGCTCCCGAACAACCAGGGGGACGGGTGAAAACTATGGCATGTGATCCAAGGAGATAAGAGGCAGGGACACCAGGACTCTGCCATCTTCTGTTCCTGGACACCATCTCAAGCGTATGTTTGCCCGGTCCGGCGACCCACTCATGGAGGGACCCACTCCCGGGACTGCTGAATGGGTGGAAGCCCAGATGGCGAAGATGTGCCGCAGGATCCAGACACAGGCCAACTATATGCTGGCAAGATGGACGGCCAAAATGAGGGATCTGGCTGCAGCTGTCTGGGCGCACGAAGAGGAAATGGCCTTGGAGGAGCGGGTAAGCGACCCACGCCCCTATGTTCCCCCGGAAACGACCCACCAGTCTGAGGAGCCCGGTCTGCCCCCGTCTGCCACGTCACGTCCCTGGCTGCCCGTACCTGCAGTTAGTGAATTAATCGGTCCGCTGCCCCAAGCCACGGCAGCGGAACCCGTTACATCTGCCCGCGAGGACCTGGCAACTGAGTCCTTGGGCTATGAGCATGCCATCGCTCCGGCACCCGTACCAGTCCCGCGCCAGACCAGAACCCAGAAGACATCCCCTCTGGCCCCGAGCTTGGCCGCACCAAAGATGACATCACCCCCGGTTCCAAAGATGGCGGCATGCTTGATGACGTCGGCCCCGGCAGTCTGCCCGGCCGCAACAGAAGCAATGCCTGACCGGAAGTGGGCACCAGCAAAGACGCTGACCGCTCCCCAGTACCTGGTCCTGGCTGAGGTGCACCCGGGATGCACCTGCAGGGCGGCAGAGCAGGCCACGGGTCAGCAGAGCCCTCCACTTCATGTGAGGCCGGTCGTAGCCGGCAGTGAGGGTGTCCGGATGATCCAAGCCCCCGAGCAGGAGGAAGCAGAGTACGGAACCAGTGCCCCGTACTGGGAGCGGCAACGGCAGCAGCTGAAGACCGAGATCGCGGCCCGAGAAAAGCGGAAGGCCAAAGTGTTGACCCGTGCCTACCGAGAGAAAGACAACCTCCGACAGGCAACCTTCCGGGTGCGAGGCCTGACCTACCAAGGGCAAGTCTGGCATTTTAATGCCCAAAAAGGATGGGGCTTCATCTACGAGCCGGGCATGGATGCCGAGATATTTGTCTCCCGGAGGGATGTGGCCCCACACTTACCTACTGGCCATCCGTATCGAGACCTGGAGCCCGGAGAGTTGGTCTCGTACACCCAGCACTGTGGAGAGAGGGGGTGGTTCGCCCTTGGCATGAGGAAGTGGGTGAAAGTTGGTGATCAGTTGTGCCTCCACCCCTCTCCGCCATCTTCAAGCGAAGATGATGAGTAAGGTAGCGGTTCCTGGCTACCCCAGTTTACCCCGTTACCAGTTGTTACAGTTAAAAGGACCATGGCTTTTGGACTGGAAAAGCCAACCCAACAACTTTTGTGCCCTGTAAATATGCCCCCAATCCACCTACTTCTTGATCCCCGCAGTCTCTGGAGAGGCTGATTGGAGGAAGGGCCTGCGGTGGAGTAGGCCGAGGCCCAGTCACTACAGCAACCGGTGACTACCCTCCAGGCCAGGGGTCCCCGAACTTTGGGTCCCGTGACAAGGACTGCCGGGTAAGGAACTTTTTACCCGGCCCGTGTGGGCATCACCCAGACCCGTTTCTGGACTTGGGCAAAGGGGTGTGCACCAGTGTTTTTACAGTGGCACCAGGGAACAGGTTGTTTTGGGTGGGTGCAACAAGGAGGTGGTCCGGTCCGTCCCGATGTTAGCAACGGTTTAAGAAATGTGCCTCCCGTAACGGGAAGAATTGTTGAAAATGTTATTATATTTGTTATCCCTTTTTCCCATTTTTACAGTCCCGGTTTAATAAACGTTGGTAGTCGGACAGCCCGCGGACGGTCTGTATTTAACCAAGGGGAAATGTGATGCCCTGCAAAACCAGGTGTCACACAGTAAGGCCCCTGCACAACACCTTCCCACACAGGGTCACACACAGCCGACCTGAAATCCTAGTCACCCACCCCAGAGTAGGACAGACACACCAGTGGGCCGGACCAGGTGGATGAGAAACCCCCACCTAGGGGTCTAGAGAAGCAGGGGCGGGAAAACAGTGAGTGCAGTTCAAGTTCAGGAGTTGGAGAGGAGTGGAGGTTCAAGTGGAAGGAGCAGAGCAGTGTAGCTCCTGTAAAGTGCAGAGTCTGTAAGGCGTTGGGGTTGGAGCCCCGGCCGTGCTGGCTAGGTGGCAGATGGTGATCCGTGTCTGCAGGAGATGGGAAGACGGCTGCCGGGGATCCGAGGTGGACCGGGACAGGGTTGGAGCCCGCCGGTGCCAACACCGGAGAACCGACCCAGAAACCGTGCTCAGAGGGGGTACTTGGACCCTGAAGCCAGGACCGGAACCAACGGCCTAGCTAATTAACCAATTGAGGGCAGAATTATAGGTCCTGTCCCAACCAAAGTCCCAAAAGCAGACAACAACCCACCGAGAGGGATAGGGCATCAGCCAGGGCCAGGTAGATCCCGAGGGTCAGCGTCAACGGGCAAGGCTCCAACCAAAGGGACCGGGAATGGGCTTCCGTGTTTCAGACCAGGAAGTCCAACACACTACACACTGATTGCAGAGGGAAGTGATACGGATCATCAGCCCGGGTGTAGGACCAGATACACCCGACCGCGGCGGCTGGCCACTAGCACCTTGGTTTACCACTGGACTTGTGTGATTTATTCAACCGTGAGTAACCTAACATCCCCAGGTCCGACCGTGCGCGCCAGCCCCTGCAGTCACCATCCCCAGCACGAAGACATTGGGCCCCGGGCATCCATCCGTACCCACGGAGGGGTTAACATCCAGCTGCCATCCCATCGCCCCCGGGAGGTCCACAACAGCAGCGGTGGTGCCACACTTCACCATACACCGTGGGTGGTGTCACAAACAGTTTACTGCAAATCCCGTACAAATACGTCCCCCTTTATTTGAAGTGTCCGCGCGACCCCCGGGTCCGGTAGAATCCCTCGAGTCACACTGCAGATCTGGATCTGAGCAGCCTGACTGCTGGTACGGGGACGGTACATTTGTACGAATTACGAGAAGCTAAATTGAAACTAAAAAAATGAACAGGACCTTGTGTTAGTATTTGTGCAAAGTGAAGGTGCATGTTCACACTGTGGCCATTTAAGAGACAACGCCTGAGATGAAAACACAATGATCAAATACCCTGTTGTAAGTAAATTACACTATTTTGATATGATCCATTTTATTTCTTTGGTTAAGTTTTTTTTAAATGGAAGAGCCAATATCAGATTATGTTTTTGTAAAAGGACATGTAAGTGGTGGTGGATTCTACTGATTACATTTATCAATGTTACTAAAAGGGATGCTTTTTCTATTTAGTCATGATCTACTGGTTTTGTAACTAATGCTCTTTAAACATGTCACCCATATCTCATCTTCTTATTTCAGTCTTGAAAATAATAATCTGGAACATACTTGCTGCACTGAGTTTGCATCTTTAATAAGGAAAAGGCAGAACTTGAAGATACTCAATCTTTCTTATAACCATCTGTTTGGTCCTCGGTTCAATGACTTGGTGGAAGCTCTATCCAGTTCAAACTGCAGTATAGAGAAATTAGAGTGAGTATAAGAGATGTGCACAGGACTGAAACAAGTGAGGGGACAAGTTATTAATGGATTGTATTATTGTTTTATATTTTCTCCCCATTGCTGTGTCTTTGAGATAAACTACTGGCTATACCTTGATAAGTAATTTAATCTTCCTGTAACATGAACGCTTGGCTTGTAGTGATGGGCGAATAGAAAAATATTCAGGTTCGTATTATTAGTACTGAATACCTAGTACTATTCCGGTATTTATTATGAGTAATAAACTTAATGCAAGTCAATAGGGAACCCAAGCACTTTTCTTGAAGATTTCCCAGAAAATGCTTGGATTTCCCCTTGACTTTATGTCATGAGGGTACTACAACGGAGAGTGTTCCCTCCTGTTTCTGGTGTCAGTAGAACACAGGGCAGGGCTTCATACACATTGGTCAGGTTAATACTGCTGGCTGTGCAGATTCTACTCTTTCTAGCGCTGCTAGGTTATATAGATCCTCTAGTCTCCTGAACTCTGAATGAAAACTATAGGCAGCTGCTCTCTATTGCTAATTAGCTCTGCTATAACGACTTCCCTCCTTGGTCAGGTAATCACTGGTGATAGTTTCTGCCTTGCTTGGCTCTAGAGTGAACCTGTGAGCTATGGACCAGGAAACCATTCAGAGAACATTTGCTGTGTTAAAACTGTTGAGTTTTTCCCTTCCTTGGTCCTTTTTGGGTTTTTTTTCCCTCTGGTCCTTTTCTCATTATAACCTCTTGTTGTTTGGAGTGCTTTGTATGATTGCTGGGTTTTGTTACCCTTATCTGTCTAATCCTCTCTGTGTTTTTAACCTAGAGTGGGACTCTTGTTTCAGCTGCCCTACGCATTATACAGGGCTGAGTCCAGGGAAAGACAGGGATAGGCACGTGATCGGTCACGGGGTGAAAGAACTCGTATAGGGACATTAGGGAGTGCAGGGATCAGTCTCAGGTGAGTTTAGGAGGTGACTATGCTCCCCTTTCCTTAGCACCAGGGCCCACTGTTGTATTGTGTACCCTGGAGGAACTCCAGTAGTCACTGCCTGACACTTGCATTAGATTCATTATTCGTGATAAATACCGGAATAGTACTAGGTATTCGGTACTAATAATCCAAACCCGATTATTTTACTATTCGTCCATCACTATTGGCATGTATTGTCATTGGGAAGAGTGGAGTAAGCTCCTGCCACCATCCTCTAAATCCAAAAAATTAAAGAAAAGTTCTCCAGAAACATAGTGCAAAATATAATGGACTTTTATTGCCCTTATCATGTTTTATTAAATGTTAAATTAAATTTATTTCATGTTGTATTAAAAAATGCAGGAGGTTTGGAGAGAAAAAAGGGGGCTCAGCACTGATCCAGTAAAAATGTAAAAAACTTTATTGGTATGCTTTAAAAATTATACCTGGAAACCCACCGTACAATATATGCCACAGGCGAAACTTATTTTAAATTTATTATTTTTAAAGCATACCAATAAAGTTTTTTACATTTTTACTGGATCGGTGCTGAGCCCCCATTTTCCTCTCCAAACCTTCTGCATTCATACCGGCATGGACTGATCGGCGGGGCTCGTGCAACTCAGAGGATTACAAGGTTTTGGATGACAGGTGAGCTGGATAACTCTTTTTTTGTATATGTATTAAAAAATACATGATTACAAATCCATTAGAATGTTATTTTAGACAATAGTAAACAGTTCATATAATAAATACACAAGTTTTAAAAACAATGATGATTTAGTCTGGTAAAGTGATACTCTCTCAAAAACAGTAGAGCGTAATCATAATTAGACACAAGTATATGCATGGTTAAAATACATGCCTCACCAGCTATAAATGATCTAATCCCATTGAAAAAAATATATTGCCCTCAAAAACTGTTCCAAATGCAGATACGAGCAGTAGATAGTATGGAAAGCCATTTTTTCTGCAATGTGTACAGAGAGGTTGAATCATTTTTGTATCTTAAGTGAGCTATTTATGCTAATCATGCATACAGTGACTTGAAAAAGTATTCATACCCCATTAACGTTTCCACATTGTTCATGTTACAACCCCAAACGTAAATGTATTTTATTGAGATTTTATGTGATATACAAACACAAAGTAGGAAGTATTTGTGATGTATAAAGGAAATGATACATGGCTTTCTAAATATTTTAGAAATATAAATCAGGAAATTGTGACGTGCCTTTATATTCAGCCCTTCTGAGTCAATACTTTGTAGGACCATCTTTTGCTGCAATTACTGCTACAAGTCTTTTGGGGTATGTCTCTACCAGTTTTGCTGATCTAGAGGATGACATTTTTGACCATTCTTCTTGCATGGTATTTACTCAGGGGGCTGAATACAAATGCATGTTACAATTTTCAGATTTATATTTTTTAAATATTTAAAAAAAAACCCAATAAAATACATTTAAGTTTATAGGTGTAATGTGAAAAAATCTGGAAATGTTCACAGGGTATGAATACTTTTTCAAGGTTTTGTATGTCTAATTATAATTAAATAATGCACAGTTGGCATTCATATTTGAACTTGTAATTTATACATTTTGCTCTAATGGATTTGTAATAATGAATTTGATTGAGGCATGTAAATATATAGAGTGCTCGGCATAAATGATTATACACCAACAGATTAGTCAGAAAACCTTTAGGTTCTCATACTCCATGTTTAGCTTCATTAACCCTAGAACGCATGCCTGGGACCTTGCAGGCCTGGTAGGTTACTTGTTTTTTATTTTCTGCAAGATTAACATAATTATAGTGTTTTGAAATAAACATCAAATCTCAAATAAACTTTGAAAAGTATTTCTATTTCAGTTACTCCATGTTATTTGCACACAGGCCTAAAAGGCCCCAGGTATGTGAAAGTGTAGATTTCTATAGTTGAGCGTTCTAGGGTTAAAATAAAGCTTATACTCATCTCTCATGCTTGTGCCATTCAAGCGGTGCCAATTTTCGCATTCCTGTGCCTAATCACCACCAGCTTCTTTCTTCCTGCCTTGGCACAAATTGTTAATCGACAGGAAGTGAGTGACCAGCCGCAGCTCATACTTCCTGTTGATTAATAATAATTTGACCAAAGGCAGAAAGAGAGAAGCCGTCAGTGATTGGGACCAGGAATGCGAGGGTTGGCACTGCTGAAATGGCTCCAGCACGGGAGGGGAGTATAAGCTTTTTTTTTTTTTTTTTTTTAACGGGGCCAAAACAAGGGGAATGTGACGGGTTGTCCAAATAGTGGACAACCTATTTAACAAGGAATCAATCACAGGTAAGTTGAATTATACATTATTCAGGTGTTCAGTCGACATTTGAACACACATTTCCATTACTTTACAAAGACTACCCTTCCTATTTCATGCTGTCATAAATGGCACCAGTTGGAAAAAAAATGTCACAATACCTGAGAAAGAAAATAATTTAATTTCTTTACATAAGAAAGGCTAAGGCTACAAAACAATCACCAAAGCTTTACTGATTAGTCAGAATACTGTAGCAAAAGTGATCCAACAATTTAACAAAGATAAAACTGCAATAATCTCACAGAGACTTACTGGCCAACCAAGGGAGTCGGCACCTAAACACTCCTGTCTTCTGATGAGAAGGGTTGAAGAAAATTGACATGCAAGTTCAAGGCAGTTACTGTACCTAAAGAAGTAGAAATCCAACAGGGGTGTTTCCTGTGACACAATTAGGCGTACATTGCAGGGGAATGGCATGCATGGGTGGCATCCATGAAGGAAGCCTCTCCTAAAGCCCGTTCATAAAATTGCCCACCTACAATTTGCCCATGCTGAAGACTACTGGTAGTGTATATTCTGGACTGATGAGACCAAGATGAATATTTTTGCAATTGATGGCTTCAGAATGGTTTGGTGCTGAAATGTGAGGAGTACAAATAAAAATGCATGGTGCGAGAGAAAGGTTACACACTCACATAGCACTCGCATGACATATGGAATAAGGAACAGATTTCACTCTTCCAACTTTCCTGAATTAAAATGTGACTGATTTATTATACAGAGAAGTGAGTGAACCCTTAATGCCACTGTTACATTTCTGAAGAAGAACAGGGTGAAAGTGATTCATTGGACAAGTGTCTTATGGCCTGAACCCAAGCAAACACCTTGGGGAAAAAGAGAAAAAGTTGAGTATCACTCTGCATCCAGCATCCAGGCTCTAAAACAGGTCGTTCTTGAAGAATGGAAAAAGATAGATGTCACAATATGTCACCAACTTGTTCATTTCATGCCTAGAAGACTGTGTGATTCCCTTAAAACTCATGGAAGCCATACAAAATACTAGGTATAGTAGTTATTTTATGTGGGGTATATTCATTTTTGCATCAACTAATTTGAGTAAAACTATAATCAAAAAATATATTATACCTTTACTATCTTGTTATGGGTTAATAAAATGTTTTAGGAAAAGTGGTCTTCTCAAAATATTGGAAATTGCTCTTTTGCTCAGTGAGATTTTGACCAAAAGCAGTCTTTACCCAGGGAGGGTATGCACTCATTCTTACTGACACACACATATATATATATATATACTGTGTATATATATATATATATATATATATATATATATATATATACTGTGTATATGTATATGTATATATATATATATATATATATATATATATATATATATATATGTACTGTACATATATCTACATACATAATCACCAGTTTTTGTCTGTCCTATTCCAGCATGCACCACGGCAGTCAGTTGTGCAGGCGCAGTTCAAACATACTCGTTACCGCAGCTTCGGGGCATGAACTGCATGTGCGCAAGTAGCGGAGGCTGCGGTCGGTGTCACGTTGTCATGACAGTGAGTCATGCTTCCTGTCTCGCTTAGTCTCCCTCTCCGTCCTATCCATGTGAGCAGAGCAGAGCTGAGCGCGCTACTTCAAACGGCTTTGACTCTGTGCTGCTGCTAATGTATGGGTCCTGGCTGCCGGCGCTTTAAGCCCGGCACCTGCAGCCCAGAGTGCACTGCTGACCACTTGGCTGCTTCTGGAAAGAAGTTAATCCGTGGGCGGAGGTACCGTGCGACTTGCTGAGCTCGTGTCACACACATGAAGAGACTGGTGGGGAGGAGCCGCAGCACCAAGGAACATCATCGAGTCCAGTGCCGTACGTGGCTCCCCCCTTCCCTATCTGTATGCCCCCAGCCCCCCCCACCAGATCTGTATGCCCCCAGCCCCTCCCACCATATCTGTATGCCCCCCCCACCAGATCTGTATGCCCCCAGCCCCCCACCACCAAATCTGTATGTCCCCCAGCCCCCCACTAGATCTGTATGCCCCCAGCCCCTCTCACCAGATCTGTATGTCACCTGCCCCACCCCACCAACAGCAGTGACATACACGTCGCCGCAGCTTCCGGGCATGATACACCGAGCACATACACACACACAGCGCACATGCATGGATGTGTACCGCCCCGCGCTCGGCTGCTGCCGAGCCGCTCGGATCCAGGCTTGGGTGTGTGTCGGTGGCTCGAGTGCCTCCGGACCGGGGGTCACTTCGCTCTGGAAAGGGGACTGGCACGTTGATGGGGGTTGTTGGTGGATCACGGCCGGGTCCGTGGTCGGTTTGATTAAGTTCGTGACGCCACCCACTGGTTGTGGTGGGGCACCTCCACTGCTGTTTACTAGGCTCCCGGGGCAGGAGTTGCGCAGCTTGGATGTTAACCCCTCCGTGGGTAGGGATGTTGGCCCCGGGACCCGGATTGGGGTAGGAGACGTCAGTGCAGGGCAGGGCGGTGCGTGGCCCGCAGGCGCTTTGGTACTCACTCAGATAAATACTCAGGAGTCGCTGGTAAACCAAAAGGTGGCAATCGGGGCCTGCAGCCGGCTGCGTCTTGTCACCTAACGGGTTGATGGTGTCCGTCTTTCTCCTGCACCCTCTGTAAAAATGGACAGCCGTGCTTCAGCGACGGAAGTCCGCTCCCCAGCGTTTGCGTTGGGAGAGCCCTTTGCCCGCAGGCGCTGGCCCCGTGGATCTCTTGGTCCTTGGCGGTGGCCGTTATCCGGAATCTGTGGGGCTGTTGCCGTCTTTCGGGACTTGGGTGGGAAAGGACCTAGAGTCCAGACCTCAATCAGTTAATTAACGGAGTCCGGTAGTTTGGGGACCGCGTTTCAGGATATGAGTACCCCCACTGGTGCTCAGGTTTCCAATCGGCTCCCCGGTTCGGTACCGGCGGGCTCCAACCCTGGCCCGGTAACCTACGGTTCCACCGGCTGTCTTCCTGGCTCCTGCAGACGGCCACCACCGTCTGCGTCCTAGCCAATGTGTCTGGGCTCCGACCCAGGACACAGACAGATTTTACTCCTTGCTGTCCCTGACAGGACTCCACTCCTCTCCCTTTCACTGTCAAGACTCGACTCCAAACTCAAACTGACTGGTTTTCCTGCCTCTGGGCCTGTGAACTTCTCGGAGGGCGTGGCTGACTGCCTGGCTCCGCCCCCCATGGTGTGGACATCAAACCCAGAGGGAGGTGACTAGGGTTTTGTAGGGTGTCTGGTGTTACCTTATTAGGGGATGGTGTAGTGCATGGGGCTAACTGTGACTACCTGGCTAGTCCAGGGTGTTACACTCCCCCTTGGTTAAATGCAGACCATCTGCGGGCTGCCCGACCACCACCGGTTTATTTTTGTTTCTGTAAAAGATAAAATGGAAAATACAAATATAATAATATATTTACATTTTAAGAGATTGTCAAAGAATCATCCCTTATGGGAGGCATGTTGCTTAAACGTTACGAACAGTAAAAACATTTTTATTTCAACTGGAACCGGACCGGGTCCTTCTGTTGCCCACCCAAGCAACCTGAACCTTGATGCTGCCTCTAAGAACCAGGTCAGCACCCCTCTTCCCCAGTCCAGGAACGGGTCAAGGTCCGGGTATTGCCCACAACGGGCCGGGTACAAAGTTCCATACCCGGCAGTCTCTCAGGGGCCCCACGTCCAGGGGACTCCTGGACCCGGAGGATCGCCACCGGTCACAGTACTGGCGGGCCTTGGCCATCACCTTCCCACAGGCCCATCCTCTAATCAGCCTCTCCGGAGACTGCAGGCAAGAAAGGGGGAGTCCGGGACTATTTACAAACCCAATAGTTTTTGTTTGGCCTGCAAGTTCTCGGCCTTGTCTATTTTAAATGGGTTTAAATTGTAGAGTCCAAACGGGGATGGGAGCATGGCAGCCGGAACCGCTATCTACTTCAACATTCTTCTTCTTCGCTGTTTGGCGGGGGAGGGGACTGGGGCCGCCTGGGCGCGGTGCGGTTCACCTTCCTTTTTACACTGAGGGCAAACCAGCCCCTCTCCACGCAGTGACGGGTGTACGTGACCAAGTCACTGGGTAGCAGGTCACGATCCGGGTGGGCCAATGGGAGGTGGGAGTTGACATCCCGACGGGAGACAAAAGATTTTGGCCTCCAGGCCCGGTTCGAAGTTGAACCCCCATCCACGTTGGGGGTCAAACCGGCGGACTTGGCCTTCGTGGGTTGGGCCCCGCACCCGGAAGGTGGCACTCCGCAAATTCTCCTTTTCGCGGATGGTGCGGGCCAGCAGCTCTGCCTTGCGTTGCTCGCGGGCTGCGATCTCCTGGCCCAGCTGGCTCAGCTGTCACTCCCAGAATGGAGCGCCTGCTTGCTTCTTCTGCGCTGGAGTTGGACCCTGCCAGAGCTCCCCCGCACCGTCCACGACCGGTGCCTTCACAACTGGGGAACACCGCAGTGACGCGGCCTGGGGTGCTGCCTTGCAGCGACAACCCTGCGCTGCCTCAGCCGAGGCCTGGGATTCGGGAGCAATGTGCCTCACCTGCTGGGCCTTCCTCCGGGCAACTTCCACTCCCTCCATGGCCGGGCGGACTGCCGGGACTTCTCTGGGCATGGTCACTTCCGGGACCGGCGGGCTCACCGTGTGGACGGGCACCTCCCGACACCTCCCGGGGAATCTTCCATGGCAGCGGGATCGGTGCTGGATGAAAGAAGGGCCGTCCATGAGCGGCATCTACAAGCCTGTCCTCATGGGCATGTGGAATGGATTCCGGTGTCGGGGGCAGCGGATCGCTCGGTGGGGCAGCGGCGACCGGCACGGACGGCAGGGGAGGCAGCAGGTTGAACGGGGGCAGACCGGGTCCCTCAGCTGCAGCGACTGTTCCCTTGGGAACATAGGGGCGTGGGTCGCCTACCCGCTCCTCTAAGACTGTCTCCACCTCGCATGCCCGCACGGCCGTAGCCACCTCCTCCATTTCGGCCATCCACCATTCTGCTAGGCAGCGTACTCGGGCCTGTAGACTGCGACACATCTGCATCATCCGGGCTTCCACCCACTCCGCTGTTCCGGGCGCTGGCTCCGGAATTTCAGGCTTGCCGGACGGGAGAGACATGTGGCCAAGTGCTTGTCCAGGAACCAAACGGGTGGCAGAGTCCTGGAGTCCCTGCCCTTTATCCTCTCGGTCACATGGCACGTGGTCTTCACCCGCTCCCCCCTTGGTCTTTTGGTGGCACTCGTCTCGCTTTTCAGCCGCCAAAATACTTCCGGCCCTACTTGTTCCCAGGGGGCGGGGCTTCACTTTCGCGCCCTTTCTGCGGGGAAGACGGCTCTGGCGGGAATTTTCACGCCAGAAGATGGCGACAAGATGGCGATTTTCGCAATTTTCGCAACGAATCACTGCTGACTTCAAGGCACACTTCCACAGGTAAGTGGACTGGATCGATCCTGTTTGTGACGCCAGAAGAGTCTATGTCTTCAGCCCCGCGCTCGGCTACCGACGAGCCGCTCTGATCCGGGCTCGGGTGTGTGTCGGTGGCTCGAGCGCCTCCGGACCGGAGGTCACTTCGCTCTGGAAAGGGGGCTGGCGCGTTGATGGGGGTTGTTGGTGGATCACGGCCGGGACCGTAGTCGGTTTGATTAAGTTTGTGACGCCACCCATGGGTTGTGGTGAATGGGGGGGCACCACCGCTGCTGTTTACTAGGCGCCCGGGGCAGGTGTTGCGCAGCTTGGATGTTAACCCCTCCGTGGGTAGGGATGTTGGTTCCGGGACCCGGATTTGGGTAGGAGACCTCGGTGCACAGCAGGGCGGTGCGTGGCCCACAGGCGCTTTGGTACTTAGATAAATACTCAGGAGTCGCTGGTAAACCAAAAGGTGGCAATCGGGGCCCGCAGCCGGCTGCGTCTTGTCCTCTAGCGGGTTGATGGTGTCCGTCTTTCTCCTGCACCCTCTGTAAAAATGGACAGCCGCGCTTCAGCGACGAAAGTCCGCTCCCCGGCGTTTGCGTTGGGAGAGCCCTTTGCCCGCAGGCGCTGACCCCGTGGATCTCTTGGCCCTTGGCGGTGGCCGTTATCCGGAATCGGTGGGGCTGTTGCCGTCTTTCGGGACTTTTGTGGGAAAGGACCTCGAGTCCAGACCTTTTGAATGAGATGTGTCCAAACTTTTGGTCTGTGATGTATGTGTGTGTGTTTATATATACAGTACTGACCAAAAGTTTGGACACACCTTCTCATTCAAAGAGTTTTCTTTATTTTCAGGACTCTGAAAATTGTAGATTCACATTGAAGGCATCAAAACTATGAATTAAAACATGTGGAATGAAATACTTAAAAAAGTGTGAAACAACTGAAAATATGTCTTATATTCTAGGTTTTTCAAAGCAGCCACCATTTGCTTTCATTACTACTTTGCACACTCTTGGCATTCTCTTGATGAGCTTCAAGAGGTAATCACCGGAAATGGTCTTCCAACAGTCTTGAAGGAGTTCCCAGAGATGCATAGCACTTGTTGGCCCTTTTGCTTTCACTCTGCGGTCCGGCTCACCCCAAACCATCTCGATTGGGCTCAGGTCTGGTGACTGTGGAAACCAGGTCATCTGGCGTAGCACCCCATCACTCTCCTTCTTAGTCAAATAGACCTTACACAGCCTGGAGGTGTGTTTGGGGTCATTGTCTTGTTGAAAAATAAATGATGGTCCAACTAAATGCAAACCGGATGGAATAGCACACCGCTGCAAGATGCTGTGGTAGCCATGCTGGTTCAGTATGCCTTCAATTTTGAATAAATCCCCAACAGTGTCACCATCACACCTCCTCCTCCATGCTTCACAGTGGGAACCAGCCATGTAGAGTCCATCCATTCACCTTTTCAACAAAGACACGGTGGTTGGATCCAAAGATCTCAAATTTGGACTCATCAGACCAAAGCACAGATTTCCACTGGTCTAATGTCCATTCCTTGTGTTCTTTAGCCCAAACAAGTCTCTTCTGCTTGTTGCCTGTCCTTAGCAGTGGTTTCCCAGCAGCTATTTTACCATAAAGGCCTGCTGCACAAAGTCTCCTCTTAACAGTTGTTCTAGAGATGAGAAGGTGTGTCCAAACTTTGGTCTGTACTGTAGATATATATATATATATTGTGAGGTAGCACGGTCGGCTGCGCAGCAGAAGACACGGGATCCAGGCATTAAGGTTCACAGCACACGGTTTTTAATGTCCAAACAAAAGTCCACAATAATATACATGTGCCTCTCCAGCAGAGAGCTCAGGGAGTTGTGTTCACTCCCCCACACCCGGCACACCTGCCCTTGTTCCTGATTCTAATTAACCCTTCCTTCAGCCTGTAGGGAAACAGCATTAACCCTAGAGTGGATTTACTTTCTATCATGGAGTGAGCACAACCGGGGCGAGACATACCGGCCGTCATAGATAACCCCGGTCACAGTCTCACATACCCCCCCCCTCAGTTCAAGCGTGCGGGGTTGAACTCCCGCCATCAAACACGGGCCGCGGGACAAGGCATCGGCGTTGCCCTGCAACCTACCGGCCCGGTGTTCAACCGTAAACCGGAAGTTCTGCAGAGAAAGGAACCACCGGGTAACCCGGGCATTCCGTTCCTTGGCGGACCTCATCCAGACCAGTGGAGAGTGATCCGTCACCAAGCGAAACTGCCGTCCCAGCAGGTAATAGCGTAGGGACTCCAAGGCCCACTTGATCGCCAGGCACTCCTTCTCCACTACGCTATAATTCCGCTCGGGAGGGGTGAGCTTCCTACTTAAGAAGGTGACGGGGTGTTCCTCCCCCTGAACCACCTGAGACAGCACTGCCCCCAGGCCGACCTCTGAGGCGTCAGTCTGTACTATGAACTCATTCCGGAAATCAGGGTGTACAAGAACGGGCTGTCCGCACAGGACCCCCTTCAGGGCCCGGAAGGAGTCCTCGGCCTGCGGAGTCCAGCGCACCATGACGGACTTCTTGCCTTTGAGAAGGTCCGTCAAGGGGGCTGATAGTCCCGCAAAATCCTTTACAAATCTCCTGTAGTACCCCACGATACCCAGGAAGGCCCTAACCTGCTTCGTGGTCAGGGGTCTAGGCCACTTCTGGATCGCCTCAACCTTGTTAATTTGGGGCTTAATCACTCCTTGGCCTATCACGTAGCCCAAGTAGCGGGCTTCCGTGAGTCCCAACGCACATTTCTTGGGATTGGCTGTCAATCCGGCTGTTCGAAGCGCGTCCACCACCGCTTGTACCTGTTCCAAGTGGGTCTGCCAATCGGAGCTGTAAATAATGATGTCATCCAGGTACGCTGATGCATACGCCTGGTGGGGTTCCAGCACTAAGTCCATCAACCTCTGGAACGTGGCCGGAGCGCCATGTAACCCAAAAGGCAAGACAACATAGTGGAAGAGACCCTCCGGCGTAACAAAAGCGGTTTTCTCCTTGGCGGACTCCGTTAGTGGCACCTGCCAGTACCCCTTGGTCAGGTCGAGCGTGGTAAAATATCGCGCCTGTACTAGCCTATCAATCAGCTCATCCACCCGGGGCATGGGGTAGAGATCGAACTTGGATATTTCGTTCAATCTCCTAAAGTCATTGCAGAACCTTAAGGAGCCATCGGGTTTTGGTATTAGGACAATGGGACTAGCCCATTCACTCTGGGATTTTTCGATGACCCCCAGGCGTAACATTGTCTTTACTTTCTCCGATATGGCTTGTCGTCGAGCCTCCGGTACCCGGTATGACTTCAGGCGTACCTTCAGGTGGGGCTCGGTGACAATATCATGTCGTATCAGACTGGTCCTACCGGCCAGCTCGGAGAAGACATCGGGGTTCTGCTGAACCAACCGTCTGGCCTCTCGCCTCTGAGTCTTGGTGAGGGCTTCTCCAATCCTTACTTCCGGTTCGTCCTCTCCGGAGGTCGCTGGAGCCGGATGTGAACGACCCGAAGAGGAGGGAGATGGGGAAAAAACAGCCATCAGGCTTTCCCGTTCCTGCCAAGGTTTTAATAGGTTGACATGGTATATTTGTTCAGGTTTCCGCCTACCGGGCTGCAACACTTTATAGTTAACCACCCCGACTCTTTCCTTTATCTCGTAGGGGCCTTGCCACTGAGCCAGGAATTTACTCTCCGCCGTGGGGATTAATACCAACACCCGATCCCCGGGTTTAAAGGTCCGCACGGTGGCTTGTCTATTGTAGCGGCCGCTTTGCGCGGCCTGAGCCTCCTGTAAATGCTCCTTCACAATTGGCATGACCGCACTTATGCGGTTCTGCATACCCAAAATGTGTTCAATCACACTTTTATGGGGGGTGGGCTCTTGCTCCCATGTTTCCTTTGCCAGGTCCAACAATCCCCGGGGATGTCGCCCGTATAACAATTCAAAAGGCGAAAACCCCGTGGATGCCTGTGGCACCTCACGGATGGCAAACATCAAATAGGGAAGCATCATATCCCAGTCTTTCCCGTCTTTTGAAATCACCCTTTTTAGCATGGTTTTATTGAAACGCTCGACTAAACCGTCCGTTTGAGGATGATACACAGACGTACGCAACTGCTTGATCTGGAGTAGCCGGCATAGCTCTTTGGTCACTTTAGACATGAATGGGGTCCCCTGATCCGTAAGGATCTCCTTGGGCAACCCCACCCGGCAGAACACAGCAAACAACTCCCGAGCTATAAGCTTTGCTGCAGTATGTCTGAGAGGTATCGCCTCGGGATACCGGGTGGCATAGTCAACGATCACTAGGATGTGTTGGTGCCCTCGAGCGGACTTTACAAGGGGCCCCACCAGATCCATCCCTATCCGTTCAAAAGGGACTTCTATAATGGGTAACGGTACCAACGGACTGCGAAAATGGGTCAGGGGTGCGGTAAGCTGACACTCCGGGCAGGTTTCGCAGAACCGTTTTACCTCCCCAAAGACCCCGGGCCAATAGAACCTTTGCAGTTTTCGCTCCTGCGTTTTCTTGACCCCTAGGTGGCCACTCATCAGGTGTTTATGAGCCAAGTCGAGGACCCGCCGGCGATACGGCTGGGGCACCACCAACTGTTCTACCCCCACGCCCCGTATTTCATCTACCCGGTAGAGAAAATCCTGCTTAAGGGCGAAATGGGGGTACCTTTCCTGGGCACCGGGCAGCTGTGCCACCCCGTCAACTACTGTCACCCGACTCCGTGCATGTATTAACGTAGGGTCCTGGAGTTGGGCTGTCCCAAACGTATCCGGGGACGCCTCCAACTCCGGGATGGGTTCGACCGTCTCAGCCTCTCCTGCCAATACCTCTAGGGGCGACCTATCGGGTTCACATTCTGTCCCTATCATGGGGACCCCTACGGCAGGCGTCCCGGATTCAGGATTGTAGGGCTCAGGTCCCGGACTGACCAATATCTGAGGAGACTTAGGGGGTCCCTTCCATAAAGTCCAAAAATAGGGCAGATCCCTTCCTAGGATCACGTCATAAGGAAGAGTGTTAAGAAGTCCCACCTCATGTTGCACCTGACCGCAAGGTGCTGTGATGGTGACAATCCCCGTGGGATAGTCTCGGCGGTCCCCATGTATGCAAACCACCCCCACGGTACGTCCTGTGGCCTTTACTTTAGCCCTCAAGGTGGATCGCACAAGGGTCACTAAGCTTCCGGAATCCAACAATCCTGTAACCGGACATCCATTCACCTGTATTTGGCACAAGTGGGGCTCCGTCTCTGGGGAGACCAGGTCAGCGGTACACACCACCTGAGCATACATTGAACCCCGCCGGGTAACCCCACAATCCATGGGTTCCGTGGTGAGTGGACACTGGGCTTCCATATGTCCCACCCGCTGGCACCGCCAACATCTAATGGGGACGGAAACCCCCTTGTCGGGTTGTCGTTTAGGGTACAGAACCTTCCGGACCTCAGGAATGGCGGCCGCGGCCTCAGACGGGACGGTAGGGGACTCCTGCACCGGTGTCAGCGGTGGGTCCTTGGCCCTAGGCTTGGAGGGGCCAGACCGACGGGCGGTACGCAAAGTCTCAGTGTCCCGTATCAAGTCCTGCGTAGCCACATGCCGCTCTACCAGGGACACTAATTGGTCCAGGGTACTCGGGTCACCCTGTCCTACCCACCGTTGAACGGTGACGGGTAAAGTGCGCACAAAACGATCCACTACTACCCTTTCCACCATTTGCGCCGGGCTCAGAGTGTCAGGCTGCAACCACTTTTTTACAAGATGCAACAAGTCATAGGCCTGGGAGCGTACGGGTTTGGCTTCCTCATAGAACCACTGATTTACCCGCTGAGCCCGTACATAGGTATTCACCCCCAACCGAGCCAGTATTTCGGCTTTAAGGGTCACATAGTCAATGGCGTCCTCGGTAAAGAGGTCCAGGTACGCTTTTTGGGGTTCCCCCGTCAGATAAGGCGACAATACCTCAGCCCACTGGGGGGTCGGCAGCTTTTCCCGCTCGGCCACCCGCTCAAACACCGCCAGGAACGCTTCCACATCATCCCCCGGGGTCATCTTTTGCAACGCTTGTCTCACCGCTTTCCGGACGCTGCCGTCGTCACCTGGTCCCGGGGTTGTTGCTGCCGGTCCGGCACGGATCGACTTGGCCAGGAGAACCATCTGTTCTTGGTGCCTTTTTTCCTGCGCTTGTAAGGATTGCTGCTGACGTTCCAACGCCCGGAGCAGGTGTGCATTGGTCTGTTGCTGCTGTGCATTAGCCTCTTGTAGCTGTGCATTAGTCTGTTGCTGCTGCCTTAGTATGTCCTCCATGGCGTCGCCGGGTTTGGGCTGTAGTATAGCCGCTCGAATCCAGGACATGTGCTGCTGGGTCACCAGGGATGGATGCTACACCTCACCGGCTGTCATGCCTGCATTCTCCACCATATGTGAGGTAGCACGGTCGGCTGCGCAGCAGAAGACACGGGATCCAGGCATTAAGGTTCACAGCACACGGTTTTTAATGTCCAAACAAAAGTCCACAATAATATACATGTGCCTCTCCAGCAGAGAGCTCAGGGAGTTGTGTTCACTCCCCCACACCCGGCACACCTGCCCTTGTTCCTGATTCTAATTAACCCTTCCTTCAGCCTGTAGGGAAACAGCATTAACCCTAGAGTGGATTTACTTTCTATCATGGAGTGAGCACAACCGGGGCGAGACATACCGGCCGTAATAGATAACCCCGGTCACAGTCTCACAATATATATATATATAAAGCTGAATGTGTATATGTATGTATGTATGTATGTATGTCCGGGATTGGCATCTGCACCGTCGCAGCTACAGCCACAAAATTTTGCACACTCACACGTCTGGACCTCGAGAGCGTCATAGGCTATGTCGTGTGGCGAACTTTTAACCCAGCGCGTTCCAATTTACCAATCAATTTTGCCCCTATCTAAATAATGGGGGAAAAAATGAAACGAAACGTTTATCCGCACCGTCGCATTTACAATCACAAAATTTTGCACAGACACCTCATGTGACCCAGGGAACGTCATAGACTATGTTTTGACAGGAAAATGTAACCCCGCGCTTTACAGTTACTCTCCAAAAAACATGCCTTCATTAAAGTAAATGGAGCCTGGAACTACAGGTTATTAGTAGGAGCTGTGATTGGTTGCTATAGGAACAAAACACATTCATAGTATACAGTGCTGGCCAAAAGTATTGGCACCCCTGCAATTCTGTCAGATAATACTCAGTTTCTTCTTGAAAATGATTGCAATCACAAATTCTTTGGTATTATTATTGTCATTTATTTTGCTTGCAATGAAAAAACACAAAAGAGAATGAAACAAAAATCAAATCATTGATCATTTCACACAAAACTCCAGAAATGGGCCAGACAAAAGTAATGGCACCCTTAGCCTAATACTTGGTTGCACAGCCTTTAGCCAAAATAACTGCGAACAACCGCTTCCGGTAACCATCAATGAGTTTCTTACAATGCTCTGCTGGAATTTTAGACCATTCTTCTTTGGCAAACTGCTCCAGGTCCCTGAGATTTGAAGGGTGCCTTCTCCAAACTGCCATTTTGAGATCTCTCCACAGGTGTTCTATGGGATTCAGGTCTGGACGCATTGCTGGCCACTTTAGAAGTCTCCAGTGCTTTCTTACAAACCATTTTCTAGTGTTTTTTGAAGTGTGTTTTGGGTCATTGTCCTGCTAGAAGACCCATGACCTCTGAGGAAGACCCTGCTTTCTCACACTGGGCCCTACATTATGCTGAAAAATTTGTTGGTAGTCTTCAGACTTCATAATGCCATGCACACGGTCAAGCAGTCCAGTGCCAGAGGCAGCAAAGCAACCCCAAAATATCAGGGAACCACCGCTATGTTTGACTGTAAGGGACCGTGCTCTTTTCTTTGAATGCCTCTTTTTTTTCCTGTAAACTCTATGTTGATGGCTTTTCCCAAAATGCTCTACTTTTGTCTCATCTGACCAGCACCCCATCACTCTCCTTCTTAATCAAATAGCCCTTACACAGCCTGGAGGTGTAGTTGGGGTCATTGTCCTGTTGAAAAATAAATGATGGTCAAACTAAACGCAAACCGGATGGAATAGCACGCCGCTGCAAGATGCTGTGGTAGGCATGCTGGTTCAGTATGCCTTCAATCTTGAATAAATCCAGAACAGTGTCACCAGCAAAGCACCCCCATGCCATCGTAACTCCTCCTCCATGTTTCACGGTGGGAACCAGGCATGTAGAGTCTATCTGTTCACCTTTTCTACAAAGACACGGTGGTTGGATCCAAAGATCTCAAATTTGGACTAATCAGACCAAAGCACAGATTTCCACTGGTCTAATGTCCATTCCTTGTGTTCTTTAGCCCAAATAAGTCTCTTCTGCTTGTTGCCTGTCCATAGCAGTGGTTTCCTAGCAGCTATTTTACCATGAAGGCCTGCTGCACAATGTCTCCTCTTAATAGTTGTTCTAGAGATGAGAAGGTGTGTCCAAACTTTTGGTCTGTACTGTGTGTATATATATATGTAGAGATATAGAGATATATATATATAATTTATTTATAGATTTATTCAATATTGAAGGCATACAGAACCAGCATGCCTACCACAGCATCTTGCAGCGGCATGCTATTCCATCCGTATTGCGTTTAGTTGGACTATCATTTATTTTTCAACAGGACAATTACCCCAAACACACCTCCAGGCTGTGTAAGGGCTATTTGACTAAGAAGGAGAGTGATGGGGTCGTACGCCAGATGATCTGGTCCGCACAGTCACCAGACCTGAAGCCAATCGAAATGGTTAGGGGTGAGCTGGACCGCAGAGTGAAGGCAAAAGGGCCAACAAGTCCTAAGCATTTCTGGGAACTCCTTCAAGACTGTTGGAAAACCATTTCCGGTGACTCCCTCTTGAAGCTCATCAAGAGAATGCCAAGAGTGTGCAAAGCAGTAATGAAAGCAAAAGGTGGCTACTTTGAAGAACCTAGAATATAAGACAGACAGACATATTTTCAGTTGTTTCACACTTTTCTAAGTATTTCATTCCACATGTTTTAATTCATAGTTTTGATGCCTTCAATGTGAATCTACAATTTTCAGAGTCCTGAAAATGAAAAAAAACTCTTTGAATGAGAAGGTGTGTCCAAACGTTTGGTCTGTACTGTATATATGTATATATACTGTATATGTATGTGTATATATATATATATATATATATATATATATATATATATATATATATATATATAATATATATATAGGGAAAAATTATTGAACAATTGAGAGAGTGATGCAAAAAGCCATGGAAAGTCTTGATTCCAGCTTAAATCTATCAGCAATTAGAAAACAATCCTGCAACTCACTGGTGATGGCATTGATCACTGTAGAATTTATAAAATACTGAGGAATCCTTTAGGCACTGTTGGGCCATAATCCAGATGTGCAAATAGAATAATTTCACCATAAACCAGCCACGACCAGGTATTCCCTGCAAAATTTCAGATAGAGGAGAGAAAAAAAATAATCTGAAGAGTTGTCCAAGAGCCAAGATCCACCTGTGGAGAGCTGCAGAAAGATCTGGAATCAGCAGGTACAATTGTTTAATAGAAAACAATAAGTAATGCATGAGACCTCCATGGCCTGTATGCACGCTCACCACGCAAGACTCTATTACTGAGCAAAAAGCATGTTCTAGCACGTTTAAAGTTTGCTCAACAACATTTAGACAAGCCTGTTAAATACTGGCAGAATATAGCCTGGTCAGATGAGACCAAAATTGAAACCTTTGTTAGCCATAATACACACCATGTTTGGAGCCCAAAGTTCATTGCATATCACCCCAAAAACACATTTTTAACAGTGAAGTTTGGAGGTAGTAACATCATGGTGAGGGTCTGGTTTTCTGCATACAGCACTGGCAAATTTCATATAATTGAAGGAAGAATGAATGAATACACGTACCAAGAAATTCCTGATAAAAATCTACTGCCATCTACCAGGATCATGAAAATGAAACGAGGTTGGATATTTACATTTAAGCAAGGCAATGATCCCAAACACACAGCAAAGGAAACTCTCCATTGGTTTCAGAGAAATTAAAGCTGCTAGAATGGTCCAGCTAATCACCTGACCTCAATCCAATAGAAAATGTATTGAAATAATTAAAGCTCAGAGTTCATAGAAGAAGCCCATGGAACCTTCAGGATTTGAAGAGTGTTTGTGTGGAAGAATGAGCCAAAATCACACCTAAGCAAAGCATGCCAGTAGGTTCTCTATACAGGAGGCGTCTTGAAGCTGTCAGCACCAACAAAGGCTTTTGTACTTTATTTTATTTAGATAAATTAAAATTGGATTAAACATCGGTGCTAAAGTAATAGTGGAGCTGCTGGTAGCCAAGTGGTCCTGTGTGTCGACCAACTAAAATATAAAGATTTTTTTAAAAATGTTCTTTGGTTATCGCGCATCCAATGGCGTATGGTGAATAAAGGGGCAAATACAAAGTGAATCACTGCCTAAGTGGTATATAAAACATTTATACAGTTAAGGATGAAACCTGGGAACTTAAAGTTTAGAAATGTACACGTCAAAAGGGAACCACACTTGTTAAAATTTTTGGTAATGCAGCTTATAAAATAATGTACACTGATATTAAAACTACCTCATTTTGTTTTGCCATCTTAGCATTAGGACCAAAAAGGAAGAAATACAGTCATGAAAAAGTTTGGGCACCCCTATTAATGTTAACCTTTTTTCTTTATAACAATTTGGGTTTTTGCAGCAGCTATTTCAGTTTCATATATCTAATAACTGATGGACTGAGTAATATTTCTGGATTGTAATGAGGTTTATTGTACTAACAGAAAATGTGCAATCCGCATTTAAACAAAATTTGACCGGTGCAAAAGTATGGGCACCTCAACATAAAAGTGACATTAATATTTTGTAGATCCTCCTTTTGCAAAAATAACAGCCTCTAGTGGCTTCCTGTAGCCTTTAAGGAGTTCCTGGATCCTGGATGAAGGTATATTTGACCATTCCTGTTTACAAAATAATTCCAGTTCAGTTAAGTTTGATGGTCGCCGAGCATGGACAGCACGCTTCAAATCATCCCACAGATGTTCAATGATATTCAGGTCTGGGGACTGGGATAGCCATTCCAGAACATTGTAATTGTTCCTCTGCATGAATGCCTGAGTAGATTTGGAGCGGTGTTTTGGATCATTGTCTTGCTGAAATATCCATCCCCTGCGTAACTTCAACTTCGTCACTGATTCTTGCACATTATTGTCAAGAATCTGCAGATACTGAGTTGAATCCATGCAACCCTCAACTTTAACAAGATTCCCGGTGCCGGCATTGGCCACACAGCCCCAAAGCATGATGGAACCTCCACCAAATTTTACTGTGGGTAGCAAGTGCTTTTCTATGAATGCCGTGTTCATGCATAACGCCTTTT